>NC_043993.1:24016202-24616202 GCF_902150065.1 Myripristis murdjan
GAACCCGCTCCTGTACCATCTGGCAGCCGAAGACATGACCCATTGGCTGGTGGAGAGGAGCAAAAAATCTCTCAGGGAGAGGTGAGACATACAGTCCACTACTAGATCTGTCATTAACTCTGCTCTTGGAAAGTTCATCTGTTTCTACTGAGCAGGCAAAAGAGCAAAAGTAACAAAAAGTTTTCTGTTTGCAGACTGTGAAGTTTCTCACAGGAGGAGACTTAGTTTGGAGTAAATGACTGCATACTTCTAGATTTATAATGTAAATATGTCAGATCTGAATGGTCCATCTAATTTCTTGTTTCAGATGTGGCAGGTGAATATGAACCTGAAAATGAGGAACATTGATTTTGGAGCCCAGATAGTACTGGACTCCCAAGAGGCCACTGATACTTTTTTCAGCGAGTCACATTTGTCTGTAATGAGTTATCACTGAAGCTGTATGGTGTTAGTATGTGGTGATGTCCCAGTGGTCCACTGAGGTGCATTTCAACTTATTTTGAATGTCTATATTTTGCAGAGAGCATCAGAGGAAGCCAGCAGGGAGTTATCAGCAGGAGCCCAGCTCCAGCCTCCTCGGTCCCCTAGAGGTGGTGGTGGAAGGTGTGACAAAAGTTCTGCAGGGTCTTTGGGTCCATTTGCCCCTCCTCTCCATCGTCATCACTAAGGCCATCTTGAATCAGCTGTCTTCCTCCACGATGGCCCATTAGGTCTCCTTCTACCACTCCATCTGGGATGAGGTGGCTCTCTCTATCCAGCAGGAGAGCTGAACAGACCAGACATCCTGGAGGATGCCTGGTGTGTTCAGAGCCACTGTAAGCCACTGTGACCCACAGTTCATGGCCAACATTGTGAAAACCACAGTGAAGGAAATTTCTCTGATGTTTGAGCAAACAAATGACAGAGGAATGTCTGACATCCTGACCATCAAAGAGGTAAGAGGACCAAAAAGAGTAAGAAAACAGTTCTTTTTTTCCTAAATGAAAGCAGGTTGTCTCCCTCTTCAGGTGGAACATGACAAATCCTCTGTTGAGGAATCTGTGGTCTCCACCAGCCATGATGGAGGTTTGGGTAGGGAGCCCAGCCTGGAGGAGACCACAGCACAAAGCCCAGGGAGCCCAGACTCTGCTGCTGACTCAGCTCCTCTGGAGCCTCTGACCACTCCTGCTGAAGCTGCTGTGATGCAGGACAGCCTGACCTGCCTGAGCAAAGACTCCGGCCTGGAAGAGGAAAAAGCAGCAGGACCAAGAATGCAATCTGCTGACTGAGCTCCTCTGCAGCTTCTGACCCCCCCATGCTGAAGCTGCTGCAGTGCAGAATGACCTGACCTCCTGCCTAGTTGACAAAGGAACAGAGGCAGGAACAATCTGGCCACACCACAGCAGGTAGGAGTTCTTCACTCTGATGTGTATAAATTACCCGGCAGCTGATGGTTCAGGTTCTTTTACGTTTCAAACATTAGAGAGACCAAGAGGCAAAGAGTCCGACATTTCTTTTGTTGGCTGTTTGGAGCTCTGTGCTGTTGCTGTGTGGCTAGCAACAAAGAGATTAAATCTCTGATTTCCATCTATGGAATAAATTAATTGATTGACTCATTCAACATTATTTAGTAGTCATACAAGTTTACACAAAACTCATACATGATAAACATGGTGATAGAAGGAAGAATTCACACAATATATTTTTCATTGGTTTCCTCAATATTTATATGAAAAGCTTTCATAAAGACTTATATTTGACTTTTCACTATTTATTTGTAGCTATCAAGGAGTGTTTACATTAATCCTCTGGTTAAAACGTTAAGTGTGTACAGTATCTGCCTAACTCTTTGGAATATGGAATACAGAGCACTAAGGTACGGATGGCAAGAGGATCTTTGCTAAACTTGAAGAGCATGAGCAGACATTTGCCAATGCCATTACACTGCACTCACACAATTTTTTTTCATGGTAATTTTCAAACTTAAAGATAATGAATATTGGCACAAAATATAGGCTTTTGGCAGCTGTGTCCAGGCTTTGACAGATAATTCATGTGCTAGCAGGACTCTGACTCTTCTTTTGCAACAGCAGCAGACTTGAGCAGACTTTTCTGATCGGACCTAAAATGTTGATCTATCTGACACTGTGGACAAGGACACAATTTTGAGTGTTTCATTTTTCATTTTCAGGGCTCTCTTCAGCCACGTGGTTTCCAAAGTGGGGGAACTATTTTCTTCTGTAGCTCTGCCACTGTGTCACCCCATAGGTTGAATAGGGGACCAATTCAAGCTACTTTTCCCTTTTCTACAATAATATTTTTAGGGTTAAGTGGACAAAAATTGCATACGCTCTAAGGATAGATTGTTATATTCAAATACTGACATTTGAAAAAAAAAAAAAAAAAATCTGAGCAGATGGAGTGAATGACAGCCACACTGATTTAAGAGTTAGCAGCAGAAGTTATAGGATTCAACAATAACAATAAAAAAAAAAGAATACATGTGAAATGTGTCAGCCCCCATGAATGGTGCACCCTTGCACCCTTGCATCTCTCTAAATTTCACCATAACCAGTGGTGTAGCAGTTATGGCCTGTCAAAGCTCTACTTGTTGACTTTTAATTATAGCATCCCCATCAGCTTGCCTTCAAGCTCGGTCCCAGTCGGTGTTGGACTCAGCCAGTGTTGGTCCTTGTCTTTTATACAGTCTATGATCATAATAAGCTGCTGTACAAACAACCTGTGGGGTCATTTTTTGCCGGAGGAGAGTCTCCTTGATATAACAGGCTTCAATGTGCTTTGCAGGTTTTACTGTGGACACATACAATATGTACATGTGCATGCATGCATAAGTCAAGAGCCAGGACTGGTAAACAGTGGCTCTGCTCTGTAATACGTGCTTAGTGCCACAGAGCCATCCGGGAGCTCAGAACTTCAATCCAGACTGGGTAACACCCATGACGAGCAGGGGGCCTTTATGCACTTCCTTGATCCCTCCTTCTCTTCCCTCTTGCTTTCCCCTCCTCCCACCATGACAGCATGATTAACCATCAGCCACACAATGGGGGCACATGTCCCCATAGCCATGACCAGCTCACTCAGACCTGCCTTACTTACATTCTAATAAGGATTAGCTTTTATGAACTGCAAGGAGTTAACAATGAATGAAGAAGTCCTTCAGGAGGCGCTAATTCTATTCTGCTCTGCGTCACTTTTCATTCCAGTCTATTCACACCCCTGTGTTTGAACACAAGGTATAATCCTCTTAAGTATCAAAGGTGGACAAATCATATTCATTTAGACATTGCCTCCCATGGCCTGAGGGTGCATTATGGGTTTCATGGAGCCCCAGACCTCGCCATCTGCTCTGCTCTCTCACCTGCCACTGACATGCGCCCCACTTCCCATGCATCTTTACTCCCATTTTCTACTGTTTCTCTCACTCTCTGGGCCTGATTCATAAAATGCACCACTAGATCCACTGTGGTCATAAGGGCTGATAGCGGTGGTGTTTTGTCGTTCATAAAAATGGGTAAGTAGGCTTTTTTTACTGTTTATGCAACTGTATTGATTGCAAGTGCTTTCAGCATTTCATAAAAGCACAAAGCCATGCTAATCCTACCCCAATTTATCTGGTTATAAATTTCCCTGTAAATTCTTCTTTTCAGCAAGTTCTGCAATAAACTTTTGTCACACATGCATGTAACCAGTAAATTAGACACTTCAGTAATTAATAGCCCTATAATAAACCATAAAAGGCACACTTTTGATCTGCTTGAATGGGGCATCATGACAAACATCATGGTGTCTGCAGTTATATGAGTACATGAGGAGGAAGGTGACTATAGATTGGTATGAAATTTTCCAGTGAGAAACAAATATAGCTGCAAGTGGGGTCCAAGTACAATAAACAATCTTCAACTTAATGTGACCTTCAGTGGAATTTGAATTTGAGTACATGCTATTGTATAAGAACAATTTTCCATATCAGCCTTAGTTTTATGGTGGGGAAAAAAGCAGTGTTGTCTTGAATTGAAATCCATGACCCTCAGGTGGAAAGAGCTGTACTCTAACAGAATTAAGAGCTACATATTCGGCTTAGGTAACATGATGATCGTAGGGTCAATGTAAAGGTAACTTTTGACAAAATCCAGTTGATGCTTAACAATGATCACTAACTGGGGCTATGAAGGATTATAATCTTACAGTACCCATTCCCTTAGATTACATCAATACATGGGCAGCAGGGTGTGCAACAAATATTAGGGGGATTGTGCACATGATTTTAAAATCCTGAAAGCAAGCCTTTACTGTATTTGTGAATATGCAATTTTCATGATGCACATGACATCCAAATTTATAAGAATTTTGGCTACAATAGCAAGCTGACTTGAAGAATGAATGGATGATCATAGCTTGTGTAAATAAAATGTACCCCACTTTTTATGTCCTCAGATTTTAGTGCATGCGCATCAACACTGCTTCTCCGGTGACCAAATGAATTAGGGGCAAGAGAACTATTGATTTGTTTTCTCAGATACCGCAAAGAGAGGGAAGCTGGTTGTCTGAGGGCAGAAATGTCGTGATGGATACAAATGATGATGGAGGCTGGCTGCTATCATTCATTTTCTCTCTCCTTGCTTTGGTTTATGTCTCTTTGGCTTCTACAAAATACTCAACTTTTTCATTTTCTCTTTTCTGTCTAGCCACACTTACAGTAATCCTTTGTTTTATCCCTTGATGCTGAATGCAAATAATACACTGTTAATATGCTTGATGTGCTTTGCAAATACCAGGTACCTTTGTATCAAAGGTATCTTTGCGTGTTTCATACAATCCCATTGGGAAGTATTCCCAGTCTAATTTATTTCAGTTCTTTCAAGATGTGGATTATGGCACTTATTTCACATGCTTTTACCACTTTCCTTCAGGTTCCCCAGTGGAAAAAAGACTTTCACGCAGACACAGGGGTTTTACTGACAATGGGGCTTAAAAGATACTATTCACTGTTGCACTGCAACGTTGCTGTCTTGTTCTAACCTCTTTGCATTGTTGTATAAATTATTTTTTATGGAGGGAATAAAAGAGAGGGAGCTTGTGGTGGAGGGTAGGAGTACATTTATCTAATTTATCTAAGCATGTATAATGAAGATACAGTTTGCAGATGGTGTTTAGATGGTGCAAACAGTTGCATTCATTTTTTCTTGTGTAAAAGTAAAAATGTACCCAAGTAAATTCTGCAGTCGAAGAGTTCTTCAAGAAATGTTGGAGGTCAGAATGGGGGCAAGGACATGCTCCAAGGTCAGAAAAATTCCTATGAAAGTCAGTGTTAGAGTGTCGCTATCACAGTCCTTTTCTCCTCACTGGTGTTTGAACTATCCTCTTGTGCAACCAACTTCATTTCCACTTCAATTTTATCAACCTTCTGCTGGCCTCTCAAGGAGATAGGATACACACTCTGACATGAATTAGCTCCAGATTGACTGATACTGCTTCACCCTGGGGAATTCATGGCCAAAGGAGCTCCTGGCTTTTTTTTCTCTCTTTACTCTTTTTTTTTTTCCTCTCTTCTTTGCTTCTGTTTGGTTTCCTCCCTTAGCTCGTCCTTGTCACTCACCTGTCTGTGAGACATCAGGCTGTCCTTTTGTCTGAAAGACAGGTGCCGGCAATGTCTGATGGAGTAATTTGCCACAAATTTACAAAACATGACTCATCAGAGAAATGTCATCCAAGGTTGGAGATTACTGAAGTGCTGAGGATGGAGCTGAGAGGCCTATTTCCATTCATCACAAGTACTGACAGATGCCACGAGTTCCCATTTTCCTTAGTTCCTTCCTTAGTTCCAGATTTATTCTCTTTTTAAGGTCAGTACTGAAATTTGTGTAAGAGGTATGTAAACCTTTTCACTTTAATCACCATTTAAAACCCTTAAATCCTCAAATCACATCTAATTGCAGAGTTAAATTACATGCAGGCAGGTATCATAGCGTGTAATAGAGCTGCCAGCCACCGTCAGTGTCACGTTTTGCCACGCCTAGGCATCACAGCTAGGCGTCACAACTGTTGGGTAATGTAAACTAATGTTAGCTGTAGCCATTTTCGCCAGCTTTAGGCACCAAAACTACTCGGTTAACAAAAGATCATGGTTTAAGTTAGGAAAATTATATGGCTAAGGTTGCCGAACAATAGCTAGCTAACCTCACAAAGGAATTGCAGTATCCTGTGTGAAAGTCCTGTCTTTGTTTGACCCATTCACCACCCCACCACCCTCCTACTGAGGACTTTGTTGCTTTTTATGCTACATGATGTCACAGTTCTACATCTATATATACACTAACATACTTTTCATGCCCAGATGAGGCAAAAAGTGACACTGATACAGTTTCCTCTTGTGGACTAGTGGTTCTGTTGCACATTTTGACATGATACTAGGCTGATTATGACAGTGATTGGAGATAATGCATGAAAGAGCACTCATTTCTCACCTTTTTTGCTTACCATATTTCCCCAATTTCCCCGGGTGTTTAATAGCGGATAGCGGGTGGTCAGGACCACCCGCTATCCGCTATCCCTAAAGTTTGGGCTGTTACGAGAGCGCGTCCAGGCGGCTTCAATGCACGCCCCGACGGAGCCTCACCACACACACGGTCGGACTGATACCGGGACGCCACCGGAATGGATTCAGTATATTACTCATATTGACTGTTTAGAGGAAAGACTGCTTTAATTGGACACTTATGCCAGCACGTTTTATTGTTTTATCATAAGCCAGCAGCTGTGCTATATTTTTATTTTTAATATTTTATTTGCCCAATCTACCTTGTCAATAAATTAGTTTACACATAGAGCACGTTTACATGCACACCTTATTCCTGTATTAACCGGAATATTCGCAATATTCCAGTTGCGCACGTGTCATGTAAACATGCACCGAACCCGATTAAGGTCATATTCCGGTTGGAGATAATTCCGAATAAGACCCCTGGAATATTCCTGTTCCAACCGGAATATTGGGGCATGTAAACACCTTAGTCGGAAAACTCCCCGAACCGGAATATTCAGTCACGACTGCGCATGCTCGACTCACAAGGAATTCTGTGGCGTCTTTGTTGCTATGGTTACCTGCAAGTGGGGAAAACGGCAGGGCGAAGAGCAGCAAGAGCCAGGAGACTGCAGTCCGCCTTCAGCTAATGAAAGACTTAAATATCACGGAGTTTATCGATGGGAGAAAACATAGAAATAGCGACAGAAGAAGAAGAAAAAGAAGAAGAAGACGAGGAAGAAGACTTCTTCGTCTGTTTTTCCGGCAGACCAGACGCCTATACGCGTACTGCTGCCCCCCGCGGCTGAGTGTCGCATTACGTCAGAGAGTGGAATACGCCGAAACACGGGGGCATGCCAAGTAACATGTAAACGGAATATTCCAGTTGCCGCGGCGCAGTTACCTTAGCCGGAATATTGAGCCGAACCGGAATATGGTGTGCATGTAAACGTACTCATAGTTCCACCTCTGCCTCTTGTGTGTCTGTGGTGTGGCCTGAGGATTTTAGTCAATCAGTACAACCTTGTGACACGTCCACTTGGACACATGTGGCTCCACCTCCCGAATTAACTCGCCTATAATATAATATATAATATGTATATAAAGCCAACTTGCTTTAGCCTCAGTAGAAGCCCTGAGAAAATCTACCTCCCTCTCTCCATCGCGGGTTTAGGATTTAGGATTTAGGATAGCGCAGCCTGCCCTTAAAGGCAATGGCACCTGGCACACTGATTGGTTTAACTGGCGTAACGCCCAAAACACGCCTATGCATAATATAGCGGGTAGCGCAGGTGTTTTGCAGATAGCGGGAGGTGCACAAGATAGCAACTTTTACGGGGGAACGCCTCTTCCTAAATCCTAAATCCGCAAATAGCAGGTTTAGGGAGTCTGGCGCAAGATAGGGCCCTTACTGTCCAACATATTTATAGTTCGTCAATTTAAGATTACGGTACACCCTTTTTTCTAACGTTAGCTAGCTCTCGTATTTTGACAAGAAATGGAAGTGCTGCACAGTTATTGTGCAGCTAACTATTTACTTCTGCAAAAATAAGGTGAATAGCCTTATTTTGGGTTTACCTCAATATAATGCAAATAATCGCCCCGGCTGTTATTCGGGTGGGCGTTTAATACGCAAAATGGGTGCAGACCCCAGGCGTTTAAAAGAACCAGGCGGCTATTTGCGGCCGGGCGATTAATTGGGGAAATACGGTATGTAAGGCTTAATAAACTGACGATCAAAAATGGATGTGGAGGATGAAACAACATGCCACAGGTATCATTTGAGGGCAGTTTATGATGTGATTTGATGATCTGGTGAAAACTAAGTGGATGGCCATTTTGACCAAAGAATGCAGAATTGTCCCAATCACTCTATAGTCTTAAATGCAAAGAACATGCAAATGATTAGTGAGTGATATCTGTCAGTACTCAGTCAAAACTTGAGAAGTCACTTTCACAAGTAGAAAAAGGATTTTCCCTTTAAATTACTTTTCAACTGTGATCCACACATTTATCAACTGTGGTGCATTTCCCATAGCCACACATCTAAGTGCATCTGATGGTGTCTGATGTGGAGGTGAGGGTCATGAGACAGCAACCTGTCTGGTGCTAAGCCCTGTGTGACATGGTCTGTCATTGCACCCCGCATCACCCGGGGAAATTAGTCTGTGGCCGACATCAATGAAATCACACCAAAGACAATACATGGACTTATTGAACGTAGCACAACAAAGATGTGATTTCCATGAAGAATAGGACTAATCTATACAAAGACAATCATTTTGTAAGATTAGACAGGCTCACATGTTTATGCTTCAGAGGATGATGCCATGCCAATTATGGATTATCTGGGGTTAAGAAAATGTTCAGAGAAATTGAATGATGGGCACTAACAGTCTATTCAGTGTTTAGCTGTGAGCGGGAGGAGGTGTATTAAATCACAGGAAGGTAAACAACAGATGTAGAAGAGTAAAGGAAGCCCAGTCCCCAGGATGAGAAATGGAATTAAGAAATTCGGTGATTTCTTTGAGGGGATTCATAGGAACATAAAATCCAAACCTCACATCATATATTCTCCCGGGAGTGTTTGTTTGTTTGTTTGCCTGATTATCCGTGTATTCATTTGATTGACTGATGGGTTGATTGATTGATTTGTCACTTTACAGTTTATTAATTATTAACACTTAACGCTGCTTTATTTTTTCTCTAACCAAAATCATTTCCATAGGTAGGGCAGTCACAGGGCACAAGATAAACTGAAATTAATCAAATGTCTTGCTTAACTGCCAATTTCATAAAGGAACTTCATATTTGATTTTTTTCTTTTCTTTTTTTTTTTTTTTTTACTTTCTTATTAACAAAAACCCATAACTCTACAAATTATTACGTTACCAGGAAGTTATTTCATTATTCTGTGGCATTTATCACATTTTTGGAAAGTGTATTCCATAAACATCATTATTACAGTATTAGCTGCTAATTTGTATCGCATTAATGGTTTAATACATTAATGGGAATTTGTCATGTTTACAGAGCTATACTAATTGCTTTGTTTTAAATATTTAATGATAAGTGCTAATAAGGTAGGTTAGTAGCATGTAATTTATATGCCCTTTGGGAAGCCTTCACCTGGTGTGTTTTTGAACTGGAAGTCTGATGGTGTCTTTCAGTCAGCCTCCAATATTTAGGTTGTTCTGTTTTGAGACTGCACTGTTCTTCAGATATCTGCTAAAAAAAAAACAACAACAACTAGTTAACTATATTTGGTTGAGGCAAAGTACTCACACCTGAGACAATATATTTGAAATCAAATCTCTGAAAAGGTGAAAATATGGCCCCATTAACTTCCATTTGTTATTCATATTTATTTATGATGACAGAGCATGTATCCATTGGCCTATTAATTAAATAACAGATGGACTGCCACAGCAGGTAATTAAAGTTTACCGACTGTTCTCCTATTTTAGAGAGTCCCATCTAACTGCAAAGCATGACTTTTCAAAAAAGCTAGAGTACCATATTGTACCAAAAAAAAAAAAAAAAAAAAAAAACTGTATGTGCATTGCTGGATAACAGACAACAAACCTATCAAGGCAGGAAAATATCATAACACAAAATGCATAAATTAAATGCAAAGAAAGTGACAGGGTCTGTAGTTAATGGAGACGAACACTGAATGATCTCTCTGGGAAGGTCAGTCATTGCGGTGCTTGCACATTAACTTATGAATTCAAATGAACGCATGCTTTGCAGGACAAGTGGAGTTTTTCAGTTTATGGATGTATTAAAGATGTATCAGATATCGATTAATACTTTGACATTTATTGTTAGTGGGTTTAAACAAGCATGCATACAGTGTTCAGTTGCCAAAAAAGCAGTGATCAGTGTTCACCCCAGCTGCTGAAGGCAGACTGAAAGAGGACATTTGGGCTCTCCTGGTAATGAACAAAACGAACAAACAAAAGATTCTTTGAGTGAAACAACAAACAAACAAACAAATCAAACAAAAACATGTCGAAGGACATTGGTAGAAAACATGGAAGCCAAGGTAATACTGTATTTGAAGTACGAGTACATTTTACTGCAGAACATAAAAAAGACTTGTCTGATATACCTGATGATACCAGAGTCTTGTCACTTGTTACTAGTCCAAATTTGGTTAATATCTGTATTTTTGAATCACCAACAGAAGGAATGAGGTGCACAGATGCAGGTTATAGATGCAGATCAAAAATATAAGTCTGTACAATTTGTCTCAACCAAGTAGCATGTGTCAAACCTACCATGAGCATCAACAGCCTTTTAGTGTGATTTGTGTATCCGTTGCCTAACAGCTAGGAGGAAACACATACGGAAATACATTACAGATAGTTTACTGATTTGTTCATAGCCAAATGCAGATAGCCTGTTGAAATATCCCTTGTTGACAGTCAGCTGATAGACTGTTGGGTCAACAGAGGACTATCAAAATAAAGTAACAGCATTGATTTCTTCTAATAATTAAGGAGAATGGAATAAACATTAACCTACTCAAAATTAGATTTTTCTAGTATTTTCTGAAAATCATCGTAGAACAGAGATATAATGTTAATTAACTAATTAACAATCTTTAAATGGGTTACTGCTTTTGCATGTTTTAATTATTTTTGTAATGATTCCTATTCCCAGAACTTTTGTTACAGAGATGAACAGAGCTCATCCTGGCCTGGTGCTGAACTTCCTCAGTAATTACCTTAGTAAGTACCTTAATGATGTTCTTCTCATTTTATTCCAATTCATAAAAAATAGTTTTGATAAATCAGTGTCACTTTGGGCAAATTCCAATATGTGTTAATACAATAACATTACCGTGCTTTTGGAACATTCTTTGGCATTCTTTGGTCTAATCTCTTCAGAAGAAGGACAACAGTACGGGAGGTCAAACATATTTACTGCTCTGAATCCTGCAGTCACCCAGAGACAGTAAGTTGAGCAGCCATGCTGTTGTGATTAGCCTCCTGTCTGTGTGAAAGAGCCCAGCGGTTCTTGGAGTCAGCGAGGGTGAAAGAAATCAATAGGCAGCAGAGCACTCGGGATGAGTCCAACACAAACACGCCAACCAGAGGCCATCTCCCAAAGTCTGCTGTGACCCTGAAATGACCATATTCCATTATTTCCCCCCTCATCTCCATTGAGAGGATAAGACCTGCACACAATTGATTGTGTCTCCGCAGATTGGAGATAGTCATTGATTTTTCTCCCTTTTTCAAAAACAGGAAAGCTTTGTTTAACTGACAGATATGTCTTCCTTTTCTCCCCAAAGTGAGAAACTGCCAAGAGCATTCTGGGTAAGCAGGAGCTCAGTGATCTGCCTGATCAGGACCAGGAGCAGAGATGGGCACAAATACATCAGAAAGTATCTTGTGACAAAATACAAATACTTTCTCATGACATATATCAAAATCAAATTCAAAATACTGTTTTTTAAAATACAAGTTATTTGTAAATTGAGAATACCAAATTATATTCTACATAGATAAATAGATCTAGATAGAAAGAAAAGCAACTTAAAACAGCTTTCAAAAACAGTAGCAGCTTACATAATAGACTCTAAAACAGTCATTTATATGTTTCTTAAGTATTATCCATGAGTGAAGTCAATTCATTTTGAATTGTACAACTCTTAATGTTGTGAAACATTTTGTGTAAAACCATGCACAACATTTAGCTTAAGAGTAAAGATCAGAATCAAAGATTCAAATACACAAATACAAGCTTTTAAAGTTTTTTTTTTCCTTACAAATGACATCTAATCTGTTTTATGTCCAGCAAAATACAAATGACAAAAATACTGAGAAATAATTAAAAACATATTTTAAATACATTTTAATGAAATATTGTCCACCTCTGACCAGGAGCAGGAATCACCCCAAATAATAATTCTTGGGAAAATGCCCAGATATCTGAGAAACAGGTCTGCTGTAGAAGCTGATCTCCAGCTGCTCCTGTTGGAGAGCACAGTGTCACGGCTTCTTTTATCTCTCACTTTCTCCAGGGAGAGGAAGCAATAGGTGTTGTTCTGCAGCAAGGCCACTGCATAGACCTGACCACAGGTCCTGCGATAGTATCTCAGGTCGAGTGGCAGGAATCGTTGAATCTCACTCTTTCTGCTGATCTCTCTCTCTCTAATTCGCACCAGCCCCCTGTGGGAGCCAAGAGGCTGCAGCTGATCAATGTCCTGCAAATAGCTTTATTGACATGACAAATGTTACATCTGCATTGATGAGGCTGTGTGGACAAACAGTTGGCATTACAATATAATAGTAAAATACTGTTTGATATCCTTGGTACAGTGAATCATGAATAGGAAGCGGTCATCAGTGGGACATGCTTGAGCTCATGTATTTCCTTTGTAAACCTATATTTATTTATGTTATTTAGTGGCTTACTGAATCATTCTCATTCTCACAGTGTGCTTTATGATGATCTTACCTTCCACAAGACCTTTGATGGATGGGCATAATTTAATAAGGATCATCTCAATTGATAAAGATTTCATCAATTTCCAGTCACCACCACTTGTCATTTGATTAGTATTGTACAATATTGGTAATTTACAGGGGAAATAAATGTCCCTCAAGACTACAACTCAAGCTATACAATAGTTCATCTGAATGTATTTTGTCATTTAGTGGCAAATGAATAACTACATATTATCGAATATGTCACTATATGTCAATTAAGTTTCAGTGTTGTCAAAAATGTTTCTGTAGAATAATTCAACACACTGTAAAAATAAATGCCTATCTGAAAAAGTCATTTAGTTTCAGATTCACTCTTACAATCATCTTTTTTGACAATAAGTGGGAAAATCCAGTGGATTTAGATACACCCACTTGTTTCTAGTTAATCAAATTATTTCTAGAATTGTCTTGAGTCGAATGTCATTTTGTTGACACTAGTGGGCTGATTTGCCTTATCCTGCCTTTTATCAACAGGCATTTCCCAGATATACCTGCACAGGAAACAAGTGGGATTTTCCCTTTTTTTCACTTGTTTTAACCCATCCTTGGAGTCAGTTTGACCCCATTCAATGTTTAATGTCTCTATGTCTCGAAATACATGACAAACATCTTTTTTGTTCCATATTTCATGACTTTTGCTAATTTAATGGAGACAAGTGGGTCAATAAAATTAACATAATGATGTGTTTTCAATGTCCTTTACACTATGCATCAGTGTTTCATTTCATGTTTTCTATAAACTGTTCTAAATATTTGCTCAGAATGTAAAATTGTTGTTTTAGGCCAAGGAAATGACAGTGACATGCTATTAATTGACTTAATATCCCTAAACTTTAATAAGTGATGGATCCTGTTGCAGTGCTACATTTTGCCAGGCTGTCTGAGTCTGGGCAGCAGTGTGAGATTATGCTCGTGCCCTCTGCCACCTGCTTATTAGGTGATGTATTGACGGGTCAAGGTGTCTCTGTAAAGTGTGAGGGGGGCATGTGAAAGGACTGCAGGAGGCTTGAATAGTGAGCAGCAAGGGTGCCAGAGCTGTGTTTGAAATGGTTTGTTATGAACATATGTCTCAGTCACAAGGCATGGAGCAGAGCCCTGAGCATGAGGAGGAGGCTGGCAGACACTCTGAGCTGTGATCAGCTGTTCCACTGTGTCAGTCCATTAACACTTTCTGTGTGCATTCCCCTGACTCGCAACACCCGCCACCCCACTGACTCTGGCTCTGCAGCAGGACAAAGGAAGAACAAATGTGTTATGAATAATACAACATTATGGATATCAGATTAGATTTACAAGCTGTGTCTGGTTGATATCTGAAATCCAGTTAGATGTTGTTATCTTTTCCCACATAGCAATTGACAGAAATATGGTCAGAAAAGTATTATGTTTTGTATTGTCAGTACATCTGTTTTCCATAAATTGTGACAGTTCACATAGTGTAACAGGATGAGGATTCACACTAGAATAAAGGTATGTGTCTGATATATAATAGGAGGTGTAATTCAGTGTTTGTCATTTCCAGGCATGGGTGGCTTTTGGTGAATGAACAAGTTCTCTGTTAGCTTGCCTGCCCCTTCCTAGTGTGACCAATTAACTAATTTGAGGTAAAGACTGTTTTGTGGCCATAATGCTGCAGAAAGCCCTTGGGCATGCTGGAAAAAACAGATTAGCACATTAGCATTGTAGGGGCTGAAGGAGGACTTCTGGCTCTGCCTCAGGCCCTGCTGGCGATCAAAGCAACTGCTGCTTACTGACATCAGCAGACCATTATCCAGCCCTTTTGCCTGGGATTGAAAGCTTCTAACATCAACCTCTCCCTCCCTCCCTGTTCTGCATGTTAACAGCAAATTACAGTATGGAGTGTTTATTTCACAAGATCCACAAAGCTTTGGTTCCGTGAGCTTCATTTGCTAAACAAATCAAAACATCATTATCCTTTTGGCACTATTTTTCTTTTAAAAGGTGAAAATGTACTGAGCCCTCAGTATGAGAGAAGCAGCCACCTTACCTGATGAAACTCTTTTTGTTTCTGCTGTCATACTGGTGGCTTTTGTCTCATTCCTGAGTCGTAAGGATTAACAGAAAGAGCTCTGCGAGTCGTCCTCTTCCCGGTGCCCTCTGGGCCTACATGCAGGCACAAATGAGAACCCACAAAATACACTACGTCTTTAAAACACTCCTCTCCCTCTCCAGGGATATTGACCCTGCCAGTTAGGTTCTGGTTGGCTGCGCACCGCAGAGATGTGGGACTGTCTGAGGAAAAAATACGGTCGCTGTCTGGAACCCAGGTGTGCTGAGGCAAACTGTTAAATTTGGTCATTACTCTTGTAATAGTGCTTTTATGGTTGGTTCGGAAGGGTCATGTGTGCAACCGCACCAGCAGGTCATTGTTGAAAGGTCTGCAGACAGAGACACAGGCATCAGTTGTCAGGTTGATGTGAGGAGAGATGATATAAAACAACTTCCCATGGCTGTGGACAGGGCTGTTGGTGGATGTCAGGCAGACATCTACACATGCGGTTGCAGAAGTGACTGATTTGAGAGAACACACATGAAAAAGAAGAAGAAAACTATATATATATATATAAAAAACAAAGATATTATAATACAGTTAAAAATAATAGAAATGTCTCATTGGAGGGAGATGGATGTACAAACATGTTATTTTTAAGAAAAACACATTTGGATAAGTTGTTTGCAGTGTGTGTGTATGTGTGTGTGTGTGTGTGTGTGTGTGCATATGCATGGTTGCATGTGTTGATTTGTACGTGCCGACTGGGCTGGAGGCAGGGCCAGGGGGAGGAGACGGTAATTCTAACGGCTTTTTGATGTAGATAAATGGCTTACAGATGGCCCACTCAATATATTTAAATGAGATATAAAAAACAGGGGTGGTGCTATCAAGTCGGGACCGGTTCCAGTTGTTGTGTCTGTAAGCCTACAAGTCAACTACATGTAAGTTATCATTTTAAATTTGGGAACACATTTTCATTTCCCAAATCAAATACAGAACGCAATCAGGAAAAGATTCTTAAATTCAGCATAATTTTTGAAGAAACATATAACATCCCACATGGTCATAATAACATGAATGGGGAAAACCTTGAATTTCAGTATTGAAACAATTTTATATATTATATGTATCTGCCTCTGTAAGATTCACTACTGTCTCTCTGAGCCAAAAGCAGGATAGTTTTTGCCAATGGTAACGTGATGAAATGTTGACTGAAATGCTCATGTGGATATACAGGTTGAATCAAGCACTATGAATGCATGAACTTCCATTCATTGTCAGTTTAGCAAATTGCCGTGGGATCCTCCATTTCTGTTTTTGAATCATAGGCCATAAAGACACATCTGGAACTTAAATAGAAGGGGCATTCTGCAACATGTTTACTGAAGATAGTTTAATATTACCACACTTAGTTCCAGATTTATTAAAACATTAGTTTGAACTAAAATGTCAAGCATTTAGGTGTCTGGCCAATCAGGAGCTGTGCCACTTGTTTTGCAGACATTAAAGGCTTCTGTAAATGGGACCTTAAGAGTTTTCTACACCAAAATGTGAGTCATGACAACCCAAAAGTTTTTCCAGCTCGTTTTATTTTATTACAAAGCGCACAAACAGGGTTAACTGTATCAGAGGTGATGTTCAAGAGTGTGTGTTAATGCAGCAGATTCATGATTGGCGTGGAGCTTTCTCCTTGCTGTCACAGATATCGAGGAGTGGTGAGGGAACACAGGGAGGGCGGCTGGTTGGAAGGTGTCCTCGCTGATTGAAATGTCATTTACGGCCACTGCTGTTTTTTTTTTTTTTTTTTTTTTTTTTTTTTGACAGGAAAAAGATGTGAAGAAGGTACAAGTTAGTGACTGTAGTTTGTCATGGGATAAAATCTCCACAGGCTCCCCTTGCTGAGACATTCCTTTCGGTGGAGTGGCATCACAGTCATACTACTCGGTTGGACCAAAATATTCGCCGTCCAAACATTTTACCTCAGATTCCAACAATAAGAAACTGAGGGGAGCTACTGTGTTTGCAACTGATGTACGATTACCACAGAAATAAACCTTTACCGTATCTTGGAGAACCGAACTTGATGTACAGTCCATAATGTGAGTGAAGCTTTGTGTAATTTCTCATTGGGGGAGATCGATGTTAAAACAAATAAATAAACTCATTTTAAGCTACCTGAATCAATAGGATAATGCTTGGGTATTTTCCTGTTTAAAACTGCCTTTGGTGGTGGCATTAACACTCTCTAAGATCCAGCAGTCTGGACAGCTTATGGCTGGAGAGATAATCCTCTTCATTCAGCCATCTCTGTCTGCAGACAATATCCCGGAGCTAAGAGCTGCTAACACATTCCACACTACACTATGATATTCGATCAGTGATAAATTGTATTTACCCACGTTTCACCTTTAACATTGGGCTAGAAAAGAAGCCCAAATGCGATTATGCACATGAAGAATTAATCCGGAGATGAGCACAGGGTAATGTATGGTAATTATCCAACAGGATATTCTTACATAGTGATTAGCATATCTGGGAGGCCAGACAGGGATGGGAGGGCAGTCTGGGAGGAAGGAAAGGACACAGCTGCTGATAAGGAGCCAAGCTTGTTTTTTTTATGTTGATAAAAAATGTGGATAGGCTGGCTACAGGCATGTACTCAGTCCCCTCCTTCTCCTCCTCCTCTCTATCTTATTTACACACATGTAGGCTCAGATGTGAATGGACACATGTACTTGCACATGAGCACACCTACACACACACACACACACACACACACACACACAGTGACAACACTTCTATCAGTGATTAAGGGGCGAAAAACAGAAGAATGGAGAAGGGGAGTGCAGCTGAAAGCCCATGGGGGGAAGCATTAGTGTATAAATGCATATTTGTGCTCAGGTATTATAGTTACTGTATATGCACAATACATGTGGTATTTATTTGCATTATAACTACATTATCACAGCTTACTGGTGCTTGTAAATGAACAGGTGTATTTAAAATCAACTAATGTACTTTAAGTCTGATTTGCACTGGTAGAATGTACCACTGATTAGAAGGTGTAAATTGTTTTTAAGGGCCAAATTTGCTGAAAAAAGTTCCTGGAATACTATGAAAAGTTAATGCAGGCCTTGTATTGCCTGATTATTTTCAAATGTCCAAACTGTCATCATAAAGCGATTACTGCCATGCTTTCGCCTTAAGATTTTGTCTCTACCAACTAGCCTTAAGTTGCAGCAGCAAGAAAGTTTTTTGTTGGCCTTATTTGGTGAGACAAAAGAAAATGAGCGATACAAATTTGGGGAAATTATTGTGGCGGTTTATTGGAGATGAGACTTCAGTTGTACCAAAATTCAGTTTTGACATGGCAGTTTTGGTGAAAAATCTGTTATTTTGTGATTTCTCTGACACATTATTGCCCCGTTTCCCTCTTGAGGCAGAGATACAAAAAGGTATTTTCTGAGTTAATATCCTTAACATTATATAACTTGCCTGATGGACACATCCATCTTTATCTTCAAACACTGAGGACAAAATTCATACAGTTAGAAATTCACACCTAACAAACCACAGTTAGCATAAGGATTTATTTTAGTATTATTATTATTTTTTTTTTTTTACAAGTCAAGTGACAGGAGGATTATGCAGACAAAATCAACATAATCCCTTTATCAAAGAACTCTCAATTTGTATTCTTATTAAGTAGGGGAAAAAAAGAGTGTTTATGAAGATTTCATTGCTCTGTGCAATCTGCCTATCTCCTGAGTGCTGCACCAAGGACTGATCAAGGAGCTTTCACTATATATATCAGTAAGACATTTATCAAACCTATTTTTAAAAATTATTTTATTATTTTAATTTATCATTAGCTTCTTGTGACCACCTGTCTGGCAGGGTGGAAGTTGGTAGGAAGCTGGTGAAGCTACTTCTACTTCAGCTGAATGGTTTTTATAGCACATTGAAGGGAGATGGTGTATTTCCAGATATAGATTACAGCAGTTTGTTAGCTTCTGTGACACCTAACAGAGCTCAGAGTCAACACAAGATATTATTTAGCTTCGCCTCAGCATTCAATCAAGTCAAGACCCATTCACATCTAGAGCAGCAACAGTAAAGATAAACTGTAAACGATCTTTGCTCAAGCATACACACCACTACAATAACTGTAATATGTTTCTTAGCAGATGTAGATGTCACTGCAGTGAGCTCAATTCCCCAGCCCCTTTCTTTTATGGAACTTTAATTTGATTGATTGAACATGTTTTGTTGTCTTCTCAGCATCCAAAAATCATTCACATTGAACAAAAACTGTACTTCTTTGGATATTTTAGAGGAAACGGAGACACTATTTACCAGAATGATTTTTTTCATATCCATTATTATCTTTGTAGTTATTTTGAATGGATTTTTTTTCTTATACTAAATGTAATACAGTCAGAATAACATCTGTGTATTCAGCTCAAAACATATGTCATGTAGATTGCATTTTCTCCCAGTGGCTCTAAAACTTTAAATATAAGATGGCAGCATGTAAGTTGTCACCTACATTTCTGCCTCCCTGTGCTGCACCATAACAAGAAAAACAACAACGGAAACAGCTTTCAAAGTACAGCACCTTTGGCTTTTTTGTTCTCGCTTGCCCTGTGCCCATTGCAAACAAAAAGTGCCAGTGAGCCACTGTATCAATTCTGGGTTTGGTGTTTAGGTGTAATCAACCATGTAGGACACCAGCTTGCCGCGAAGCAGGGCCCTTTGTGAGGCGCCCATCTGTTTGGTGCATTGGGACGAGCTCGGTCCCTCAGAGCTGACGCAATGAAAGGCTGAGTATGAGAAGGCCCAGCTGAAAAGACAAGGGTGGGCGGCAGCATCGGGACATGGTCTGTCTGCGGTACTCCTGCAGGCCGCTCTTATTCTAATGTAGTATGTACGACTCCCCTCCTCGCATACAACTCAGAGATAAGAGACTAACAGATGCACCGAGGGAAACAGACTGGGATGTGTATGTATGAGTGTGTGTGTGCATGTCCATCAATTCATGCATATGTGTTTGCATGTAAAGAGTGTGTCTGTGCTCCCTCTCTCTCTCCCTCTCTGCTAAGCACTTTGGCCAATATTTTCTTTCTGACTTGCCAGTGCACATATTACCCAGCCTTGGTGACCTCTGAGCAGGACATATCTGTGTGAGTGCAGATCGATTGATACAGTGCCCCCCCCAACCCCCACCCCGCCCCCCCTTACCGTTGTCTGCATTCATTGGGAGGGCTAGGCAGTGTGGGAGCAGGTGATAAGCTGCTACAGGCCAGTCAAATCATTCCACCAAGAGTCGTGACCCTACTGCAGCCGGGCTGATTATACCTCACCCGTGGCTACACGCTAGGCCTGAGAATCAAGCCCCTGCACTCCAGCCTGAGCCACATCACCCCTGACTGAGATCACAGCAGCCACACAGGGGACGCTAATAACCGGACGGCAAACAGGAGGATCCAAATATTGTCCTTTTTCAAATGTGTTGACAATAAATCTATTTTTTCTTGCCGTGCTTTACTTGATACAATCAAATTTTGTAGTTTATTACTTTAGTTATTTTTTTTACTATTTTAGTTTTTTTTTTTTTTATTTCTATGAATTTGTAGCTTTAGGAATATCTCAAACGCATTATGCAACTGTATGATATGAACTCTAATAAAATATAATAATAAAATTACAAAACTAGCCTGTGCATTTTTATTCTCAAAAACATACACAAATGTAATAATTATATGGATAAATAAATAAATGAATAAACAAATAGTTAACCATAGATTATTTTTTATTAAATACAAACAAACAAACAAACAAACAAACAAGCAAATAAATAAATAAATAGCAGACCACAGATTATTATTAAATGTTTCCTGTGAGCAGTCTGGAGATGTGAGGCAGGTGACCTGCTTGTGAGAGACTTGGCATGTGTTGTGTGGACAGGAGCCACTTCTCTTGGCCAGGCACCATATGCCCCCAAGCTTCAGCAAACCCCCGTTTCCTCCTCCCCCAAACTTACACACATGCACACTCCTTTCTGTGCACCAGGCTGACTCTCCGCCCCCCCCCACCCCCCCACCCCCCCACCCCACCCTTCCCCTTCACTCACTCCTGGTAACTGGCAGCAGCTGCCTTGATGAGCACAATGCGTGGGCCAAGGCAGCTCAGCTGGCTTCACTCCCCACTTGACACTGGTTTGACCTCTGGCATGCGACTGTCCTCCCCAAAGGCTGCCCTCCCAGGCCTGACACAGCCTGTCTCTCCATTTCTTCTCCCCACATACACACATACACACACACACACACACACACACACACTGCTCCCAGGCATGACACAAACCCAGCAACGGGGGCATCCTCAGGTCAGCCAGGTCAATTAAATTCAAATTGAGGATAAATGATTTGTAAATCATGTACAGATAAGGGACTAATGCAGAGGAAAGAGAGGTCAGACTTGTTCTCATGTCAGCTGAGGCATAAGTGGAGTTTCCCATAAATTTGTGAGTAAGAAAAACCTGAATAGAAACACTTGAGTTTTGCAGAAACACCTATTTTGTGTAAAATGTTTTTACATTTAGCTGAGGTGGATTAAAGGCTAAAGTAATTGGCTAGTTGATGAAAGTGCAATAAAGGCTGACAGAAACAGTGTAGTCGAGAAAACTATAACGTAGCAGTGACTTCTGACTTGTGTCCTGCTACACTGAATGACAACAAATGAGAGTACATGTTACGTGCATTTGGACTGTTAACAAATCATGTAGATACGGAAGGTTATCAAATATTTCCAACTTAACAAAAGTTTGGTTGCTCCACTTAATGCCTTACAGTCATCCAATTTTCAAAATAAATTGCATTATATAGTTGATGATGCAGTTGTATTTTTCACTGCTGAATCTTTGAAAATGTGCTGTAATCTCTTAACCCTGCCAGTCAATCCTGCCATCAGTGGATTTGCCATCACAAACAGAAGTTCTGTGGATGAGCTTTGTTAAACCCACAGAACATTATTTTAAAGTCCAGTGGACATCACTAGGTTTCAAAATATGGCCTGCTGAATTACAGGGAAATGTGGAAAATGAAGCACAAGACATCTCAATATTTTCTATAAAACAATAAAAGAATTGCATCTTGGGTTTGAAAATTCCACTCAATAGAATAATGATGTAGTTTCAATGAAGCATTACAACCTGCAGATACAAAATATGTATTGGTCATAAAATACAGAAAAAAACCTAACTTTGAAATTACTTAAGGGGAATTTCACATGGAAATCAGTTTTTATGGGGTTAAAAACCAGTATATGCAGAGTGGATGGTAACTGGAAGCTCCTGTGTAACCTATGGAACTTGGAGACACTACTGTTTACACTATATACATATATAATATTTCTGAGGATATATTTGTATGTGTTAGGACTTATACCCCACCCCCAACCCCACACCATACACACTCACTTGCCCTATGCACACATGCATGCATATGGCCACATACATGCAGGAGGCATCAGATTTGTAGCTGGTATGAGAGCGTGAAAGGCTTGTAACAGCTCTCTTCCCTAAGGGATTGATGACACCAAGGAAACCAAACAGAAGCTGATGGTGTGACAGAGAGAGAGAGTTTGGGGTGGGGGGGGGCTCATCAACCCCCTCTGCCATTCTGCTCCTTTACAACTTTACAAAATAGCCTTTTAATTTGCTGGAGCGTCTGGGGTGTCTGAATTGTGCCTGCATCAATCACCATCATCACGAGGGCTGCAGGCACTCAGTCCCCTGGGCCCTCTCACCGAACGGCCCCCAGGCAGATCACTCTCTCCCCCTTTATGGGGTCAGTTCACTCTCTCTGCTCCTCTTCTTGTTCTTCCTGACAATCTCCTCTTCACACCCAGCCTCACTCAGGCCAACAATGTGGCTTAAACCTCCTCTCAGGATGGTCTTACCATCTCCATAATAGCTGTACTTCACATGCTCTCTTTTACCGGCACTGTGTATGAAATGACCATCTCGCCATCTCAGTGCAGCTAATTTATCCAGAGTGTTTTTTTTTTCATTCTGCTACGTTTTTCACTTCAGAATGTCCTCAATCGGCAGGATTGATTTTCTTCCATCCACAATAGCTGTTTGATTATGCACTGGGGAGTTTTACATTAGCCTAATGTAGTCCACTCTCTCTGGGCAGCTTTAGGATTTGGATTGTTTTGATACTTTGTAATGATTGTGAAGGCAGTGAAAATTATCAAGGAGATCAATTTACATGGATTGATGAAGGCATGTCACTGAACAAGACAAATCCATGATATGAATTGGCAGGTGAGAGTAAAGGCAGTCAATATGGATTACAGTTAGGACTTTCCTCTTTGTGGCTGTTGGTGCTGGCATTAACAGCCTCTCCCACTGGCCACTAACTATGTGTGTATGTGCTGTCATGAGGAGCTACCTGGCTCCCCAAGCCACTCAACTAGCCACTAAACTCAGCCCATCAAATTCAGCTTTTTCTAGTGTGTCCGGAGCAAATCAGTTATGTAAGGGGAATTCTGTATTTTCTCACAGGGAAGCACAGCAATCTCATACGACTGTACTACATACAATATATGAACATTTAGAGTTGCATTTTGCATCTCTGTGTTCCCCTTGCTTTGTGTACGCTATCAGTATGTTGCAAATGCAATGTGGCCTTTTCAGTGATTTTAATTGTGTGCTGTGTTTATGCTGAGTGCTTCAAATGTCATGCCTCGGAGAGCTGTCAAGCTGTCCAGCTTCTCTGCTCTGAAAAATTGCTGAAGTATGTCATTTCGCCATCGCCTTAAGGGCAGTTTGCTCAGAGGACAAGAGGTGCAGGTGATGTGGTTTTGTGCCAAGAATGGATGTTAAACTTTGCTTAACACTGTTACAATTGTTACTAGCCATACATGTGAATATACTAATGACTACAAGTATGAAAAGTTACTGGATATCGTAATAATCTGCAATAATTTACAAAGACACATCTTGGCCACTGTTGAGGAATTTCTATGACTGGTGTATTTCAGCCTATTATCTTTCCCTTCATTTAACTCTCATACGTTTTTGTTGTATCAGTCAGAAGGAGGTTTGTTGAATGGGCAGAACAGCTGTCCAGAAGATCGGATTAGAAAAAAAAGTGACCTTAGATTTACCACATTTTTTCTGTCTCTTTACAAATCTCCCAACTCACCCATTAGCTCAGTTAAAATCATTTATATATCATTATTGGGCACAAACCAACAAAAGCAAAATATTCTCAGTTACAATAAATCATGAAATGGTACGATACTGTTGTTCGGCAGAAAATTGCATGAGGAATCATGATTTAGATCTTAGATTAGATGGAGATCTCCACTGAAAATGAACACAGGGCTTAGTCCATGTCGATGCATTTTTTTTTTTTTTTTTTTTTTTAACACCTTTTAGTTTATACAATATTTGCCTTGCCATAGACACAGCTCAGCATCATGTTGGACTGAAGGAAATGCAATTAAAAAAACTGTCAGTAAACTGAAAGGATTTTTTTTCATATTAACTTTGTGTGTAAATGTTACCATTAGTAGTCCAAAGGATCTTGGTTATTTTACACTTTAATTCTCAGCATCCTGATGTCATTGGATTCCTCAGGCAGTTATCATAGCTCTCCCTATAGGTGACACTGACTGAAAGGACGTATTGACACAGTTTGTTAAAAGCCACAGGAATGCTCTGTTAAGCTGCATTATGCATGTGGGATTTGAGTGGGTTCAGACCATCCTGTTTCACAGTATTAGGAGCTCTATGGGCTTCCATACGTATTTGTCTTTTCATATTGTGTGTTGCCAAGTATTTTGATCTCTATAACTTTCCCATTCCACCATTGCTTAATCAGCTTTAATTGACTTTAATTAGCATCTAGTAATTAATTTTGTTTTATACAAATTATTTGTATGAATGGTCCCAGTGGGTAGCCTGTTCATCTTGTTAGGGCCAATTAGCTGCAATTAACACACACTAATGACATGCTTTTTCAGTCCAAAACAAACAGTGTGCACCCTGCCAGATTCCAGTGCTGCTGAGACCTCTTGTGTGTTGGAGTGGTGCTGGGGGCCAGCTCGCTGGGCCAGGCTTCTAATCAACACCTCTCACAGAGAAACACAAACCCAGAAGGAGACTCTCATTCACACAACTCACACTCAGTATAACATAGAGACAATTATTCTCACCTTTGGACTTTCTGTTGACACCTAAGTTTGCACGGAAGGTAAGATATCAAGTATATCAAGTCTGCACATGCTTTTTACAGTGTGTGAAGTGTGTGCTCATTACTTGGTCTGGCATTTGTGTAGGTTGGCTTGGGTGAGCATGATGCACTAGGTGACCCCTCCTCACCCCTGACATTTTGAAGGTTTTAGCAGGCTGTGACTACAAAAACAGGAAACAAAAAGGTAAATAACTTAATAACACTGCTCATAAATATGGTCAGACATTTCCAATAAAATCCACCAAACTTGAATTTTGTGAACAGCTGAAACTGCAAATTGACTACAAATACCAGAGGTTTTTTGTAGATGAGTAGCAGTTATTCGTTCATTATTTTCCCTCTTTACAAACACAAGTTTTCTTTAGAATAATAACTGGGTAACATCCAGAAGACATCATTTCTTATGTCGGTACTGCTGCTTCACATTTTATGCAGGATGCAATCTAAATTCATTAGATCAACAACTCTTCATGGAATTTTACAGAAGAGGGGAATGATAGGTAGACAACTGAGACAGAAAACCTATGCATACAGAAACCATGCCACTCCTTCCAACCTTCCAGTTCGGATCAGAGAACAGTTGCCCTTCACCGACACAAACCAGCTCAGTAGCCATAGCTTGTTGATAGTGAACAGCAGGTTGATATTCCATGTACAGACCCATTAGGCCCTGCTCAGTTAGGGCACATTGACTTGATTCACCACCATGACTATGTCCAATCATGCCAGCTCTTTACCAAGGAGGGATACCTCATGGTGCTAAAAATGAGAAAAATATAGGCTACTGTATTTAGTTCATGTTTAACATATTCACAATCCGCAAATTCAGTGTTATTCTTCGACCTCCTTGGCAAGTAATCTCTCCACCAGTAGCTTTAAACTGTATGACAACTCAGACAACTATGACAATAAGCATGAAAAGGTACGTCAATAACTTTTTTGACTTTTTCAAATGCATTTGCACCAGTGGACCATGATCCTCCACTGTTGGTTATTAAGTTATTCTGCTGTCTTACTCATCAGTACTTCAGTGGTAGTTAAGGGATGTTAGTCAATTAATGGTATTAGTCATTCACTTCTCCTGCCCATATTTTCCTAGATGTTCCTTGAATTCAAACTGGTAACTTTCATTCTGTGTTTGGTCCACTTCTCTGGAAAAGAAAGAACACTCCGAAAATATGTAGTACAGACATTTACTGATACACTGTATATATTCAGAAATTCTAAGTACTGCAAAACAGCGCTGTTGTGATGTATTCCTGCCACAGCCTTGACCTGCATGGTCATTATAAACACTGTCAATTCCTCAGCAAAGTCTTCAAACTTTTAGAGTTCAAACACCCTCATCAACACAGAAACTGAAGCTTTTCAGTTTAATGTTGATAACTGAGGCATTTTCTGCAGCCAAAAACCTGCAATAAGAAATTGTGACATGCCTACTCCAACATCATCTCCAACATCTGTCACATTATAATTTAGATGGACAATGAAATTTGTAAAAATCTGCAGAACTCTTTGGTGAAAATAAGTGAAATGTGTCCTGAAATTCCTCCAGGAATTGAAGAAGACAGATGTTGTATCAGTTCAAACAGATACCTGTCCTAGATGGGGAGGTAGGGATACCCACAGTCTTTTTTGTTTTTCATTGTTCAAATTGAATTTCTACTTGTTGACAATGCCATTGGAGGCAATTGTTGAAGAAGATGGAGGATTGTCTTGCTCTCTCTGTTGAAAAAAGTAAATCATGGCTGCAAGTAAAAAGGACTGTATAAACATGGAGTGGACAACTGAGAATGTCGATGCTGAAGATTTTCCACATGGAGCAGTCCACTCCATCAGTCAGTCCACATTGTACTTGCTTTAGAAACTAGAGAAGTTCAACTTCTTAGCCACATTTGCATTACCAGCTCATCAACCTAAAGCTTGGTGTATATGAACAATGTATCACGCCAGCTCTAAGATTTCAAACATACTGTAATCTCAAGACAGTCTCAAGAAAAGGGAAAAAAAAAAAAAAAAAAAAAAAAACATACATTCATGATTCCACACACAGTCACAGGCTTATCACTGACTAAGATAAATTAATCCCCAAGGTGATTATCCTGCTCTTGTTTTGTGTTTCTTGTGTGTGGTTTTGTATTCATAAACTGAATAGTTTCATTTTATAGGTGCCTTGTGGTGCTGTCCATGGTCCTG
Organism: Myripristis murdjan; assembly: GCF_902150065.1. Lineage (NCBI taxonomy): Eukaryota > Metazoa > Chordata > Actinopteri > Holocentriformes > Holocentridae > Myripristis > Myripristis murdjan. Next base: position 24,043,701 of record NC_043993.1, read on the forward strand.
AAGGAGCATGCTGTGCCTTTCATGCTCTCCACTGCAGACTAAACATTGCATAACTCACCAGTGGCAATATCCCCATTCCAAACAAAATGTTGACTTTTAGGATTTATGCAGCCAAATGGTAATGATTAGTATACACAATAATTTGTATACAATAAACAAAACTGGAAATCAAAATAAATAAAAGCAACGTGTGGTGGTGGTGGTGCTGCTGCTGTGTGTGTACATGTGTGCGTGTGCGTGTGCGTGCGTGCATGTGTGTGTGTTCACATGTGTGTGTTGTGTGGTGGGAGCATACATGAAAATTGCATTATTTAACTTCTATTCATAGTAGAACTTTTATTTTGAAGAATTTTAGGTTATTGACATTTACATGAATTATTCATCGCAAGTCTAAACCAAGAATCAAGGAATAGATGCCTCCATGAGCCAAAAATCTTTAGATAGATTTAGAAGCGAAGACGGCACAAAAAATGTCAATGGGGCTCCCTGCTCTAATCTAGTCAGTTCTAAACATTTTTTTTTTTTTTTTTTTTTTTTTGTCATTCAATGGAAAATCATTTTTTGCAAAGTGTCAAATTATACAGTGCAAAAGAACATGGTAAATACAATCAAACCATTTGTCATTTATAATTATGAACTGGCAAAAATGGATAGGTATTTTTGATGATGGATGAATAAAAATGATCCAATAAACCTGGTTCCATTGACATTGTCATACTGAAGTTTTTTTTTTTTTTAGCATACCTATAAAATAATTGGGTGTTAAAGCTCATACTAAGAATTCTGCCCTTTAACCACACCTAAATTAGATCGCTCTGGCCATATTTATGACTGATATTACTGAATTAAATGGATTGAGTGAATTGCAAGCCTAGGTGTACACCACCTACATTTCTCCTGATTCATGAAAGTGGATCAGTTTCCAGGAATACATAGGCCACAAGCAGCCCCCATCTAAGCAGGGCTAGATTTGCCAGTGAGGACCACCCCTAGGTGAATATGTTGCTTTAATGGTTATGTTAATGACACAACAATCCCTTTTAAGCACCTACTCATCCTCCTTAGATTGATCATCTGATAACCACTGGCCCTTCCTATGGTTCTCACTTCAGATTATTGCTGGACGTCCCTTTGGAAATGTTTGTTCATTCACGCATTTCATCACATTTATTCAACAGTGGTGATGACACATTGCACCTTGCCTACACTAATGGAGAAATTTAAAAACGATTGACATTTTTTGCCTTGCATGCAAATAAGAGTCTTTTTGTTTAGTCCAACAGGTACTCAGGGGAATCAGAGAGAGAGAGAGAGAGAGAGAGAGAGAGAGAGAGAGAGAGAGAGAGAGAGAGAGAGAGAGAGAGAGAGAGAGTAAACCCGTATAACCTCAGGCTGCCCACTGCTACCAAAAATATAACACTAGCCTACTCAGCATGGTGAAGCTGGCTATTATAAATAGCCTCATTTTGCAAATGTCCCCAGTCAAAACAGAAATTACAGTGTACAGATGTTTTATGAATCCCACACGGCTGTCTGATGGCAATCTTTTACCCATATGCCACCTTCAGCACTTCTCTCTTCTCTGAAAACAAGGTGGAAGTTAAAACTTCTTCGTCATGATTTGCTTTGCGTGTGAGTGTGTGTATTTGATTGACTGATTGATTGATTGATCGATCTATCCGTGGATTGATTTTTGCGTTGGCTTGCAATGACCATTTACTTGACGTCAGCCTGCCTTTGAGCACAGGTGGAAACTTTCGCTGGCCTCTCCGTTGATCTATCTTATATGACGATCTAACAGACCACGTAAAAAAGGAGTGTGAATACACTCTGTCGTGACCAGTGAGCTAAATGAGGGCCATGTCACGCGGTGTTGTCTCTCTCCTCTTTAATGGCAACTCACGCACACACTGAGGACGTTGCGGTGAAACAGCGGCTGCCCCCGCCCCGCGCATTCACAGTCCAATCAGCTGTTTTCCGCTTTTCTTTACCTCAGAGACAGCTTGTGAGACAAAAAATGTCAATATGGTGAGATAAGCAATGAAAAAGAAAAAGACAAAGAGTCCCCTATTTTTTTTCTTTTCATTTTCCTCAAACTATTTATGCGTTTGTGATTTTGCCTTACGAAGAAAAGCAAAAAAAAAAAAAAAAAGAATAAATAAAGCGTATGTATAGGCTACTGAAAATTTCCAGATTTATGAAAGATATTGCAACTGATTGGTTTACTTTTCATTTCTCGGGCTATAAGCTATTTGGTTGTTTGGATTTCCCCTGGCGTCAGCTATCAGGGCCCAACAGAGCTGGGAGCCTGTATAGGAAACGCGCTATCTCTGTCCCCAGTGCGCCAACACAATGCGATAACATCTTTAGGGGACAGCCTATCGCTAGATATTATAACCATTAGTGATCCTTGTCCTTTCACCCAAAATGAAGAATAATGTTGGGATATAACATTAATCTGAGGGTGAAAAGCTTGTGTTCAGTGTACGCTTTCCATATTGCAGGGAATCAAATGGGCCTGCTGATAATTTATCATCTGTCACCGACTCAGTTTAATTCCCACACACAACCCGGCCTATAGGCTACTCCAAAGGCTTTCAGGGAAATATTTTATTATTACTTCCCATGATTACGCGTCGCTATCAGGAAAAAAAAAAAAAAAAAAATACTGGGAGGATGAAAAAAACAAATCTAAGCATTATTGTTGTTGTTGTTATTGTTTTGTTATTATTATTATTATAATTATTTGATTCCATTTTTTTATTTTTTATTTTCGATGTATTTTTTAAAGACATTTTATTCAGTTGGCAAATTGAAACGCAGTTTAATTTATTCAAGATTATAGCCCAATGCACTACCATTCCCAGTCAAAGTGGATCAAGCCAAAGTGCAAGGTTCTTTCTCATTGTTGCACTGCATGGGCCACGTTGCCTATAGTCACTTGCTGAAAATAATTCTCTGAAGGTCTACAGCAGAGTAAATAATGAGGGAGGAAAGTGCTGAATCAGACAAGAAAGAAAGTTGAAAGTTATCATCAGGACAGAAACTCACTGTCAATGAGCTTCAACAGCAAATCTGCTATAGGCCTGCATGTAACCAGCCTCAGTGATCTATTAAAATGAGATTTTCCTTTAACAAGAGGCCTTATTATTATAGCATGGTCCATACCGATGTCTATCTCTGCTGTATCATGTTCTCATGATGTTGTCATTTCCATCAGGCCTATCTCACCCACAGTCAAACATGTAGTTCATTTGACTTGGCATAATTAAATATATTAAACCCTAGAAGATTCCTACATTTGGATTTTTTGTGTGTTTTATCTTTTGTCACTATTGGTTGAATACATAGAGTAAGGAACTGAAAATGTCAGTCACTTCCAGCAGCTTTAGTGGCATCTGAATCCATCTAAACAAACAAGCAAACAAACAAATAAACAAAGCTGAGCCTTGACATGTGATCTCCTGTTCATGGTTGATCCTAATGGTTTTGATCCCTGTAAAGAATAAAGAAAGAAATAGGCTTAAACAGTGACAAGCTTCAACAGGCCTATGTGATTAGGCTATACTGCTACATATGTATATGCATACATATGTGCAAATTTGAAACCATGAAATATGGGCTATATTTTGCTTCATGAAAGCAAATAGTTCGGGTCCTCGGTTCCGACTGGCTTTGTCACATTTGAAGCCGGTCTAAAACTTAAAACTGGCACACTTGTGACCAAAGAGTATCCCAGTTAATTATCTAAATTTGATTGCACTAACCGAAAATCAACGCATTTCAGCTGCAACAATTAAGGCTATTAAAGACAAAATGACTCTTATTTGGATTTGTCTTGTTTATGCTAATTTTTTTTATTCCCATGGTGTAGTAAAATAGTAATAGTAATAGTAATTTTAAAATCCATCTTATTGCTTGAAGTAAGTATTCCAACAGTGGAGGCGAGTGGTGAGGATGCTCATAGGTTTTTCCTGGAGGTGACGTCAAGGCTTTCTGAATAGGCTGCAAGCTTTAAGAGGTGTGCTCATTACACTGCTGGCGCTTATACCGAGAGTTCATCACAGGGAAAATGGGACATAAATGACAAGGCTGAACCCAGAGACAGTATTTTACATTATTTTTTTCTGCTGTAGGCAACACTCAGGATATATTACACGGCAGTAGCTGAAACAATCCCCTTTGATGGGTTTTCTTGTTTCCTGTGCTTACCCATGAATCCGCGCATCTCGGAGCATCTTGATAGGACCGCGCTGCTCTCCAGTCTGTAATTTTGCCTCGGAAATGCTGCCTGTCACATTTGTTCGACAGTTAGGCAGTGGTTCGGGGCTTTTGGCCACATGTGGATGGTTGTCCCATGGAACAGAAGAGCAACATTTAATTTCACGGATGATTATTTAATTCTTGAGATTCATTTGGATAAACTGGATTTCCTGGATCATAAAGGAACACTTGAGCAAGTAATCTCTGAGGTGATCGAGGCTACATCGGAGACTAATCATCTTATACAAATATAAATATATCCAAAACACACCTGGTTGGAAATACTTCACAAACAATGGTTCACTGTGCTGGCTGCGAAAGGCCTATTCTTGATAGGTTTTTACTCAAAGTTTTGGACAGACCGTGGCACATCAAATGTGTTCAGTGCTGTGACTGCAAATGCAATTTGACAGAGAAATGTTTTTCACGAGAGGGGAGACTGTACTGTAAGAATGACTTCTTTAGGTAAGCACCCGGTAATCGGACTGAATTCAGGATTGCACTTAGTCTGTGTATTAGGAAACAATGACTTAAACAGGACTGTTTATGATTAAATCAAATCTTTATTGGGGTACAGAAATGTTGGCTATATGGGATATAGCCCCAAGGCCTATGGCAGTCTGTCCAAGTACCACACGCAAATGGGAATGTTTTAATTATGGATGTTGATCCATCAAAGCTGATGGGGCCCGTGCATGTTAAAAGTCTCTCCTACAATGTTCTGTGGAGGATTCAACTAAAAACATCCTTTGTTTACATTGTGGGGCTGACATCGCCTGCATATTTTAGAGAACGGCCCGTTTGTTTGCTGAGACTTGAGTGAAAATGTGATAAGTGGATTTAAATAATAAATCAGTTGAAAACCTTGATTGACAGCCACAGAATAGGCTGATTTTTTTTTTTTTTTTTTTTTTTTGCATCAAAATAAGCCTTTGCAGTATTTTAGGAATTATACTCAACGAGTGTGTAGCCTAATATTCCCATAATATTCCTATGCTGGGATGTAGGCTCTAACGTGACCGTGACCGTAGGCCACTTTATATTTTTCTCTTTTAGTCTCCTATGTTATAACTATTCCAGTAAGACTGTACATGTGGCTTAATGCTTATATGGTCTGGTTATATGATATTACGCCCATTCGTCTAAAATTTATTATAAGATTTTGTTTGCTGTATATTTCGTTAGTGTATTCAGCGTGGTTAGAATTAAATTAATAAAATCTCAGGTGGACTATCAGTTTATTTTTCTTACAGTTTACAAGAGTTCAGTTCAGTCTGTCGCATCATTATGGATTTCTTTTATATCACTATATTGTATGTTCATTGTAAGCCAATCATAGACTCACTAATATAAATAAAAGCCTAGATATGAGTAAAAAGATCATCAGAGGCAATGCATTACCTGGGTCTTTCTCCTCTCACTGATTTCTGCTTTTTTCCACAGGAGGTTTGGCACAAAGTGTGGAGGTTGCGCCCAGGGGATTTCACCCAATGACCTGGTCCGGAGAGCCAAGAGCAAAGTGTTTCACCTGAACTGTTTTACCTGTGTGATGTGTAACAAACAGCTGTCAACCGGAGAGGAACTGTACATCCTGGACGAATTCAAGTTTGTTTGTAAAGAGGACTACCAAAACAACAATGGGAAGGACACAATCCTGCTCTCAGGTGACTCCAGATTAAACAGACCATTCATGTATAAGTTTACACACTGAGCAACTCAGGAGCGAGATGAGATGACATGCATGACTTTTCTGTTGGCTAATGTGAACATTTAAGTGATCAGTGGTGCTGTACTGATGAGAGATTGTCAAAATAACATAAAACGTGGCCATGTTCCTCAATCAAGAATAATTCAAATTAAGCCGCTCGAGGAATGTAACAGGAAGGGAAAGAGGTCTAGGCTACTACTACTACTACTACTACTACTACTACTACTACTACTACTACTAATAATAATAATAATAATAATAATGTTATTTTTATGATTGGTAGTCGTAAGTAATTATTTTATTTTATTTACTCTCATAAACAGCCTTCTTTTCCAACGAAAAAACACTGAAATATGTTCATAATTCCATAATAAAGCCCCTTAAGGACTTTAAGTGTGCCATTGTTATTGAGTGGTTTATCGCTATATTGAGTGTTTGCATTGAGTATTATTTTTTCCTTCGGTTTCATCAGTAATTTTATTGGAATATTATTCTTATTGTACTTCCTACACATGGATGTTTGGTTTTGCATATTTGTATCTTTCTATAATATAGGCCACATATCCTCTAGTATATTGCTGTATTGTCATGTATTTGTTGTTGTTGGCCTTTTTTTGCTGTTGGTTTTGCATGATGATATAATTTAGTTACTCAGAGCCTGCGGGATATTTTAGAGTTATTATGAAAATATGTATTTTTCCCTCATATGACAGTTACGACGTGCAGCGACCCAAGTTTGTCTCCAGACTCCCAGGACCCGCAGGACGATGGCAAAGACTCAGAAGCGGGGCATTTATCAGATAAAGAGGCGTGCAACAACGAGAACGACGAGCAGAGCGTGGCTGGGAAAAGACGCGGGCCGCGGACCACAATAAAAGCCAAGCAGCTGGAGACGCTCAAAGCGGCTTTTGCGGCCACTCCAAAGCCCACCAGACACATCAGGGAGCAGCTGGCTCAGGAGACCGGCCTCAACATGAGAGTGATCCAGGTGAGAATCCCATAAATCTGCATCGACACCGGGGCATCCATTTACTAAACCTTAACGACCTGTATCCATGCCATTTGTCCATAAATAAACCGTAAACTGCATTCATCTGAGGCAAAGACGCCCGCTATCAGCCAGCAGGAGCACAGGCATCCATTATCGGACATGCTTCTATCATATTTTCTGCAAAATCTGGACGTTGTCTCTTTCCAGACAGTCAGCTGACAGTATTTAAACATTTTTTTCAAATAACTATACACACCTAAACTCAAAGTGCGTCAATTCTTAATCTCTAGCCTATAACAGAGTCCCTGTATTTATTTATTTATTTATTTATTTTTGTTTTGTTTTTCTGCCTAAATTTCTGAACCCACTTATATCGAGGAAGGTTCTCGTTTGGAATATAAATGTTTCGACAGTGTGATTGAGTGTTACACTTAGTGACCAAACTATCTTCCAAGTGACGCGCACACTTTGGCAATTTATAGGGAGGACTGCGGCTGCTCTTCTATTTTGTTTTTTCATCTTCTTAGACTTTTTTTTTTTTTTTTCACTTTTTTTGTATTACTACTACAGTACTGCTATATTTCATTTTTATTTTGTAATTTCAACATTTATGCTATTTTTTTGTTTTGTTTTGTTTTGTTTTGTTTTATTTATTTCTTTTTTTGGATTTGGCTTCAAAAATATTTTCTTGTTTATTATTATTATTGTTATTGTTATTGTTATTATTATTATTATTATTGTTATCATGTTATTTTATTTATGTATTTATTTATTTATTTTTGCTTGATCTTTGCTCTCCGCTGAACTGAAAAAAACCCTATACAATCAATGTCTACTTAGACTGGAAACTTAATTGATGCATTTCTGTGGTTTAGGGGGATTTGTTTTACATTCAAAGACTGTAATAGCCTAATATCGCGTTTATAATTGACTTCGGCCACAACACGCAGCACAAGCCTATATTAAAATATTACATAAGGAAAGCAACCACTCCAACAAGCAAACAGTTCTTAACAAAATGTTACTGTAATATTACTTCAGTAGCCTGCACTGCTGTTCTTACGGGATAGTGTATCTGTGCCTTACAGTGAGTAAGATTTATTATCGTTGCCTGTGTGATGAAATGTTTTAATCTCCTATTCTATAACAGTGAAACTGAATGAATATTGCAGTTTTTTCCTGTGATATTTGAATAGTAGGCTTTTATTGTATGATGGCATTCCTTTAGTTTTACCCCCCCCCCCCCCCCCCCCCCCCCCCCCCCCCGTCCCCCCCCCCCCCCCGTCCCCAAGGTTCACCCGAGTGTTAATTTCTAGCTATGAATTTTACTCTGTCTTACTTTGTGCTGAAGGTTTGGTTCCAAAACCGGAGGTCTAAAGAGAGGCGGATGAAACAGCTGAGCGCTCTGGGCGCCCGGAGACACGCGTTTTTCCGCAGCCCAAGAAGGATGAGGGCGATGGGGGACAGACTGGAGCCAGGGGAGCTCGGACACTTCTCTTATTATGGAGGTAGGCTATGTTTCGATATTGATGAGGTTTCACTGATCACGTTATTAACACCTTGGCAACTGATTGTAGGCCTGAAGTGTAACTAATTTTACTGTGAATATTGAGAGAGAGAGTGAAAAAAACATTTTTCGTATTAGCAAATACATATTTGAGAGTCACTGGAGGTTAATGTAAGCCAATTTCTTAGTTTGGTGTGCTCAGCATATACTGAAACATAATTTATGATAGGAAACTGATTCTATAACTTTTCCACCCTGATCCCTGCAAAATATATTACCCATAACACACCAGCCTGGCTTTCAATAATCTATCTATCTATCTATCTATCTATCTATCTATCTATCTATCTATCTATCTATCCCATGCACTAATCCACTTTTCCCTCAATGTAGATTATCCCGGTGAATTTTATGGCTCAGGAGGAAATTATGAGTATTTCCAAGGTCCTCCATCATCCCAGGCCCAGACACCAGCAGACCTCGGCTTTGTGCCCTCCTCCGTCCCCGCTGGCACGCCTCTAGGAGCCGTGGACCCTCACCATCCGGGACACCACTGTTCTGGAGATGTGCAGTGTTTCTCTGACATTGTGTCTCACCACCCGGCGGACTCGCCTAGTCCAGAGCCCAACGGACCAGGATCAATGCACAGCATCTCCCGCGAGATGTGTGGGCCCAGCACGCCCTTCACCACCCTGTCCCTCAGTGACAATGGATACACCAACCAGCTGTCTCAGCCCTCCTCAGAGATGAGTGAAGGCACAGTCTGGTAGTCGATCCCACACTGAACTACATGGCACTGGATGATTTTGAAGGCAAATCAGTCCTTTATTTATTTATTTATTCATTTATTTATTTATTTATTTGGCTTATGTATTTATTTGCAATCTATCTATCTATCTATCTATCTATCTGTTTATTTAATTGATTATTTATTATCCAGTCATTACATTGATTTAAAACTCCTTGTGAATTTGACTCATTAATTCTTTTGAAATGATGGGCCTCATTAATCAAGCAATAAACACACAAATCTGTCTGCAGAAAGCATTTTTAATACGTTCTGTGAAGATCGTTGCTGCCACCACTTAGACGTCACTGGATAATTATCAAAATGTTGATGTGAGATGCATGTTGCTCAGCATTTTTAATGTTTAATATTTTGCACCCATTGATAAACGAGGCCTATTGTTATCCACGTGTTCATGTGTTGTGGAAGATGTTCTGATTCAATAACAGATTATGATTGTGACGTTCAGCAGATCAATACATTTGACCAAAAGCCTCTCTCAGGGCCCTGGAAGCATTGTTGTTTATTTGTGAGATATTTTTGTTTACTTTTCTTGCTGCGGTATAATTATTTGATTGCCAGCACAGGTTTGCCTTCAAAAGGATAACTTTGAAAAGTCTAGAATCTCATATGATAGGAAATAATTTGACTTTCAGATTAATTCAACCTTATTACAATATTGGACAATTGTACAGAGCAGTCAACTGTTTACGTAAAGTTACAGTGTTCAGGGGTTTTAATATCAGCATTGTTTGAAACCTCTCGGCTCAATGGACAAACCATTTAATGCAAACAAACCAAATTTTTGTATCTATTCTATTTATGTGGTTCTTCACTGTGCTAGTTTGTATTATGTGTTCACTTACAGTAAAAAATAGAAAATACAAATAAACATTTGCCAAATAAAATAACAGCACAAATACTGCAAGTGCTCTGCAGTTTTAGTTGTGGGACGTACTGAGACGTGCATCGCATTTTTCAGTTTTTGAACAGTCTTCAGCTCTACTTTTGATTCTCTGGGTACATTGATAGTGAAATTAATTATTTGCAGGTCAATGAATTGAACAACCAAGATCCAATATGTTTTTTTTCTCTCTTAATGTATAAAATGTCCCATTATTAAACACTAATGGTCACATATACTGCCAGCAGCTGCTATTTCTCTGAAATGTAGAACTTCATGAGATATTTTTGATTGCCATGATAAAGCCTATGTGACCACCAATGTGCAAGACCATTCACTGTATAATAAAACTTGTGAAGATTTTTTTTTTCAAAGTATTTTGGAAAAGTATAGTTGTCATTTCAAGTCCATTTTTTACCCATTCAGTGATTACAGTGATTTGTAGCAACATACTTAAACTGTTAACATAATTCTCTAAACAGACCTAAATCATTACATATGGCAATCCCTTAAATTAAGAAACCAGTATCAATTCTTTTAAATCCAGTGGATATTGTACTGCGGTAGTATAACACCCTCAGATCTGGTCTTGCTTTTGCAGCCCCCTGAAACCATGGAGACCAGTGGCAATATGTTCAGATTTGTTATTTAAAATAATAGCTAGTCATATTCATTCTTTTGTTGGCTTACAATTAAGTAACTAACCAACTGTTTCCTCCCTTTCTTTGAAAATTACTTGTAGCAGAACTCTGTTACACTAGCTGTTATTCACATGCGGAGACAGGAGGGTCATCACATGCATCGGTAAATTGTCACAGACAATATAACTGAAACCAAAAGAAAATGAAACCATTCATAAAAAATATGATAACCAACAAATGAAGATTTTAGACAAAACATTTCTACATTTTATTTCCCTTTACATAATGCTACAAACCCACATTTCATTGCATGGTAGGCTACAAATTGCTATTATGTTTATATCAACATGATATTACTGGGATCAGCAAGCTTTGGTTGGCTGTCTCATAGAATATAGCAAATTTCTAACCTTAATATCTCCTCTGCTTTGTCACAGACTAAATTACATGCCTGTTTTCTCTTTAAAAAACATTATCAAGATTTTGTGACCAACTGAAACAATTGCCATCAAAACATAAGAATTTGAATTGCTTTATTTCTGTAACATGGCTAGAGTTCTTTTGCCTACATTGCTAAAAGACAGACTTCTATCCAAACTCTTATATTGGAAAGTACTTGCAAACTTGCAAGAGGGTGGGCAGTGAGAGACAGTGTTACTCCATGCTGCACAGTCAACAGAACTAGCAGCGTATTGTTACTGGCAGCGTGGCTAATCAAGACAAGACATCCAGGTACTAATCAATAAACTTTCAGTTCCGTGAGGAATTGGTCAGCATTCTTTTCTGATCACTTCGCAAAAGCTAGTGAGCTGTCGAGATGCTAAAGTGGTTGATGTCGTCTCATTATTTCTGTCATTGCCAAGAAGGTAGACACAACACAGGACATGGGATTTCAGGCCGGTGTGGTAACGGCTAAACTTTGCTTGCCTTTCGCACTTTTTTATGACTTATCCAAATCAAAATTACATTCTCATACAACTAAAGTCCATTCTCAATCACATTTTGAGGGGAATATAAATTGTTGAGGACAAACATTCTTGTATCACAAGAACGTTTGTAATTACTTAATCTGAAAAGTGTGCTAGGACAAAGACGCAGTGGTGGATCAGTCAAACAATCGATTTTCACCCAGGTTACCTTAGTTCAAGTCCAGCGTGAAGTGACAGTGGTGTTCGGTTTTTGCAAACATTATGTACATTACATTATGTTACCTTAACCAAGTGGTTTTTATGTCTAAACCTAACCTTTCCCTAAGCATAACCTAGTGGTTTTATGCCTAAACGTAATGTTTCCCTAACCTTAGCCTGACATGATACACAAAATATGATGATTAGAAATAATGTATCCTCATATGTCAGAAACAAACATAATCCGCAACAAAATATGTTTCCATCTGAATGTGAATAAGACTGCAGTTTAGTTGTATAGGAATGTAGTTTTTAGGAGATGGTGTTGATTCTTCAAATCCTGGGAACAAAATGGAAATGAAGGAGTGAAGCAAAGAGGCCAGTGTGACAGCGACCATAAAACCGTGACAAAGCACAGCACACAAAGTAGAATTAATACAAATATAAGCAACATTCAGAGACAATACATAATACTGGAATGGAGAACTATGCCCATGCATGCTTGTATGTATACATGCATATGTGTGTGTGTGTGTGTGTGTGTGTGTGTGTGTGTGTGTGTGGCTGTTTGAGCAAATTTATTCAGGTGGAGCATACATAATCCATTAGTGAATAGTCTATAATTGAACAATGTTCATATTATTTACTTGGTAATTTGGGCAGCAGTGCGGCTGCAGGGACAAATTGGGGTCGGCAAATAATGAGGATGAGGCTTGTTCAAATGAACAGTCCAGTTGTTTGGTGCTGACTGACTGAGGCCACTATGCTGAGGAAGCTCTGGTGGTAGTAGAGATGAGGGTGAGGACAGAGTGAATAACTGAGGGTGAGAGCAGCACAAGGGAGACAGGACAAACGAATTGCGTGCCGTGCAGTGTAACGGCGACGCAGGAGATTTAAGGACCAGAACTGTAGAGTTGTTTGAGGTTAGCGATGACTGCAGAACCAAGGGGTGGTGGAGCAGAGAACTAACAGGAGGGGACAGTATGGCAGCCTCCATACTGGACCAGGACATGAGGAGGAGATGCAGCACCAGTCTAATAAACTCCAGAAAAACTTTGACAAAGACACTTGGAGTCAAAGCATTAGTCTTCTATAAATTATTAAATTATTTCAGACTTCATTGAGTGGAGTTTTTTGTTGTAGTTCATGGATTTCCTCTCTTAAGAGATGCAGGACATGAGCTTAGACTGCTGATAGCCATATTCTGAGCTAGCTGTAGGTTTCTGATGTTGGTAGCAGTGGAATCAATAAAAAGCACAATGTTTATAAGGGTCTTGTGATAAAAGCTCAGAATCAGGGGATCAGTTTTCTTTTTTAGTGTTGTCATATTTTTCAGATAGAAAAATGTAATTCTGAAGATTTCGATGCCACAAGACAAGCCAGAATACATTATTTAAAAAAAAAAATACTCTAAAACATTTGACTGGTAATGGCAATGTTGCATTCCTGGGTCAGTTCTATTGTTTGGTGATGTATATTCCTTGTTCCTGCGATTAAGTGGCCAGACATTAAAATGATGATACACTGACAATATTTCCAGCACAGTGACAATGAAGTTTGACAGGAGAACATTTTGCAACAATCCAAAACATGAGTGGTAAATGCAGGATTTTCTCAGGCCATCACACTCAGTGCTCAGACCCAGACTCCATAATTGGCCCCAATATTCAACAGTCAAAAGTAAAGGAAGAAAAGATGCAACACAGCCACAAGATGTTTTCAGTAAGAGGCAGCACTCCCTTTTTGTCGACTGGAGGAACTCACTCCCTATTGTTGTCACTATTGTTTTTGCTCTCGCCACCTACAGTGAATATGAAACAAATGGCGCTATCGGTGGATGTAACAAGGCCAAGCAAGTTCTTTAGAGGTCATCAGAGGTCATTCTGGGAAGTGTAAGAAATCACTAAATGAGGTGGGGAGGAGATTAAGCTGGCTGAGGGAAAGTGGACAGAAAAGCAATGTATAACACAACACACATTACAAAGTAATGTGGACAGAAAAGCAATGTAAAACACAACACACATTACAAAGTAAAGTGGACAGAAAAGCAATGTAAAACACAACACACATTACAAAGTAACGCCTGAAATGTACTTAACATCAAGACTGATGATATCCCTAAACAAGAGTTTCCAAGGGTGGAAGTCTTCTTTAACATCGTCACTTGAGACAACACTACAGCCAACTCTCAAGACACACATTTGTCACACATGGTGTTTTGTGCTTTACAGAGCCAAACATTTTGAATTTAGTCTTATCTACATCCGGGTAAATGCAATTATTCACCAATCACTTTTTCATAAACAAAACAGATTCATCAAGGCCAGATGTGTATGTAGACTACTCTGTCATCTGAGTAACAGCAAAACCCTGCATGCTTTTCATGAATCGTGTTGCTAAAAGGGAGAGTATTGAGCAATTAGGAGCCCCAGCCACTTAGCTTGTTAATCAACATTTAACCAGACAAACTGAAATCAATCGGTCTGAACTAAATAATGAAACACTTGAGGTGGGCAGGCAAGAGAATCTGATAGCCTAGTTGACAATGAGGAGGGCAGCACAGAGGATTAGGGACAAATAAGAAATTAAATTTTTAATATCTCAGCAGAGTGGTAAGCAAAATTGTAAAGGTCCATAGATATTATTAAAGTACAAGTATGTTGTCACTTGATGGGGAGTGCCACCTTAAACTGTAATTTGGACAAAAATGGCAGGCTGAAAATGTCTGCAATTAGTATTATACCAATGTCAGTATTAGTATTCAGTATGTTTGAATCATATCCAGTTGATTATTGCTTTTTTGTTTTTTTTTTTCTATTCAGAATGGAGAAAGTTTGCTATGAATTTGGTAGGGATAGGGTCAAGGAAGATTTATGCTCATCCAACATAGTGGGATTTAACAATTTGAGTGTTTGTGGGTAGATTGTTTGCTGAAGAGGGTTATTTTGTCTCAAATAGTTTGAGAAGTAAGATCAAAGAACAGTGAACAACCATCAAATTACATAATAATAATAAAACATATATCTGAATCCTGAAATTGAAACCCAACAAACGAATCTCCAAATAGTTGAATATTCGTATAGTCGAATAATTTCATGGCCTCATGATGTCGCTCTCATTCATTTGTCTTTACTTCCATCTCAAGTCTAAATTTGTTGAGTGCAAAACCTTGGAGGAACTCCATGACTCTAAACAAAGCTCATGATGGTAAACCACACAAGGTCTATTTAATATGCTGAGGTTGTTCGGTGCATGTATCACTCTTTGAAATTTCGTTTGCTCGTGTTGGAGGCAGGGCTGTTACATTACAGGGCTGCAGAGGAGTAATGGTCCACAAATCCCAAATTTCAAGAGTCAGTTTCAACTCTACGTCTAATTGTGAGAATTATAAATGAAAGCGCTTGGAATTCCTCTTGACCAATTATTTTTGGCCCACAAAATGTAATCAGCAGCTAAAAGTTTGTTTCAACTGCTAAGGTCACTCGCTAAGAGCAAAACCCCAAATATCAACTTTGTTGAGGCTGAGGAATCAAGTTTTTCCGGATATGTAAATGTAAATAATAAATATTTTCTATATTTTGTCCGTAACCTGTAGGTTAAATTAGAATAACCAAAGTCCGACTCTAAAGCCACAGTCTTTAAATATTCTCCTCTCTGTTAGATGGAGATAATGTTATGCTGTTAATCAAACTAATCCCTGTTTATCCAAACAAAATGCCTTGATTAAGGGAGAGATTTGCAAGTCAAACACAAGACCAGTAAATCAATTTAAATCTAGCTGACACTGATTATGGCATTAGACTGTTGGATAGACTACACGCTGCTGATTGTTTTCCTGCATTGAAGGTTATTTGTGCACTGAGCAGTAGGATGCATACAACTTTACTTATTGTGGAATTATTGTCATTGTTTTCATAATATTTATACCTGGAAAGGTTACACTTTTTTTTTTTTTTTTTTTTTGGATGCATCTTCTGTACAAAGATTTGTATGGAAATAACTATATCTGATACCTGGCAAAGACATACATTTCACCAGTGAGGAAGAGAGTATGACCTGAGGTATTGTTGATTTGTCACATAAAAACTAAAATGTGCAATATACTGTATATGGCAAACCTTTTTTGCAACATCTGGAAGGAGATATTAATTGCAACCATATTGCCAAAACAACAGGTCAGGGTTATTATGGATTTGCCTCGACTGCCACTGATGGTGCCATAGACGCTGGCTGTGAACATGACAGTTTGAAAACCTTTTGTTTTTTTCTGATTTGTTGTTCACATTCATGACCCCTAGAGGGAGAACGCTATCAATTTCGGTGACCCCATGACCTTTCCTCTAGCGCCACCATAATGCAAAACTTTCAATTTGTGAATGTGATAATGCCAGCACCAATATTAGCAAAATAGGAGGTGTTAGATGTTTTGCATGGTGGAGGAGATGAGGAGGACTTAATGATCTCATTACTGGAGGGCAGCCATACTTAATACAGTCTCTGACTGGTTGGCAAAACCACTGAACCAGATTAGATTAGGGACAAAGTCACAGGAAGTCATTGACAATTCAAGTCGTTTAGGCGATATAGGCGACCTTGCTGTTTAGTTTAGTTTAGTTGAGTTTAGTTGAGTTTAGTTTAGTTTATTTGCACATTTACAAAAACAGAGAAAATTAAAGAATTAAAAAAATAAATAACAGGTGCGGGTGAGGCAGAAACCCACGAAGGCTTATCTTGACACCTCACCTCTGAGAAATAAAACACAATAACAATAACACAGACAACAACAATATGAGAAATTAACATGAATGTCATTTACCTAAGTAATATTCTGTACAAACATTTCAGAATAAAACTGTGCAAAACTGCACAAAGGATAAGTTAAACACAAAACAAAATAAACAGAATAAATAAATTGACAAAAATGTTACAAAAATCTGGGTTATGTACTGGAGTCTTTTGTTATCAGGGTATTTTTTAAGTTTGATTTTATATCTGGGCAAAGATAGGGCATCAGTAAATTTTTATTCCATCTTATTGAATATTGTCCTCGAGATGTATGGTACATTAGCAGGTACTGGTTATTGATGTGTCTGGTTGAATATTGGTGTAACTGAGAATTACATATAAAAAATGTTTTGAAACTTATTGGCAGATCTGCGTCCATGTATTTCCACTTAAAGATACACACTGTCGTTCACAAACAGTACATATCTAGTTAAGAATTTGTTTTTCTGCATATCTGTTTGATGTGTACATACTGTAGATCTAAGAAATTTAACGCAAAGATTAGAATGAAAAATATATAGAAATATATAGAATTTATACCCCACAGAGTGGTATCATCTCAGTCAGGTCAGTACATGGCTTTGTGCTCAGACAATATACATTGGAATATGGGAATGTGTGAATATAACCCCTGTTCCCTGATAGAAAGAAATTAATTTCGACACTTAGCCTAGCTATGAGGGTGAGTCAGCATGGCTCCCATAGCTAAGCTCACATTCAGCCACATCATAATACTAATGAGACCCTCCAAGACATAATAATGCCAGTGTATAGGTTTGCTGAACGCTGCTCCCAGCGACACATGGGGTCAGTGAAAGGCAACAAAGAGTGTCACCTCACTTCTTGTCTTCAGGGAACAGGAGTTACTTTAATAACCATTAATTTTCAGGCAATACACCTTGTGTAGCACCTGCTACAGGCAATACATTGGCACGCCTGTCAGCTGAAAAAAGAGAATACAAGGTTACACCCACACAAAAGTACAGAGAAAACGGCACATGCCACACTGGAGGGCAGTACACCTAGATAATAGGGCATCAGAAATATAGCAAATAAAGACCAATTAGCTGCAAAGCAATCCCCCTTCAAATGTCCCCTAAAATAATGCCCTTACAAAAGTAGTGATTTGTATCACTGTTGCAAAGACAACTCTGCACACTGCACAGGAAAGACAAACATGTATACAGCAGAGGAAACTGTCATGGTGTAAACTTACTGAATAACGGAACCAGAATGAACATGTAAGGAGGAAAGTTATTTTTACCACAGCAACAGACATGTTCATCAGGGGCAAAATTCAGGCCCATCTGTTGATCAGTTAGACAAATGGTGCTGCCACACCTTGATGCTTGTTCCCTTGGTGGATCACTAAGCTTCACAGCTGCAGTGGCTAATATATGCGTGACAAAAATATGTTTCGTTGGCAAATGCTGTTGTCACAACTATCCCAAGCTTCAAAAGCAGCTTTGCATTGTGTTTGGAATTGGAGTATGGCAGTATAGTATGATGGATTTATTCTTCTTGGTGATACACTGGATGAATGTTGAGGATTTCCTGCTCACTCCAGGACTGTCGTAACTTCAGCTACAGCTATACTTGATGTTGGATATGGTCATATTTACCTGTGTATTTGTTTGTCTTGCCTACAGACAAACAGAGTGAGGCAGTCTTCCTCCTGTTTTGCTTGAAGCCCACTTTTGCACAAATGTTAGTCCTGCACAAATGTCAGAAAACTGGATTTGGGAAAATATAGGGGGGAAAAAAACACATAAAAAGCAATACTTACACAAGAATATACCCGTTTTTATGACAGTAGTCTCATTTTACCTCAGCCATTTTGCTAAAATGAATTTGACAAAGTGATATAGTCGGTGCATTAAAACACTCCATGTGATCATGGCCACAAAGATGTTATAACTGAATTTTATTGGAACTCATTCATTTTCTAAATATAATCATATTTGAACTTAGATTTAGCCCCTTTTTTGTCATTGCTGTTTACCTTTTTGTCTCTTGAACAATCTGGCCCAATTCTCCAATTTGGCTTTTTCTTCACTTTTTGCTTGAGGCTTCATAGTCCACTTTCTGCATGAAAATCATTCACATATACAATTTTTTAATCAATGCCCACAGTAATAGGATTCCTCTGGCCATGGGCAATTAATACAGTTTTTCCCTTTTTTTCTCTTTGCGCTGATCTCAAAGCTACGAGACATTGGCTTCTCCTCATTTACATATTTATTGCATTGGACTCAAATCTGGCGAGTGATTGATGTGGAGCCTGCCTCCTGAATTTTTAGCGGCCCATTATTATGAAAGGGAGGGAGGGGGCTTCGGCGCGTCAGTGTACTTTTGATTAAAGTTGAAGAGGACAGAATCATAAGCGTTTCCCCACCTACTTTCTTTTCCTGCAGTGTATGATTTGTAAGGCAGAGTCTTGAGAATATTTCAACCTTTTTAATAGATATTGCCAAGTTGTGAACTAACCAAAAGCCAATACGGATCTGCTTGTAAAGATTTTAATCAGTCGATGCTCGGGTGAAATTACTTGCTAATATTTGTTTTTGAGCTGTAAAGTATGCCACTTACCCTTAATTGGCAAACAGCATAAGCTGTTCGAGGATCTTCCTTATCTAATCTTTGTATTATTGACTAATTTAGTTTTCAAGACATAAAGAAACAATATTCTCAAGCTGACAACATTAACATTCTTCACCTGCATTTTAATTAACAGTTTTGACAGTGAGAGACAACCTGATAATGCGATTCTAGACAACAACACTGGTAAACCATGAAATCAAACCAGATTAAAGCGAACCAAAATAATTTCGGAACTGCTTTTTAGAAAATCTTGTCGCAAAAATGCTTAACAGAATAAACAAAAGAACACAGAAAACAATTGAAAACAAGAAACAAGACAAAAACAAGCTTCAGATTCAAACAATAGCACTATTTGGACACCCATTTGCCAGTGGCTAATTGCTATGGTTATGGTTAATGACCAAGCTTAGGTAAAACAACTTTGGTTTGAATGAGGGTTTGATTTATGTAACAGAAACCTAATTACAAAAAGTTTTGTCATGTCAAATGAAAAATAAATTAATAAAAGCTTTAAAAGATACAGTTTCACATGCACTAAAAACCATCTTGGCATGAGTTGTGAATTTTTCATATTTATGGTCATATTTCATATTATTTCTAGTCTTGTCTCCTTCATATAATCCTTTTGTGGTTAAAACAAACAAACAAACAAACAAACAACAACAAAAAAAAAAAAAAAAAAAAAAAAAAACGCATATCTCACTTTTTGCACAGAAGATGTTTTTGCATTTGAAGACATAAGGCTCATTTTAGGAGCTTTCCAGAAATTACTGTGTGTGTGAATGTGTGTCAGCACACGTGTGTGTGTTGATACAGAAGCACTCCAGGGCAACACCAGGACAAAGCTAACAAGACCTAACAACGGGATCTCAGATAGCCCTAAAGCAGGGAAGGGAGGGACGGAAAATAAATGACTTGCAAAAAAAAAGTGAGAATGATGACAGATTGTGGACTGTGCTGAATAAGCAGGTCTTCAGTCTGGGCTTAAATACTCTCAGTTTCCAGTTCCTCTGTCAGGTTAGGTTGGCCCTGCAGGAGAAGGTGATTTAATTTAGTGGGAATGTCAGTGCGGGCCACATCCTGTGAGCAGACAGTTTGACAAGAAAATAGGGAGTAAGTTAAACAGTAATGTAGGGCAACGCCATTTAACCACTAGTTTAAGCAAGAATTAGGATTTTGTAACCAATTTGTTCTCGATTTTAGAGCCAGAGAAGAGAGCTGAAGACCAGAGTAAGAAAAGCTAAAAGGAAAAAAAAATGTTGCACTGCAAGTCTAAGGACATGGCGAGAGATTTTAAAAGGTTAAAACTAGGGATGCACGACAACAACAAGTCATCTGCATGTCAACAGCTTGAAATGAAAATTCCTGCTGATATTGTTGCCGATAGTTGCACAAAGTACTTACTTTCACATGATCCCTGTGGACAAAGATGACATTTTATTTATTTGTTTTGCAACTTGTGAAATCGGTCAACTTTGCCCTGGTTGTGGCTACTGTAAGACTGTCTCAGAGAAAGAATTCACCCAGTCCTGTTCAAGTTGGATGAATCTTTTTGAAGGGAAATGTTACATAAAAATAAATAAGGCATGTTTTACATCACCTAACGTGAAGCAGGTTTCTTATTTTGCCCAGTGAATGTGTGCTATTTTAAAAGCTTTTTATTTTATGCCATCACAGTAACAGTTAACATGATAAAATGTTAATTCTACTACAGGAGAGACCTGATTTTCTCCTCAATTAGGTTAAAAAAAAGTGTATATGTCAGTATCGTCAAAAAATCCAATATTGTGCATTGCGAGTTATAACACATTCCCAGATCCACTATGACCAACGACAGAGGAATAGAGCTGGTGCACATCTACACATTTCTGATGTCAGCACATATGCTAATAATGTTTTCAGTTTTATTGAATCTGTTTTTACATTTTTTATTGTAGCCTGATTTGGCAGCTTGAATAATACAAACAGACCGGGGAGCTTTTGCACTTTTTTCACACTGCATTTGGTTGGATCATTTTGTGGGTTGTAAGAGGGGTTCTGAGACAAAGAAATGAAAAATTTGTTGTTCATTTATGGAATCAAGCAGTTTCAAAGCTGTTTGAAAGACAAAAAAAAAAAAAAAAAAAATCCTCTGTCTGTCCATTTGACAGTACAGAGGAAACAGTTTTCAGCAATTTTTTTCTGTTCAGTTTCTTCATTGACTTACACGGTAAAACTAGAGTCAATTCTCTCTGTGTTACTGCTCTCCATCCTTAAAACTCCTTACAGGGGTATGTTAAAATTTTGCAAAATGTGTCTGTGGTTTGCGTGTCTGTGTATCGTCTGCCTGTGCTGCACGTAGCTCTGCTGTCAGTCCCTGCTGGAATTTGATTGTTCTCATGAGCTAAAAGCTAATGCAGAAATCACAAATCTCTGCCTGCCTATGGATAATGTAATTTATGAATTTTGATGGGTATAGATCAAAAATAGAACTCAAATTAATTGGATTTTGTCATGCAAAACTGAGATCTCACCATGTTTATCTCCCCTATTCTTCAGTCACTCAGTAACAAGGTGGGATCTTATAGTTGCCTTTTACAAAGCACGTAGATTCATATCGAAAGCCATAACTTAATTTTCTTAGAAAACTGTGTTACCTCATGCTGTATACCTGCATAACATTGAACCAACTGAACCAATAACACAACTTTTTTTTTCTTAAGAAACACCACCCCTCCTTGCATCTCATTGTATAAAACAACCTCTTTCTCCATAGTCAATATCTTCTTAATTTATAGTTAATTTGTTAATTTATAGAAGCTTTTGAATGATCACTGTCTCACTCCAACATCCGTTTTTTTAGGTTTGCTTCCAGATTTGTTTCCAGATGTCTTTTTTCGGCAAAGAGCACAATATTTGTTGTCCTGATGGTATGTACTCTGTCAACATGCAAGCCTTCTCTGGTGTTGAGATTCCTCTCTGTTTAAGCTGCTCCAACACAAATTCATTGAGATACATTTGTGCCTGTATCTTAATTGAATCTAACCAGGCAACAGCTTCATTTGAAGTGTGTTAACCTGAAATGTGGGCCACATCATTAACAGTCTGTTGATACATTAAGTTATAAATTGATTTATTATTATTATTATTATTATTATTATTATTATTACTATTATTATTATCATTATTATTATTGTTGTTGTTGTTGTTGCTGTTGTTGTTGTTGTTGTTATTATCATTATTATTTTGTTCAGGAAGGATACATGTACATTGGACAGTTCATAAATATACCAATGCTTTGTATCATAGTTGTAGCTTAAGCTAAATTGCAATATTTATCCCTAGTTGGGCCTTTGTTAAAATAGTTATACACTGATGTTTAGTGTATAACTGTTAAAAAGAAAACAAAATGTAGAGCACAGAATAAAAGAAAATGAAAAATTAACAATAGAAACCAAACAAATAAGAAAACCAACAAACAAAGACTTCAAGACTTTAGAAAATGCTTCGGTTTGAGCTTCAGAGGTCCCAGTTATGGTCAGTTTTGAACTGTTGAGGCAATGAATTCAAAATATTAATTCCAAATATTAATCCCCTGACCTAAAAAAAAAAAGGTTTTGCAATGGAGAACTTTGCAGTTCCTTGCAGCAGCACCCCTTGTAGTGGAGCCAAAAACCTGAAGAGTTTGGTTATGTAAACATTTATGAATGAGCATAGCATTTGCAATATTATTTAAATGATCAAATCTTAAAATGTTCAATTTATGTAGAATGTGGCTGTGGTGAAATCTGATTGGCTTTTCGTCCAGAAGTATTTATTGCTCGGTTGTACACCATCTCCTGAGGTTTGATTACAGATGGATTTGTATGAGACCACGAGATTACACAGAGGCTTAAATGAGAGAAAATTATTGACTGTGTATAGACATTTGTAACATGAAATGGCAGTTTCTAATCAATTTGCAGGTGTATAAATCTGCCTTTGCAATGAGAGTAGATAAGAATACAAGTTTATCTGAAAAGGACCCTGTTCATCTGGAGGCCCGCATCTTGAGTTTATGTATGAGCTTCTGTATTACATGACAGTAATCCTTCTTTCTGCTCCAGCTCTTTCTTTCTCTTTTGTTTCTCTGTCTGTCTTCACATTCTCCTCATGTCTCCCCCATGATGTTAGCAGAAAGGCAGAGGAACATCCATGCAAAAGGAGAATTTCAGTACTTCTATGTTACGGGGCAGAAATATTTGAACTATAATTTCTAGGCACTATGTTTATCAGTCAAATTCAATCGTTGGACGGCAAGATAACGCCATGCTTTGTCTTGTGAACAATGATTTCCCTGGTTGGTCGCCTTTGTCCTTCAGAGCCAGAGGACACTGGCTACAAATCCTACCATTCCACAGGCCTGTGAGAAGCAGTAAATGGACATTTCCATAGGGAGTTTGCTTTCCACGCTCCAGTGACATGCCTGTAATGTATGCATTTTAATGTGGCTCACCCCCCAAAATGGGCCACCGCTGGACTGATGTTTGCATTCAACCAAACTCTTTTAGTCAGCAACTCTGTGCATATCATAAGCCATAAGTGTGAGAGTGTGTGCGTGTGCATGCCTGTGTGTCTGTGCCTGTAGCCGATAATCAACCATGTTCTCCATGCTCCTCAGTTTTGGCGCAGTCTTCTGTTGAAACCATCTATTAATTGCTATTTTTGTCCATGAGATGCTACATGGTAATGACATGAAACTTTGCACCAAAATTGTACATGATCCCACATAATGCATGTAGCCTATAAAGTTTAAACCAAACTATTCAGTAAATTGAGGCTTTAAATTTTAAGGATAAACTGCCCGCCCAAAAAAGTCACTACAAAGTGCAGCAACCTTATTTTCATATATATATATATATATATATATATATATATATATATATATATATATATATATATATATATATATATATATATATATAGTATACACACATCTCGAGAATTTTTATTCTTAAATGTGCAAGTGTTTTCTCTGACAAAAAAGACAAAATAAATGAAACATTAAAATATTTTTGCCATGAAATCACATTCTACATTCCAAGTGTAAAGGAGTGAATACTTTCTTGAACAACTTTGCAGCGGCTTGTGAATATTCACTGAGAGATAACAGACATTGTAAATAGGCTAATGACTTTTCGCTGGCTCGGCCTTGCCCGCTCAGCCAGCCCGCCGTGGAGAGCCGTCCCTGCTCCTAATTTCCATACCAATCAATGACCTACAGTAATAATGGTGATGTATGGTCGCAGACGCAACGCACTGGCTGCTGACCTTTCCCACAATCCCTCACTGGGCAACCTTCACCCCCCCTCCTCCACCACCACCGCCCTCCATCAGCCCCATTCAATGCCCTCCTCCCTCCTCCCTCTCCCCGCTCGCTGCATCTCATCGTTGGCTTGATGTACGCAGCTCGCCACACTCCAGTGCCTCTATGAATGTTAATGTCAGGACAGGGGAGGGGGGAGTGGAAGGAGGAAGGAGCTGCCTGGTGCAGGGAGCAGCCTCACCTGGTCTGCAGTGCACATTCATAAGGACCTTTTTACAATGCATATTCATATGGTTGAGCTATGGTTCGCCTAGATTTATGTCACTGACAAATATACAGTTAAGTGCATGAGCATTAGGGCAAATAGCCAGCCCGTTGCTGTTTACTCATCTACTGTGCAATATTGATTTCCTCTTGAAAGATGAAGATGAGGCAAAACAACAGACTGTCAGCGCTTGATCATTTTTACTGGCTCACCTGCTTATTGTTTCATCGAAACCACAACTAACCTTCTGCTACGAGTGAAAAAATAAAAATAGTCTGTGTTTTTGGTTGAGATGACCAGGCTTCTGATTTCACTGTCATTTATGGATGTCTAAGAAGCACGGATTTGGCTGCTGATTGGCTTTCTAATTTCAGACCTCACTTCATCTCTCCTTTTGTCTTGTTCTGACTCCCGTCCTCTCCTCTCTATGTGGCAGGCTTGCTTGTGATCAAGCTTGCTTCCCAGTCACCCTGGTATTCAGTATTCATCTGCCAGTGTTTACCAAACTCTGGCAGAATGAGAATGTATGCCTTATGTGGTGATGATCACTCTATCTTGTAATCTTTGACCTCGTGGAACATTTCAAATGGAGATGAAGATCCTCATACAGCCGGTGGCGAGGTTGCATGGTTCATCTCTGTAGGCTGGCCTGCTTGTATTAAAATGACATCATTTACTTGATTATTGGGTATTGTGTTGCAGTTTGTTTGCCCACAAGCATCAAACAATACAGATCTTTTAAAGCCTCAAAACCCATAGGAAAATCATATATTAAAAATACCCACTAACACAATGACACTGGTTTGGTTCCAACAGTTACAGATTGGACCCTGAAATGCTTTTAAATGTGACACAGTGGCTTCATCATATAAAAATAGACAGCTCCTAAAAGAGGGTAGTGACTTATATGCACTGGGCATGTTGCTGCACTGTATAAACCCTGGTTGAAACCACCACCAGTTATTAATTAAAGTGATTTGATTTTCTCTGTGTTAACTAATATTCCACACTACTGCAAAGCTTGTCCAGGGGAAGTCAAAATCCTTAACTTCATGAAACATGAAGTCAAGGGTTATTAATTGAACTGGTGTTGCTGAGGACATCATACTGCCCTCTAGTGTTTGCTTCACTGGGTCATACAGACAGTATCTGTATTTTACAGTAGTTCATATGCCAGAATTATCCATTTGTTTAACTGGATGTTGAAGAACAGCTATGCATATAGCACAAGACCAGATACACTTTTGTAAAGTAATATGTATATTGCCTAGCTTGTGGTTAACTTGAGCATAGCTGGATCATAAGAACAGGGAATCTGGTGGCACAAATGTACTCATGCTGAATGAGATGATGAATATCTACACAAACAGAACTAGGCAGGCTCTGTACATTTGTCCGTTACTAAAAAAAGAACGCTCTCCTGTGTGCCCGGTGGGTAATCCTGCCCAGACCTTGTGGTTAGAGAAGACAGTAGGCTTGTGACCAACAAGTTGTCTGGCAGGGAAAATCTGGGCAAGGACAGTAAACAAGGAACACCATCTCTTCCTTCTGACTCGCCTACCCACCACCAAGGTGCCCTTTAGCAAGCCTCTTAACCTCCAATATGTAAACAGCAGAAAACTGTGTGAGCACTCGGTGTGAATGTGAATGATGGTGATAACAAAAATGAGCATGCATGTTTTTTTTGTCAAAAAATAAAGATTTTAAAAAAGAAAGAAAGAGAAAAGAAACTTTAAAAATGTGTTTTAGTCAGATTGAGCTGCTTTGCGCGTTGCAACTTGGTTGAAATGTTAAAGGGGGAGCTGAGGTGAGGTCTTCAGAGTCGTCTGACTGGAGAGACAGAGAGCAGCTGGGGCCTGGCACTCCCTCTGCGCCGCTCTACTCTTTGTCGTGGGCAAAAGACTCTTGTTTTCAGGCAGTAATCAGACAGCCCTGGGGCTCTGTAAAGACCCTGTTCTCTTTTCATCTCAACTGTTGCATACACCCCGCTAATTGGAATCCTGCAACTGGGTCACAGGCATTGTCTCTCAAGTGCTGTCAAGTCATTGAGATGCGTGAATGTGGAATTATGGCTGCCTCAGACGCATGATTGAGTCTCCTCTCTGCTCTATCTTAATGCCCCTCTTTCAATCTCATCGCAGACACTGATTTTCTCTTTTTCCCATTAATTCTTTTGCTGTTTCTGCCTCCTCCTTTGTCAGTGCTCAGCCTGCAACCAGCAGTCACTGGGTCTAGATGATAATAATAATGATAGTACTTTAAGGAAAAAAAAAAATCTTCTGAAATAAATAAATAAATAAATGTACTTTGCTATAAGAATTCTAGGGAATCAAGTTTCATGTTGTTGTTTTTTTTTCATATTATTCGTTCCTTCTTCTTTTTAACCCTACAAAGCCATTTATATCACATATGATACACGTTATCAATTCACACATTCCGTTTTCAGTTTAATCAATACCTGACCAAAATACTGTTGTATACCTTTGAACACTTCCCCTGTTCACCCTGGACCATACATTGGCACTTCAAGTACATATCATATATCATACAACAGAAAGATTGTGTAATATATATATATATATTAACATTTTGTTATAGGACTAAATAAAGGGTTCAATTTCAAAAAATTGGAATTTTCTGCCAATTCTTTCATAGTTCAGGCTTTATAGGATTACAATACCCCTTTTGTCTTTTCAGGTCCAGGTTCTGTCTTTGCTTTGCAAAAAAAAAAAAAAAAAAAAAAAAAAAAAAAAGAGGACCATCACCTCCTTTGTCTCTGATGGTCATTTTTAGACTGCGCTAGAATGCACCGGTTCAGCATCTTGGGGTGTTTCAAGATTGCAAAGCATTCACATGCTTTATAATTTATTTATAATGATGTAATATTATATTGATATGCATAAGGAAACACACTATTAGTTTGTCCCACTTCCATAAGGAGATCAGCACTTTTGATACTTAAAATGGTTTCAACCTGCTTCCTTTATAAGGTGACCATTTTTCAATGTTAAAATGTTGATGTTATTAAATGTGTATTAATGTACACTGAATGCCCTGCTTTACAAACAAGGGAAAGAGCAACTATTGTGCCCAGACTTAGAATTAAGCAGTTTCCTACAACTTTCTTGAAATAATCCCGTTTCCTCTACTCCAGCGGTTGAGGAAGGACCTGATTCTGCAGTTTGTCGGTGATTAAAAGAAGAATTAGCCAGCCTAGCATGCCTCCACAAATGAGCAAAACCCTTTGGGAGACCAGAGAGACCAAGCAAGGCGCATTTCCAATTATACCACCAAATGACTCATTTTCTTATTGGGCCTCCTATAATTGTAGTGGGTATTGGGTGCATGCAACTCAATTTGTCTTACATATTTGTTGGTAGGACGGTAATAGAGTTGACGGAGCCAAGGGGATGATATGAAAGAACGGGACAAAAAAAAAAAAAAAAAGAAAGAAAGAAACAAAACAAAGGGATGAGATTGATCCCTCACTATTTGTTTGATCTGCTTCATCCTCCTTAAGACTGTTGAAGTTTAAAAGCCAGGGAAAAAATACCACTTTAATCATCTGTGGGTTGAGGAATGAGAAAAGACTATCATTTTAGAGTAATCAGAAAATGTCTCTCCAGAGTATTACACTTTGTTCTGACTGGTAAAATTAATGAGGCTTCCAATGATGTGATTATCTGTCTTGAGGATCATCAATATATAAAACACAAATAATTGAGAAATTAAATTAGTGCAGTTTCTTGGAAACTTGAGTTTTATCTGCCTTTTTACTTTTTGCTACTATATGCAAAAAACAAAACAAAACAAAAAAAACAACAACAACAAAAACAAACAAACAAACAAACAAGGATTTTGAAAAAAACAAACAAACAAAAACCTGTTAGGTAGTTAAGTTAGGTTGGTTTTATTAAATTTGCAAACACAGTTAGAGCTTGTCACTGTGAATTTGCTCTCCCTCATCTTACAGGAAACAACCAGCCACTTATAAAGTAACTGGACAACATGTCTATACAGGCACATGAAAGGCGCAGCACTGATCATGAAGCTCTTTCACATTTCACATGTTTATCTTTTCAGCAGGATCTATGACACCATGACCTATGCCTGAATTAAACAACATGATGGTATTATGTTATTACACTCTGTACTTTTTTATCTTTACACCATGAGATCATACAGTAGCCAAAAATGTATCTGTGCTCACTGATTAAAGACTTGAGTGGAGAGTCAACACAAAATTCACACTTCTTCCTTGGAAAGTCAACATTAAAAATAAGTAATGTTTCATTTACATAAAGTTGTTCACATCAAATTTAAACATACGGGCAAAGTCTGGATTACAGTTAAAATTAGAAGTCACACCTAATATATCACAGCATATGTAAGTAAAGTGACAGTACCTTTTGTTTGTTGACGACAGACATTTAATAATTTAGTCACTTTACTGTAGTAAATTCAAAAATATTTCCTTGGTTAACAAAACAAACAAACAAACAAAACATGACAACTCAATTTGCAATGATTGTTTTTAGGAATAACCAACAATGGTTGGCATAATGTAACCCCTGGGGGGGGGGGACTATTTCGAAATGAGCATGCAGCCATTTAAACCATTTTGAACTGTGTGTCTCTCTGTGCATGTGTGTGAGCGTGTTTGTGTGTGCGCACCAATGCAAACAATACAAACAGTGTGCGTCTGATGCCGGATGCATGTGAGGGAACAGTAAGCAGTAAAGTGCATTCAGAGCAGCATGTGTGTACTGTGTGAGTGAGAACAGAAGGGACAGCTGGTTTTCTCTTGGCTATGGTTTTGTTTTGTGGCTTGCTGCCCATTACTCACTCCAGGGTGACTGTGAAACAGTCAGGGTCTGAAAGGGACCTTGTCCCTGCTCCCTGCTGGGCTCTCCTGTCCAACTCCTCCTGCTACAGCACCCCACCACGTTCTCTGTCCTTGATCAGTAATTAAGTGCTCCAACCCAGGACTGTTAAAACACCTTTTTTGCCAACACCTCCAGCAATATGTTGTCATTGTCCAATTTGCCATCAAAATACTTCCAACTCTTTGCAAGCATACCAATCAAACCAAGCGTATCTCACATCTCAAAAATCAAGGTGCATTTTAATATGACAATTAAATTTTTAATTTATTGCTGTGAATATTCCATTTCAACAGGATGGAGGCCACTGATTATCATGAAAGCATAAGGACCTCCAGTTTGGCCAATTATGTAAACTATCATCACACTATTACACATTAGCGACTGAATAGTTCTTAAGTTGTTTTTCAATTGCACTTGAATACACTATACACAAACTTTATCTCCACACTAGCATAAATGTAAGACATTTACAAAATGTGATAACTGACATCTGTCAGTTGAACTCTTCCCTCATTGAGAATCATTGCCAACGCTTCATCAGTAACCTGGCAGCTGCCAGGGCCTTCAGGTTGGCTCCTCCAGCCTCAGTGTCCAACCGAGCTCCTCGTCAGGAGCAGATCCAGCTATGTTGGGTTCCTTTGGGTGCAGATGTGGGCTGAGCTGGTATTGAGCCAGGCAGGGAAGAGAGGACAGACTCCCTTTAGGAGGAGGCCGATGTCTCCATAGTGGAGAGGATACGCACCACCTCAGCTCGCTGTGTGGGAGAGATGTGCTGCGTCATGTGAACAATGGAATCCATGGCAACCTCTGGGTTGGCCTGGACAAGACTGGGAAACGAGAGGGAGACAAAAGGAAACTTAAGAAAATAATATCTTTATCATATTATGGAAATGGAAACTAATCATCTGCTGCTGCCAAAACGCACTGTTGAGAAATGTCACCTGCGAATCTGCTTGAGGATATGATCTCTGCGGATGTACTTGATGTTCTCGTCGATGACCGACCTCGCACCCTCTTCTTCAGCTAGTTGCCTCTCCAACCACTCCACCACCTCCTCATTGCTGTCCCATAGATAAGCCTGTGTAAAATAGGGAAGATGTGTTGCAGAAGAGAGCTTGAGGTCATTCTGAGCAAGATTCACTATGTTAGAGATAAATAAAACTTAGAATTTGGGTTTACATAGTCTGTGACAAAGAAAACAATGCACATTTTTGCAGCTGCAGAAGCATTTCTGCAGTTGCTTTCAGGGTATAGCTCTTCACTGTGGTCAAGTTTTGCAGCACTGGAAAGGGAGGACTGCAGTCAGAACTCCACACTTCAACATCTGAAGACTGATATTCAGACTGAAAAAAACATTCTGTTTCCACACCTTTGTTCAGTCTGAAATTGACCCCATGTAAGCTGATTTCTACAGGCAGAGGGATTTGAATCCCCCTGACCAATCACTAGCAACTGATGTGTCCACCAGCTATGATGTAACTTACAGACGACACGGTAGCTGCTTTAGCCAGTTTACAGAGGTATTGCAAATCAGCCTAACTGAGCAACGTTAACCAACCCACAAACAATCTGAGCAATCTCCTAATTTATTAATTTAGCACCACTATGCAGGAAAAAATATAAATTTGATATGACTCAAATTATGTGATAATAAAATGGATAAAAGTGCCATTGCAATGGTTTTAAAAATTAAAGAACTGCATGTAAATTAACAAAATGGAGGAAATAAAATGAACACACAAATGAACAAAAATCTCATTTTCTCTCATCAACAGCCACAAAGTAGGGACTAGATGTCTTGTTGACTGGACCTGATAGGACAATTAGTATTCATGAGTGCTGGCATCTCTGATCCCAAAGAAAGCCAGGCTGGGGGACAAAGATTTGGGGGGTGGGGGGTGGGTTAATGGTCTCATGCCTTTTTATGAAGACTCCTGCTTGAGGTCCACGAGAACATTTAATGCTCTTATTAATCATTTTTAATCTGTTTGCTTTTAATTAAGAAACAGCATGTTGCTCTCCTATCTGCACGTGCCAGGGCTGTGATTAATTGTGGCTTAAGACAGCCAGTCCTGATTAGGATAATATATTAGCCAACAAGAGGGCTACTTCTTAGAAGACCTCAAATGTTGGGCTGGTGCCTGTCACCCCTGCGGCTGGTCCTCTGGGCCCCGGTCTGGGCTGGAATGGACAGTATTTATCTCCAAAGGAAGTTTATTTTCATTAACAACTGTATCAGTTCATCTCCATTTAATCAAGATAATTTAACAGGAATGCTTACTTTTTCGTTATCAGGTGTGCCTTGTGGTCAGAGGACTGTAGAGTGACTTTTTTAGGATTAAAAACATCCTTTGTAATCACTACTGAGGATTTATAAAGCACATCTACACAGTACTGTGAAACAAAAGTCAATTAACATGAAATTAAGCATTCTAGGTATTCAATATTGATATCATATAGATAAAACAGGTATCTGTCATTTATGACAGAAGACTGGAGATATTACAGATGGAAGTGCATAATAACTGGTTGGGATTAAAGCAAAGAGTCTATTTTGAGTCAATGTGTCTCCTAAGATTCTCCTGAGCTTCTGGTGTAAAACATCATCAAGGCCAACTGAAGATTAGTTAGTTAGTAAATTAGCTACCAAGTTAACTACCCAGTTAGCTAATTAGCTACCTATCTTAATTAGTTAGCTAGATACCTAAATAGATAAGTAGATAAATTAAATAAATAAAGCTTTCTGTATGTTCTTAAGGCATGTGGGCTATAAACTGATGTGTTTGAGTATTGAAAATCATGGTTTGTGATAACTGATTAAACACTGTATGACCAAAACATTGGCTTCATAATTGGTGTAACATTAGATTTGTATTTTACAGTAATGACTGTAACTAGTCTGTAGCCTGTGAAA
This sequence comes from Myripristis murdjan, assembly GCF_902150065.1. Lineage (NCBI taxonomy): Eukaryota > Metazoa > Chordata > Actinopteri > Holocentriformes > Holocentridae > Myripristis > Myripristis murdjan. The sequence continues at coordinate 24,076,364 of NC_043993.1, forward strand.
TCATTACTGTCTCGAAATTCTGCCAACATATTTCAGATATGGTAGATAGCTGTTGCTGTGTAACACTGGGGTGTCAAGCAGAAGAAAGAAGAAAGAAGAAGAAATAGAAAGAGAAGAAAATATCTGGTGAGCTTGGCCATAAAAAAAAAAAAAAAAAAAAAAAAAAAGGACTGCACCCTAATCCTGAGTCATTGGGGTTTGTTAAGTCAACATCTGATGTCATTCTTTCAGCTGATTCAAATAAGCAATGATCTGCCAGAAGTCAACATCACCTTTTGTTCCCAGATAATGTTAGCATTCACACTGATATGGATGTATTCCTGCTTTTATGCAAGTGTCGGTGATACAATGATACAGGCTGTTTACAGTTTATATGCCTTGTCACCTCCAGCATGTGAATGGCTGTCAACTTGTCAACCAAAGCTCTGTTTTGGGCAGAAATGATACACCTACAACTATCAAGACAAGCACTACATGTAGTAAAACTGTCGGTGTAACTAATATTTTTTTCTGAAAATGAAAGGAAAGATGTTTTTAGTGAAGTTTTTGTACATTCAAGATGACTAACTATAATTTTCCATAGTATTCTTTTGGAGACACTGAATACTGTTGTTTCAAAGGAACCTGAAAAGAGAGCAGCGGGACTCACCTTGACAGCTCCCTCAGCCTCCACGAACCAGCGGCGCAGCATGGCCTGGATCTGGCCATCAGTCAGCTCACTGTTGGCCTCTTGGATCTTCCTCTTCACGGTGTCCTCCAGCAGCAGGCGCCGCAAACGCCAGTAAAAGAACTGACGGGATGTTTGCCATTCCAGGATATCCTGAGAAAAACAAAAGAAATGCAAAATCTTAATAAGAGCTACTACCTCCTATTTTCACAGATATGAAGAATAAAACAATTTTTGATTTTTTTTTAGTGTAATGAAATTTGCAAAAAGGGAATATGGGCTATTAATTTTTTGTTATGAAAACATATTCCAATGCCTCAGGAAAGTACTATCAGTATTAACATTCACTATTGTCTTTCACAACTAGGTCAAAACTCCTTACAAAATAAACAGGATAAAATGAGATGAAGGTGACCATTTCATTTGGAACAGGCAGTGCCGGACCATTAAAAAGTTTGACTGGATGTAACATTTTGGACAAACGTACATAAATTACAATCCCCTATTAACTGTCAATGCTGCAGGTCCATGCCACACATTTTTGCACAGTCGACATTAGAAACTAGTGCTCTGAGAAACAGATGTTGGTGTTCACAAACACAGATTGAGCAATCTCAGTTTCCAAAAGATTGACTTATTTTAAAACAAATAACATTCAATTTAAAGTGCTATTTCAGATTTATGAGAAGCCTAGGTAAAAAAATAAAATCATATTTCATGATATTAGTCTAGACAGGATTTGTTTTACAATGTATTTATAGCTTCATAATGTATTTATAATTGTTTAGTAATGTAATTTGTCTTACATGTGACACACATGCATGTGTAAACTACTACATATATAGCAGAATTAAGAGCTGAGTATATGTATTACAGACCGGCACCGGCTCAGATATTCCTCTGCTGATGCGAGTTGAACATGTAGAACAAAAGATTGTCCTCTCTTTACAGTTATACTTATGCACTGTGAAAAGTCCCTAGCTGCTATCCCTTTATGAAAACAGGTTGGTTAAGTGAGGAAACAAGTGTGTGTGTGTGTGTGTGTGTGTGTGTGTGTGTGTGTGTGTGTGTGTGTGTTTGTTTGTGAGAGATAGGCCTGGGATAGTGCAGAATGAGATGGGGCCTGCCTGAGGCTGTTCTGTGCTTGCTAAGGTGATTGACCAGGGTCATCAGAAGATAATTACAAAGACATGTCTCATAGCCTGGTGAGACTGGAACATTATTCACTAGGCAGGTGCAGCAGCAGCCAGAAAGATACTGCCCTCTGGGCTTTGCAGGTTATACACATACCGCACATTCAGAGAAAAGCATGTTCAAGAAAGATAGGATCAAAAACACATCACACCTTGAAATGTACACACACATTCAAGAAAGGCCATATCGCTATAATACCTCAGCGGTGTGCTCTGATGCTATCTGATTTTATCATGACTGCATCAAGAAGGATTTTGCATGACACTGCGCTCACCGTGATAACGCCTTTCTCCTGCATGCGACCAGGGGTGTCGTGCAGGTCTGCAAACTGCACAGCCACCTGGTGGTAGATTGGGAGGAGAAACTCCTCGCGCTCCCTCAGCTTGGTCTCCAGCTCCTTGCGCTCTGAGGGACTCAGCTCTGGGGTTCCTGTTGGAGACAGTGAACAAGAACAGAAAGAGAAGTTTAAAAAACAAACAAACAAAAATGCTATCAAGAGCCATGTATATGAAGGCCCATCCCAACCAAACACTACACCAGCTTATTTCACAAATCATTTCTCTCCTCTATGGCTGAAGATGTGCTTATCAGAGAATTCAGCTGATATGGTGTTTGGTTCAGATGACAAGCTGTCATGGGGACTTGAGAATAATGTTGCAAGATCACTTTCGCTGGACTTGCAGAACAATCTGAAAACAGTCCAATCAAAGTGTATGTGAGAAGCCACCAAACAAGCAGACCAATCAGCCTCCTTTGAAGAACTTTAGGTATGGTGTTGGTGGTGACAACAGCTAATAGGAGCAGTGCATGGCATATGAAACACAAGTGCCCAGGCTCTTATTTTGTGCAATTTAAAATGGAATCAAAATCAAAGTATGGCTATGCGAGGATAGCCTGAGAGCATGCAGGTTTTTATTCAAATCAAACACCAGCTTCTCTCACTGATTAGGTCCTTCTCTCCACTTACAATAAAGGCCTTCCATAGCACACTTGGACATGACTACTCAACATACTCTGCTCAAGTGTACATGCATAAGAACTGGTAGCTGATGCTGATGCATACCGAAAACATATCAGGGAGTGAATATAAAAGTTTTTGGCTATGAATGCCATATGGGCTGGAGGAAGTTGCAACTCTCTCGTGTTTGATTGGCCTTCCCTGGTCGTCTCATTATCATCAAATCAGGTTTTACATGAGTGTGCAACTCTAAAGGAGTTTCGTGACGATGGCATTTTTGGTTTAGTGCTCATCCAAACCTCTCGCTGCTGTCACCACAGACTGATTTATGTCAATTTCAATCTGAAAGTCCTCCACCCCTCCCCACCCTCGATTTCTCCACTTTGCCCAAAGCCACAACTAGCTCACACAGCATTGGACCACAGCTCCTCTGAGCCTGGAGGAAAATCAATAGGCTGAACAGGAGAGACAGGAGAGCTGGTGATTGATCTGAGCGGGCTGTGATTGACACATCTCCCAAGGGAGTGCAGCGAGGATGATACCATCAACCTCAGATAAAGAACAAGAGTGACAGCACACATGCTCCCACCTGATATATTGCTGCCTCTTACTGAGAGAGGATGGGAGGGACAGAGACACTATAAGAGAACAAGGCTGAGGACAAAGAGGCCCATATAGCACAGAATGGGAACTGAGGCTGGAGGACTCACCCAGTCTTTCAGCCAGGCCCGTATAGACAGGGTCTACTCTCCTCATGGTCTTCACCAGATCTTTCCTCCTGAACTTGATCTCAACTGTTCCTTCAGGTTCCAACACTCCACCTCTGGACAGAAGAGGAGGAAAAGAAATGTGTGAGTGGTTTTAGAGCAAGTGTTAACTCATTTTAAAGGGTGCATTACAGTAAAGGGATGCACTTTTATGAGTTCATTAGGCTGTTCTGTTATTTGACTCTCTCTGCTTGGTCATCACATCAATGTTAGTAATGACTGTTTATCAAAAATCTTGTGTAAATATCATATGAAAGCACTGGTAACACTTATAATATTACCACAATACTGATATTCAGTATTTGGTCGAAGATACCATGATATGTGATTTTGTCCAGGTCACCATGCTAAGGAGGCTTTTTGAAGACACTATTCAACTGGACATTGGCTAGTTGGACTCACCGGCTGTCCCTGTCAGCATACATTTCCATGTGCCGGGGGTTGATGGTGGGATCTATGACCACCCAGGAGCCCCCCCTCAGCTCAGCCTGAGGAGGGATATAAACCAGCACTGGCTGCTTGTACTCCCTCAACCCATCCACAATGTAGGCCCCAAACTTCAACACCTGATCGTACATGTCTGGAAAGAGGGATTTCATGTTAGGGATTCAACAGATGTAATTCTGGATTGACTGATTGCCATGGCTTGAGAAGTACCTTTCATTCCTCCAGAAAAGCCCCTCCAGTTGGCAAACACAATGAGAGGTAAACCCTCTCTGTTCAGGTCCTTGATGGCTTGGGCAGTTTTGAAGGCAGAATCTGGGAACCACACCTGTCCTGCTTGCTGAATGATCTAAAAACACAACACAGAAAATCAGTACCCAGCGGGTTAAAGTCTAACTGTTCAGGCTTGCATATATAAACACTAAACAACCCTTACCTTAGCTTCAGAGTCCAAATTGGCTGGATCGGCTGGGATTGACAGCTCCACTGATCTGGTTTCTACAGCAACCACTCCAGTAGGTATCCCACCCAGTCTGTGGAGAGAGGCGAGTCAACCCTAACAGCTACTGTATAACTATATTTTAGAAGCTCATATCTGTATCTTTAGTGAATAAAGATTTGTTTCTATCAATATGATGGCTGAAAAAGATAAGATTTGATAGTGTGGTCTGGACTCTTACCTGGCTCTGCCCACCACCACACTCTGGGCCCATGGTTGCATGATCTCCATGAAGGAACCATGGTCAAAGAAACCATTCTGCCATGAACCTTTAGGTGCTGTATATATGTGCAATAGAAATGGAGTTAATTCTGCAAAGTTAAATTATTCATGTCGCAAATCAGAAACAGAATTCAAGTAATATTTCTCAGCAAATACAATCTCCCCCCTCTACAGAATTCTTAATAATACACTACTGTCGTCTCCATGCAGTCCAGAGGTTGTGTATTTTTCACCCGTAATCTGTGATCTTGGCAGATGCCATGATGGATGACTGTATAAGAAGGCTTGCTCAGCTCTTTTGCTGCCTGCAGACTGAGAGAAACATGTTCAGCCTACGAGGTTACCATTCAATTAAGCCTCGCCACTCATCACTACCAAAGAGATTGACTGGCTTCCTGTATGGTCTCCAATCTCTTTTCTGTCCCAAGTTGTAATTACATTGATATGGAACCTGCTCGGTCCTGACCTGCAGTGTAAAACACACAGCATCCATTGCAGTACTATCATGATCCTGGCTGTGGTGGTGTGATGTTAGGCTTGGCTGTGTCACTCTCTCTTTCTGAATAAAGAGCCTCCTTTTCTAACAGCCTCTATCTAGTCATGAATTAGCTTTACCCTTGACCCTAGGGATACCTGCCTGAAATGTTAACAGCTTCTATTTACCTCTTAAAAAAAGACAGACACAAATGAAATATGGAGGCTTCTGCAGTTGAACACTGCTAATAGGATATTTCTTTGGATGAAAAGAATTCACTCCACTACTCAGCACCTTTATTTATTATCCATTACTCAGCACCTTAACTGTTTCTTTATTATCCATTACCCAGCACCTTAACTGTTTATTTATTATCTATTTATTACATACTAGGTTAATATACATTCATACTGTTCTTCATACTGACTGGAGAGGAAGTGGTGATTCCATAAGGGGCCGAACCAAGTCTGACAGTTCCTGAATCCCAGTACCGGGCGTCGGGTTCTACCACTTGGTTTCTTGGTTTCATGGTTTCATGCTAACTCGGCTCCATACCATCTGTAGATTTCATATTTATTTATTACCATCTGTATATTACACATCTCATATCTTATATTCTTAGGTTAGTCCTTATTGTATATATATAGTCTTTATTGTATATAATTCTGCTTAATTTTATTTTATTTTTATGTTTCTATTGATGCTGCTGTACCATAAGAATTTCCCAGTTTGGGATCAATAAAGTAAATCTATCTATCTATCTATCTATCTATCTAGACAGGTAAGAAGAGGTAAGACCACATATACAGTAATCATAATTATAGCTATGAAGGTGGATTGTAACCTGTGCAAGTGGTTTGCCATATAAAGGCATAAGGAGCTTTTACTACATACAGATGCAGCTGTTGTTTGCACTATTATGGAAGAGCTCTTATAAAGAGATCTTGCTCAGACGTGAAAGGAAAGGAAGGAAAGGTGAAAGCATGTCTTTGGGGTTTGTTGAGAGGTAATCATCCCGCACAGATATTTTTCTTATGGTATATGCCAAGTGTTTTGTCAAAATGTTCTGGTTCGAATAGATTTCGACAGCCAAAGAGAACAGGTACTCACTCTGGCTGGGACGTCCAGCTAACATCCAGCGGGGGTCATATGGAGCCTTGGTGGGTACAAACTCCACTGGCCGGTCTATGGGGTCCTTGGCATTGAGGATGGGCACTGGGCTAGATTTACACTAGAAGGGGGACATATATTTCAAAGTTTTTATAGACATATAATTCTAAACATTAGGAGAAATAATAGCAGAGACATATATACATAAACTACTGCATGGTGTATTACCTTATTAAAAACAAAATTTAAAACTGTACCTTGGGCATATAGGAAAGCCACTGCAGCAGAGTGAAGACTCCCTCAAAGTCATCACAAACAGTATTGTGGGTCACGCCATTGTTGTGCATGATCTGAATCCCACCAAGCTGGTTATTTGACGTGTACACTTCTCTGCCCAGCACCTGTGGTGGAAACAAGAAAAGCATAGATTTGCCATAAAAAAAGGGAAACTTAATATTAGAAGTAAAAAAATATCTTAAATGTGACTATGGCTTATTAGCATGCAGTATGGCGACATTCAAAGCTTTCCTCGCTAGATAATCCTGGCCTCTACTGCAGAGAGCGGAGCTAATCCAGCCTTTATGCTGTGCCACCTTGGATGAAAATGGAGTGTGCTGTCACCAGGCACTTTGGTCTGAGGAGTCGTGGATCAATAAGATCCCACACACAGGCACAGATATGCCAGGGGACAGGAGGGACCCTGCCGCTACATGGCCTCCCTGCCCAGTCAATACTGTTGATCAGCAGCCAGGGATTTCTCTATCACAGTGGTCACGAGGGGCTGGCAGCACCTGCCACTCTCCCCGGGGTTATTTGTAACAGACGGAGTGAATTAACACCTGCCCTTTCTCATCCCAGACACTCAAACACACTATCAAGTGGATATCTGGCTTTACGCTGCCACACATCCTGTTATTTTGTTGTGTTTATTTTCAAAGACAGAGCTTATATTGGTTTACTTTGCTTCCTCCAGTTGTGACAGAGTATATGTAAAGATGGCATGGAGGCTACAGGACTAAGCATTGAAACTGCTCCTGAACCCATAAAACATCACTCCCAGCCCACCTTCTTTTCTTAAGCAGCCAAGAACAGGTGGCAGGGCCCTGACATGGTTCCATAAAAATCAGAGAGGAGCTCAATTCTTACTCTGAGCCCTCACCTCTTCAGCCATCATTTACTTTCTTTATTACCATTAATGGTTATGTATCTGGCTACAAATCTAGGGCACTCTCCTAAAGCTGTCAGGACAGCCTGCGGCCCCAAGAAACATTGCAGTCACCTTGACATACACAAAACCCCTGTGCCTCCGGCCATTGCCGGCTTCATTAGGATTCTGCAGCAGAGAGAGCAGAGAGCGATATAGAAGGAGGGACAGAGGGAAAGGACGGGTGGAGGAAAAAAAGAGGGGGCCAACTGGATGTAACAGCTCACTGGGGTATTTGTGCTAGTAGTTACTATCCAGTCTCCATAAAAATATGAGAGATTTCCAGCAGCTAATGAAATGATGATCTCTGGGTGCCAGCCTCCTGCTCTCCATTAAGTTTCAGTTAATAGCTAAGAAACCACATGACGAACGGCAGGAAAAATGATATCTACACTATTTCACCCCTGTGTTACTCATAAACTCAATATCATTTCAAAATAAACAACCTCGCAATTGATAGTAAACAGTGGGTATATTGCAATATATCTTGAGTATGAACCATCACCCACACACTGTGAATACCTGTCAGTTAGTGGTGGGCAGTATGGTGATATTATATCAATATGGTGATATGACACTAGCTATTGTCTGGGATTTTGGATATCGTAATATTGTGATATGGCATGAGTGTTGTCTTTTCCTGGTTTTAAAGGCTACATTACAGTAAAGTGATACATTTCCTCAACTTTCCTCTTCTTGCTTTTCAATTATTTAACTTTATCCACTAAGTTATTATAAAGGCATTAGTGATGATTAGTTAACAAAAATCTCATTGAGTAAATATTTTGTTAAAGCACCATTTATCATCCCCACAATATTGTCACAATATCATTCAATGTATTTATTCAAAGATATTGTGATATTTGATCTTGTCCCTATCGCTGAGCCCGACTGTCAGTAACCACTATGTGCCAATTCTCATGAGTACAGCTACACAGCAGGGCAAAAAAATAAAACATGGTACCTCCACCAAAGAGCTGCAAATGGATATGTCATCATTGGACCGTTTGCATGTTTTGTCATGTTGCGATTTGTCATGTAATTTGGGATGGAGTCGTCTTTATGCACTGACAAGGAGAGAGGGAGTCAAGACAAGAGGAGCCAGTGAAGCGCGAAGGGATGTACAGCCATGCACATACACAAATATCTGCCTCAGCAAAACTTTCATTTTGATTAAAAACAAATGATATGGGTGGCCCACGCTGAAGCCTCCGGCATGTCATTCTATTTCTATGCAAATAACAACTTCATGGTTCACTTTCAATTATTCCAACGAGAGGCACGCCGGCCTGTGGCTGGGATCTAAAGGGAATCTGAACGACAGAACAAGGCAGAAGAGGGCGTGATCACTGAGATGGAACAATACTGAAACCATGGTAGACTATTCTAATTTCTTCTTTATTTTTATTTAGACATCATTCTGCCCTGGTGTTTGCTACTTCAAAATCTGCTGATTTTGTTTACTTTTGGTAAAATAGATTTACACGGCTACAAAATTACTGAACACACACACACACACACACACACAGTTCCTTCATAGATCTCGGCCAACTGACAGAATGAATTCCACATTAAAATGCAGATGCATTAATTGCATTTAAGTGATAATCCATTTAGGATTACAAATGAAGAGGCCCAGTGCAGAAGTAACAACATCATGCCTCCAATTTTAAAAATGCACAATAATGAAGAGAAGAAAATTGTCTTTACACTGTGCTATGAACAGCATAAATACATTCTACACTACTGCACGACCACTGCAGGGATGCAGTGGTTTGTGATTTTGATGGTACAATGAGGGGGAGAAAAAAAAAAGTCACGGTTTTATGGGGAAATTAACAAAAAAAAAAAAAAATCCCAATTCAGAGAAGAAAAATAAAATGACAGTTTTAAAAATCAAGGTCATATTGTATTTTTCAAAACATTTCTTTTAGTCTTGCAAAAGCACAAACATGTCCTGTATACTGGAAATGTTTACATACGGTGGAGTAAGCCAAACATATTTTACTACCTTGACTTTGATCATACCTTGTTGAGAGCTCCAGCTCCTGTGAGAATAATGTGAGAGTTGTCAACCTGAATGGTTCGCTGCCCTAGCCTCACCAGATAGGCTCCAATCCCTATGGCTCGACATGTGACCTATAAGACAAGTGTAGAAGTATAGAACATTATAGAAGGGCTTAGATTTAGTGAATAGAGCTCAAGGCTTTGCACATGGCCAAATGTGTGGATGCGTTTTGTTAAGAGGGACAACTGCATCCTTACCAGGTTCATGGTAATGACCTCCTCGTAAGCCAGAGAAGACTCTCCAGCAATCATTCCAGACCCTTTCAGATTCTCCACACCCAGCCCTTCATCCTTCCCTATGATGTCAGTGATCTTGTACCTGCATGACAACACATACATTTACTCAAGCCAGGCTGTGCCCTCCAAATCACTTTAATTTTCTCTGTCACCACCTTTGTAATCTTATGGGCTTTGTAGTGTGCATTCCACTGATGACACCAAGATTCAAGTCCACTGTTAAATCAGTGAACAAGTGTGTGGTGTTGAATTAAAAAAAAAAGATATACCTTGATTCTCCCTCATCCTCCACGTGTTCGCAGTGCACAGAGTTCAGGGCTGAGACCTTCTTGTAATCCTGAGGTGTCAGGTAGAGGTACTTGAAACCCTGTAGGGGTGAAGGTAGTTTTGTTTAGTGACTATGATACTAATCCATCAGAGCCTGCCATTAACGAAATAACTGCTGATATGAAAAGGCATTAAGGGGTTGCAATTAAAGTTATTAGTTTACAAAATAATGACATTTTTGAGGACAACTCAATAAATTTGAGGCAGCAAATCTCTCTACAATAGATATACGATTTTAGAATGGAAGGCCTCAAATAAAGTGTTGCTAAATTAAGACATTGCTAACTGACCTTATAGGGATCAGCTGGATCCTGCCAGGCCACGTGGAACATGTGTCTGATTTCCTCTGCCAGGCCAATGCGGGCACCACTGTTGGCTGCGATGTAGATTCGGGGAATGCCACTCTCTCGTGCCATCTCTGAGGCTTGCAGGAACAACACATCCTCCTGAGGCCCAAATGACCCAATCTTGTGTGTGATGTCATTACTGATAACAATAATCTCACGTCCGGCTGGATACTCGGGAGTCCGCAGGGTCATCCGCCAGGCCACCATACCAATCTGTATGGACAGGAAAGTGATGTGATAGTGACGGTAAAATGAGGAATACTGATGAAGATCCATCAATTTTAAATTACATTCTATAGGGAAAAGGGATTTGATTTTTTTTAATGGTTTTAAAGGCATTTTTGCTTGCTCATACAGTGTAACTAGGAGAGACAGTAAGGGTGTCAAACAAACACTCAACCACACAGCCAAAGGAACACAGAGACACCTACAGAGAGGAAGAGAAACTGCACATTTTAAAATTATGAAAAGGACATGGAAAAGATGATGGAAAAGGTTATATCAAAGTGAGTGAGTGCTCAAGTATTTTTTTGTATTAATGTATCAAGTCATCCTCTCGTTACACTCACACTTTTGTAAACAAAACCTAATCTGGATTCACTGCTATATGTATCAGACTGCACCAAAAAAAGAGTTGTTTCAAACACAAAGTTTATCAAAAATCACTTCAGCTGAAAAACAAGGGGGAAAAAAAACTTGCCTCATTTCCTCCTGGCAGTCGGTTCATCTGCACCAGCTGACCCTGGGGGTCCAGGACCAGCTCTGTGAAGGTGAGCATCTCTGAAGGCAGAGGGCATTTAGGCAAGTGGGCATAGGCCTGGCTAGAGTGCCATAGCTTCCTCAGAGCCTGGAAAGAGGGAATGAAATTAACATATTAATCACACTAAACCAGCCAATAAGTAGCATTTCCTAGAGTCAAGATCCATGTGGTTCCTGTACCTGTCTGAACATTTCTGGGAAATCATAGACGTAGGTGGTGCCCAGGGACTGAGCCTGGAAGCGTTTGGACTGCAGCAGGTCCTTGGTGACATAGGGTGTGTTGATGAGCATGCCATGTAGGGGACCCTGCTTGTCTCCATATGCCTGGAACATGATCTGGACAAAGGACAGAGAGTGTCACTTCACTAATATACTGAGATTTTAATAGCCTTGCCATGTATGCCACATAAACAATGATTATGAAAATAGTGAAAATGATACATGATATTGGGCGCCATGGGGTACTGGTGATATCCACTGCTACAATATAAACAACTTCCACAGATGATGTAACAATTCCTTGTGTTGTAATCCGCATTCTCATACGTACAATTAGCTTTATCCCAGGTTCTAACATTATCCAATAATTTTTGAATTCACTAGAAGTCTAAACAACCATGTTAATGTGATGTCAGATCAGCTGCCTTGAAGCAGGTGGCTCAGTGGTTCAAAAAACAGACTGTGCTAACAGTCTAAAGGACAAAGACTACAGGAATAGCTGACCCAGGTGACTTGACACCGGCCACTCAGCAGTTCAGAAATAACAAACATTTAAGAGAAATGCATCCAAAAATATTTTTTTATACATGGAAACAAAAACCATATTTAACGTATTTTCTAGAGTGACAAAATAAATAAATAAATAAATCACTCAGCGGCTTGGTGTTCTACAGTCAGATTGTGCTGTTCATTGTGAGACAAGTGACTGGACAACACTCATCAAGTTATGTCTATTCATGACTGGAAGATGAGAAGGGGACAATGTATTTCTGATGTCAAACCTCCCCCGCAAAAAAGTGCAAGCCTAACAACACTGACATTATATGAACCAGCACCACGCAGGTGCGACTGGTGGTGCAATACATTGACTTCATAAGGGAAAAAAGAAAGAAACAACTTTGCGTCACACTCAGGCCCGCTAGATTTACAACTTTGTTGTTCCACCTTTGCCACCAATAATGTTGTCCCGTGATGCGACATCAAAGTTTAGTAACACATTTGCCAGTATATGTTCTTGATCTTAATATAAGTTTACTGGATCTACATCACCGGATGCATCTCATTCAAACAATTATATTTTGAAATTTCAGCAGTTAGCATACAAAAACAGTATGACCACCGCTTTCTTATGTGATACTCTTTAAGTCATGTTTGTAACTTGTTCATATTCCAGATGTAGCTATGTTTTTGAGAGCTGTTTTGTAAACATAACACACATGGATAAGGAGGTGAAAAAAATGGAAGATCTGCATTCTACAGAGGAGCTCCGCATAACCCTGAGTGTCAGAATATAAACTTATATTGAGATCAAGAATATATACAGGCAAATATGTTACTAAACTTCTGTGTCACTTTAAGGTCAACCCGAGAACACAACCCACTGCACCTTTGACCACAAAATCAAGTCTGGCCTTAAGACAGTTTTTACTATTTTCTCTGTGATTATTAGTCAAGCCCTGCCTGCCCTTGAAGTGCTTCACTCCTTATCTTTTCCCCCTCACAGACCAACCAATCTTAATATCCAGGTCTTTCTGAACTGTCATAATGCTCTCTGATATCCAATTCCATTTTCAACCCCTTTGAACAAACCTGACTGAAAGAGAGCCTCTCTTGAGCATAAGGTAATGGATTCTCTCATTAGACTAACATAAGAGAAGCCCTTTTGGATAAGAAAGGGAAATTTGCTTCCTGAGTACAGAGCAAGAATGAGTGCCTGATGACCCTTATGGCTAACTGTTAATGAAACTCACTGAGGGCAGTGCAGCCAGTTCTTGCTTGCTTGACTATGTCTAGAGCCTCCAAATAGAAACCAAATTAAACCTCTCTCTCAGGAAACCAATAAAGCAGCAGCCCAGCAAAAAGCCAAAAAAAAACAAAACATGAAATGTGAAGATGTCATAGCATTGTTTCTCTTTCAAACAACTGTAATGGGCAATATTTTCATAGTTATTCTTCATTTCTACATATAGACTCTACCAAAGCTCATTCGAGTGCCTCAACATTCACTTACAATTGATGGAATGAAACATGTATGAGGTGTAGCTTACCTGATCAGCTGTATGGAGAAAATATCATTACTAACGGACTGTTACTACCAGGCAAGAGGCAATGCAAACACCATACAGAATCTCAGCTCCAACTCAATAAATCATATGGTAAAATGCACTTTTTATATTCCATTTTACAAAAATGGCAGACTCTGTTTTTGGGACCACAAGAGTGCCGGTTACATTCTGTGAGCTGAGGTTTCCAGAATGATGCTGCAACACCCCACCTGTGACTGGGTGGTAAATGGATGTGATGAAAGATGAGTGAGCGCCCCACCTGACGGTCTTTGGGCCCCACCTGTCCCGTCCGGGAATCTGTGACCTCCTTGTACAGGCTGATGTCCAGGTAGTAGCCTGACTCATTGGTTAGGAAGAGGCGGATAGGGATCTGCTTTCCAGTGGGTGTCAAGCGGATGTTAATTTTCAGTTCAGCCTGCAGCACTCGCAGCTTCCACAATCGGCTGCCGTAACGCATCACCATCGAGCGCACGGACTCCTCAATCTGGACACAAGCGTACAGAGGAACATTGATGAAGATAAGCACATGATCAATTCACTGAATACTTCGGTGAAAGAGTGACTACATTTACATGGGCTCCAATATTCAAAAATGTCTGTGTAGACAGAATTTTCAGTTTTCCTTAAACGAAATAAGGTCATAGTTGGAATAAGCAATACTCAGCTTAAGATGTGGAGAATTCCAATTTTATTCAGGTTATTGAAGGGCATTTTAGCTATGCATACACCTTAATTGCAAAATGACTTTCAAGTGGAGTTTCTGCAGCAGTTTGGGATGTCTAACTGCTGATGATGCATGCTCTTGTTGAATCTATTCTTATCTACTGCGACACAAAGAATGACTCAAAAGCACAATGTTTTGCAAGATTCACAAGAGTGAAGCTAAATCGAGCTATTCTTCCTAGTCAGTAAACAGGAATATGAATGGAATAGTTCTATAAGCAACCAAAGTCAACAGCTTTATTAAAATATTGTCTTACTGAAAGTAAGGCCAACAATCTGAGTGCTTATTGTGTAAACATAATCAGTGTATCAGACATGTGCTTGTAATAACTTCACAAACCTTTGATGGATCCATGATGACTGTGGGGACAAAATTGAGGAAGATATGATTACAGTCGGTCCGTACAGTTGTATTGTTGAAGGCCACCTCAAGCTCATCCATGGCTTCTAGCAGCAGACGCTCTGCCTCATTGTGAAGGTACTCGAAGGAGGCCTCCTAATGAGGGGATGAAGGGTCAGGAACAAAACAAATAGTCAACAGGAGCAGGTGCACTTCTTATAAATAATTAATTTGTGCATAAAAACAAATTGGAGCAATGATCAAAAAGTAAAAAGGGACTGCGAGAGAACACAGATATCTGTAACCTGAAGAAAAGATAGGCAGAAAAGGCAGCATTTCAACCAGCTGTAAGAAGGTTAAGACAGAAATACTGCAAATTGTAGGCAAAGAAAAACACAACTCTTGCTCACAGTAGAAAAATTGAGATTTTTACTGTCAGACTACATACTAAAAATGCATGATGTTTCAGTCTACATTTGCCACAGGGCCTTCATCTGATCTCCTTTCTTTGCCAACAAATTAAAACAACTCAAGAAAAAGGTAAGAGAGTTCAAAGCTGATGCAAAACAATTAAGAAGAAGACAGAAAAGAAATCATTATTCATGCACATGTACACCTTTACACGCATGGTTCCTGGCTGTTCTCACCTTGGTGACCAGATCAGAGTGGCGGATAATGGCTCGCACAAAGAAACGGTAGTCAGTAACCTCTGTGCCCACTTCCACACGGGCAGCGCCAAGATACAGGTGCATCTTGTGGTTAGCACAAGGGATGGCAGTCAGCGCAAAATTGCGCATGCGGTTGAGCTCCAACTGGAAGGCCAGTGCTGGTTCCAAGTGCCGATAGATCCTGTCCTCCTCAAACTAGGGACATAGGCAGGACACGTTCACACAAAGAATCACAACATCACATAAAATCTACACAAGACTTTCCTAAAGCACAATACAGTTTTATAAGTTGGGCACTCCTGCCATCATCGTATCCATTAACAGAAGCCAGAGGAGTGAAGATTGGCAATTTCAGGAGCACTGAATTGATATAAGAATAAAAAGATGCCTGAGAGCCATATACTGTATTAAGTAAATGAAATCAAAGGCAATCTCAATCTCACAAGGCTGCTAATGGGTGTCATTTCTCTTAAATGGGAGACATAATTAAGTAGTTCATTACTTTAATGAGTTTTGGTGGTGCCATTGTAGTGAAACTATCAGGGGTAACGGAGAGGAATCACTCTATCACTGATTGTGATAGAGTAATTTTCAGTGCTGCCAGGGGGGTGGGAAAGTTGTTTCTTATAACCATACTATGAGTGGGCTCGCAGCCAAAAGAACACTTGGTCTTTGGGTTCATCTTGTAATAATGTCACAATGCTCTGATGTATGAACCTCAGATAGCCATTCCTTTATCTTTCTGACAGACGGTTCATATCTAGATGGAACAACACCAAGTTTGCCACTTAGTAATATTTGACGGCCAGCAGGAGGATTGATAGGAGGGATACTGCCACTCACTTTGTCTCGGGCACGGAATGTGAAGAACTTGGGGAATTCTCTCTGTGAGGAAGGCAAAGAGAGAAAGAGAAAAGACAGAAACATAAATCAATAACTGCTCCAAGCAAACATTTTTGTTGTTAACGTACCAGTTCATAGCTAAAAATACCAAGTCAGCTGGACATGCACAGATGGTGCTCCTGAAACCTAATCACTGCAGATGAAAATAAGATGCGGTGGGATCTGGTTGAAATGATGCACTAATAAAAACAGAGCACTATGCTGTGATCATCGGGCCCGTCTTTCATATTCAGTGGCCCCTGTGCCCTGTTAATGCTGCAGTTTATCTGTTAGGAAATCATGGTGTATTCACTCAAACAGCGTGCACATATAATAATGGTAACAGGCAATGTATAGTGCACCACTCACTACCCTAATGAATAAAACATTTCCATTTTTTTCACCGAGACGCTCAACTGTCTGAATACAGCCTGGTAGTCTTGTTTGGCGTTATCAGATGAAGTGTCCCACTTGACGAAACAATACCGGACCGATTGTAGATGCACTCAATTCAAAGGCTACATGATAACCAGAGAACTGCAATTGTAAACACACTGCAAACCTCCATAGCCACGATTTGATGCTGTGATTGTACCTCATATTCCCACTCTATTGTGTAGACCGGTAAATGTATTTTAGCAAGAGCATACAGCATGGTGTAGAATGTGAGTAGACCAATTCCAGAGCCATGGCAAGAGGCCACATAATGACAGTGACACCAATGAGAGCGATTAGCTCTCATCAGAGCCTGTTATCTTGTCAAAAGAAAATCAAAGGCCTATTGTCAATGTGACAGTGAATGGAACAGAACCAGGTATTTCCCTATATCTAATCCTGCAATAAATTCTTCTTGTTAATGTCCTCATTTGAAAGCTAGGGGGTGCAAAATGGGTCAAAAAGAAAAATGTTCCTAATGGCATGTTCCTAACGTTACCAATAGGGTTAAATCCTACCGAGGCTATCCATGATAAAATATATTTTGTCATGGTATGCCAGATGTTTTGGATAAAATCAGCAATGCAACTGCAAAACAGGGCATGTCTCTTCATTCGCAACCTGTTCCACTACTTACGTGAAACCTTTGGTCCACCTCACAGTTGACCTGCTTCCTGAAATCCTGTCATCAAAAACGCAGCAAAAGCAAGGACATACAGAAAGGAATACATAGAGAAAGACAGGACCAGGAGCAAAAGGAATAAGGGTTTGAAAGAGAGAAAAAAAACAGCCAAAATTTGACAAATAAATTAGTTTAAATTAGGAAAATAATCACAGTATTTCCATATTAACACATTCCAAATAACAATTACTAACTGAAAAACAAACACTTCAGTTATCGGTTGAGGGATCTTTGATACATGTTATTCCGATTAAGTAAATTGGTGATAGGCAGAGCAGCAGCTCATGAAGAAACACGTAGCTGATGTTGAAGACATAAATCGGGATCCTTACCTTTTGAGCCACAAGGAAAGTCAGCCTGCGGATGCCATGTTCAAACAGCAGGGATTTCTGAAATCAGAAAGAAAAAAAATGCCATGATGAGGAAGTACTCTCTGAAGCATCTCAAATCTTTAACTGTTTCTGCTGAGAGTAAGAGAAAAGGGTCTTACTTTTGACTGGGTAAACTCCCGGAACATAGCTGCCAGGCCATCATCGTCAATGTCACTGTCGGTCTTTATGGCCACATTCAGGATATGGATAGGCTCGTCCTGGATACTCTGAGTTACAAAACAAACAAACGTCAAACCAAGGAAAACAGACATGCTGGTAAATAGCAATCCTTATAATCACTACTCACAGAATCTAGTTTGCATGAAATGTCTGAGCACAGGTCTGTTTTCCTGTTGTGTTACCTTGTTGTCCTCTTCACCGTACAGGACGGGGTTACCTCCCTCTGGGAAGGTTGGACTGGGAGGAGGAGAGTCCGAGAAGCAGCTCAACATGTCAGTAATATTCCTGTAGAGGAGGTAAGACATAGTTAGGCCTGAATTTTCATCACAGTTGTCAGTCTCAACATTTTTATCTGGGTTCAAAAATAGAACCAACCAAACAATTAACCAATCTAACAAATATATCCAAGCTCATAATATTAGTAAAAAGGACTGACCTGGTGAACTCTTGGAAGGACCGGAAAGACACCATGGCTCCCATACGCTGACAAGGCGGAGTAAAAGAGGTGTCAAGCAGGACATCGCTCACGCTGGCCACATGCACCATGCCATAGTGGTTAAGGTTGGACGAGAAGGACATCCTGAGGCACCAAAATAAACAGCGATCACAACAGGACCCTGCCACACCACCAGACTCACTGATTCTTCGACGATCTTCCCCCTCCACCTTGATTAAGAACCTCACAAATGATTTAACCCCTAAGCTCTCGACAGGATCTGTTTTGAGATGCTGGGGTAACAACTATTCTGACACTTCATTCACTTGTTTGCTAATATGCATTAAAACATGGTAACATTTCTTCACAACAGAGAGTCCATGTATATTAGTTATGTGAACCTGAAGTACACACACACACAAAAAAAATAATAAATCACATTGTGAATGAGAGTCAGAATATAACAAAATAGAGCGCATAAATACAGAATTTCACTTTTTCAGTTCAGTTACAAAGATTACAAAAGGTGTGCAGTGGATCTGTGACAGAGCACTTGTTAGTCAAACTGAAACAATGAAAACATGTACAACAAGACACCTGAAACCAACAGCGAGACACCAGTTCATGTAAATAGTCCACTTTGTGGGTTAAGGTTAGGGTAGGGTTAGGGTTAGTCCTTTAATTGGAACAGAACCGTCCTAGAGGTTACACCCACTGAAAGCACTAGAAGTTGTTTGTCAAACCTGTCCACAGATTCCAAATCTGGGGCATTTTCCGTCTCTGTATTAGCATCCTTAGGTTTGCTATTCTGTATGTTAATGTCCTGGGTCTTAGTTTCCTGCAAATTAGTGTCCGTGGGTTTTACATTGTCCAGAAGCGGAGCAGACATTTTCCTGGTAGGACAGTCACAGGTTTCAGTGCATACAGTACCCAGAACATTTTCCCAAAATATCACTTTCTTATAGTACACTGTGTGAAACGTATTTACTGGATATCATACAGTTCACAATGTTAAACCACAGTCATACAACAGTTAGGTATGTGTAAATGCATGTTTACACTTTGTGTAACAGTGTTGTATACACAAAAACACAAATATAAACACACACACACACACACACACACACACACACACACACAGACACACAGAGACACACAGACACACACACACACACACACACACTCAAAAGTGACACAGTGGCTGAACAACAAGCGCCATGCTGTTGTCAGTAAATCTTAGAAAACACACTGCCGATCAACCAGACTACACTCCAGTTGCTAAATCAGATTCATTTTAGCAACATTCAAAGCACCAAGCAGCTGCATAGCCAAACAACTTGACTCAATGATAAGATTTGTTAAATCTGTGAGGGATAATATGTTTGGCCATGCAGCTGGTTTATCTACAGTCGCTAATAGTCTACATCTACGTATTGGTTGCAATAGGAAGAATGTTTACTATACCTGTTTAGAGTGGGGATGTTCCCTCTGCAATTAAACAACATTGATTACTAAGTGGTTAGTGGCAGGCAAAAGGACAGGAAGACAGTCAAGGTGTAACAATGTGTGCACACCTTCTAATTTTAAAATCACAATGCACTGGATGAATAATCCAGATTTTAATTACACTGATCAATATCCAAATAAATGCAGTGAATGTTAAAAAAGAAGAAATTTATGATCATCTCTTCCTGATCAGACACACATTTCACTTCCTGACTGCTCCCTCCATAACATGCAACATGATATCCTAATGCTTCCTTGTACCAAGGAATCGTCTGAGCAGCAGAAGAGGATCATTACACTCACATGCTAGTTCATACAGTAATTGTAAATTATGATGAGCCAAACATGATGGTTAATTCAGTTATGTAAAACCATATGCATGCAATAAAATGAGCGTACGATGGCAGTGAAAGCATCTCTACAAGTACATTACATCAACAAACTCAATTCAACACAGCCAGCAAAGAAACACACAACCGCTGCAAAGCATCACGAAGCAAAAACATTAAAACACATACACATACATACACACACTGAATACAGTCACACTGGCAGGATGGGGAACATAAGTACAACAGAGATGTCAGGGAACAGGGTCTGGTAAAAGCAGTTTTCTCAAATGCTAAGCATGTACAAGATAAACTTGATCCAAGTTTGTCTCTAGTTTCTCTGTCCTGAGTTTCAACTGGCACAGAGGCAACTGGGTTTCTTGTTCCCAAGGGAGAGCAACGACATGGGACTCTTGAAGCAGGGGATTTTGTTACCCATGAAACTCACAGTTTTGACAAACCAGGAAAAGTATTTTCAGTCTTGTAAAATACCTTCTTTTTGCACATGAGGAGCATTTACAATGTTTGATGCAACACAGCTGGGAGGGTGGGAAAGGGATGAAAGAACCGTGGCACCATGGAAGAACTGAACATAGTGAAAAAAAACAAAATACACATCTTCCACCGATGATAACTTAACGTTACCATGTTGGGATGTCACAAAAAAGACAAATACTAGTGTTTTTAGTATCTGTTGTGCAAATATAACTTGATCTCTCGCCGTTTAACGCTGTGTTATTATTCTAATGCGGCCTTAGCCTGTGTCTTCAAATATTGAAACACTTAAAGATGCACCATGCAAATTTGCTGAGGGTTGGTTTGAGTGAGAACCTTTAGGCTAAACTCACAAAGAGGTGGAAGAAGCACAAAATTTATCAGGCTGATGACCAGAACCACGCAGATTCAACCATCAGAATTATGTATTTATTCCAGTCTTTGTCACTTAAATCAACCCTCTGTAATTGTGTGTGGTATACCTTTTAAGCTGCAGTCATGCTACAAGACCATCTATCAAAAAGAAAGCAGATAATCCAGACTGCTGTATTTATTGTTACAGCAGAATATTTCACATAGTTCCTCTAATTTGAAATGAGTGTATTAATGGGCCATTTTGCTTTCTACTTGAAGGCTACAGGCCAATGCTGCACTTGTAATGCAGTGTTTTTATTCTGATGTAGCCTGTATGTTTAATTACATGAAAAACAAACATGACATTTCTGTGACACTGGTATCAACTAACAAAACTCTGGTGTTGTGACATCCCTTTTACCATGGAAGTGACTTGGAATAAGTAAGACCAGCACTTTATATTTTTATCTAATACAAGATTAGACTGATACAACAATAAGATGTGTCAAAGATAGTCAGAGATAAATAGCCACAAACGTATACTTTGTATACAGACATTATGTCTCCACAGTGCCACAAACAGGGGCAGAAGCAGTGAAGGTGGTGCACAGCGGTGAGTGTTTTGGTGTACATTTGTGTGTGTGTGTGATACCTGTTGGGATGTGAGGTGGGAAGCATAAACTGGAACTCTACAATGCAAGTGTTGTCCTTCAGCTGCCGGTGCTGAACACTGTTGAGCTCATAGGCAATGTATGCTCTGCGAACATACACCTGAGGCCGTGAAGGAGGAGGAAGGACATAGAGAAAAGGAGTCAGACATGAGGACCGCTTCCTTTATGACAATCACTGAAATGGACTGCAGGCTAAGTACTTTTCAAAAAAGAAAAGTATGGCTCTTACCTCCAAGGCAGCCATCCTAACCACCTGGTTACTGTGGTAGAAGAAGTTGGGCAGAACATCAAAGATGGATGTCTCTGAAAGAATCAGTTTCTACAAAAAGAGAGAGGGGCAGGTGATTAACCATCCTGAACACCAGCCATCAGGGCATCAGATAAAGCTGCTACTCTTGGCTCTAAATCCCCACCTGCAGGTTCTCGATGCAGAACTGGTGTCCATACATGTCAATGGCAGAGAGGAAGATGGACTCCACCTGGTTGTGTCGCAGCTCATAAGAGGGGAGGTGAGAAGCTATCAGCACCTGGATACAAAAGACAAGACTGAGGTGGAATATTGTTCTGATTCATTCATAAAGAGTGGCTTTGGTCAGCACAGCCCTGCTATTCACACAATTTGTTTATTATTCTCTCCCAAAATTTGGATCATGCATATAATTTCAGTTAAAGACTCCAGATATATACTTCAAATATAAAAGGCTCAAATACTTAAAATAGATTTACAGATTTAATCAACTGTTTGAGAGTCTTTATAATTTTGTAAAATACTAACTTTCATTCATAATTTTCTCCCACAGAAAGAGATGATGGAGAATGAACAGTGACATCTGGTGGTCCATTTGTAAGCATTTTTAAAAAACTAAAAACTAAAACAAGAATACCTCCATTTTCAGCTGTCTAATACATTATTTTTGATATACTGTGCTCAAGTTGACAGTGAATACTATAAAATGCACAGGATGCGATTTAGCACCCTCAGTGTTTTTATCAGAATGCAAAACAAATTTGTCATCAAAAATTAAGAAGTAACATCTGACCTGTCGGGCACGCAGAGCCACCTTGGCATTGGTGGTCTTGCTGAGCTGGGTGAGTTCAGTCAGGATGGCCATCAGCTCATCTGTCAGTGTGGGATCTCGGCCACACAGCTGGTCCTACACACGCAGGATGATCACCAACTCGTTACATGTCAAACACTTTATTTTAGAAAAAGACTAGTGTCCTATGATATACACACACTATGAGCAATATGTATAAACCGTCAGTGCCTATATACTGCATGTCAATATGCATACATAGACAATGTACATACAGTAGTTTTTTTTTTTTTTTTTAATTATTATTATTCAGTGGACTGCAATACTAATATGGACTCATTCTCTTTCTTTATCAGTTATAACTGGCTCTTTCACAGGATTCAGGCATGGTTAGTAATGCAGTAAGGAAGGATACTTACAATCAGCATAGTAACTAACAGGTTCTTCTTGGTGACCTGGGCATGAGAGAAGATGTAATTGAGCACATTGGCCATGTCTCCTTTATTTTCCTCTCGCAGTGCGAACACACACTTGTCATAGTGTCCTGTAAACAAGCAAACGCACAAATCTTTTAGTACACAGTGGAGGGTAACTGCAGCTTCAGAGATGCTGAGATGTTTATTGTCAAACAGTTCCCTCTAGTGGAGAAAGAGAGTAACTGCAACTCCTCTGAGAGAGATCCATAAAACAAAGCTGAAGCCACTACAACCCATTAGCAACATGTCAACACAACAAAGTCTAAGAAAGTATGTGCTGCTGTTGCTCCTCACCATTCTGGAACTGGATCTCCACTTTCAAGTACTGTCTGAGCAGGTCCATCACCACAGCCTTCATGTGACCACGGATGCCACTGCGATACCTGTCAGAGAAAACATTCACATCAGTGACATATATGGTGTGGAGTTATCCTTAAGAACATACAGTATGGACAGAAACTAGATCTATAAATCTGCGAAACATGGCATCTACTGACAAGGAAAATACTGGATATAAAGTGATTTCAGCTATGTAATGGGCATGCTATTGTCAGCCTTCTTACCCTTCAGAGAGGAGGGTGTTGTGGACTTTTTTTTTTTTTTTTTTTACAGGCAAATAAGATGAATTTATTAAGCTTTATCTTAAGATTAGAGATGCCAACATGAGCTTAAATGGAGTATTACTATCAGGGGTTTTAACAGTAATAGCTAAAGGCCCTGAGTTGTATGTTGAAATTAAAGTATACTTTGGATAATAAGTATACTAAGGATTTTATATTGATTATTTTGGTCAATCAGCCTAAACTAATGGAATTACTCAGTACTCTGTATAGGTACTGGCACTGAAAAAGTGGCATCAGTGCATCCCTACACGGGATATACTCACTTCTGCACCAGCTGGACGATGCTCTGTGTGTTCATAAAGAAGACTTCTCTCTCTGACTTCCTGTTAAGAGTAGCAGCATGGCTGTCCAGGATGTTTGCAATCTGGAAATAAGCAAGGAAAGGTGTTTCATTAATTTAGGCATTTAGGCATCCCAGTGGCAGTAAAGACCCATCTATTAATCTATTAAATCCAAACTCTTATACTCATGGATAGGGGGAAGACTCTAGTTGATATTCAAAACAATTGACATCAGACTGATAAATAAAGCTCAGTGCCATTTAAGTGATATGATAAGCTGCATCACTACTAATCACATTTGCTTACTTGTTAATCTTGTTGTCAGCTAAAATACTGATAGCTGTTGTATGTGTACATATGAAAGCAAACACACACACACACACACACACACACACACACACACACACACACACGGATGTCCTCTGTAACCTAAGACCTGGTGCTTTCTGCTTGCCCTTTTACTCAGACAAGTATGCTTGGTTGTATTTTGAAATAGTATGTCTGCAAAAGAAATTGTGAAATAAGTCAAGGAATTCTTCCAGCCACTGTACTTGACCAGATACTGCAGTTGAGAAATCCTACTTGCAAACTAACAAGACTTTTGAAAGATCGTGATACTCTAAGACCACTTTTCACTGAGATTTATTGCTTTAGGCTTTCAAAATTATTCTGTAAATGAACTGTTCTTTTTATTAAAAAAAAAAAAAAAAAAAGATAGCAAAATAACTAAACTACATGAACTTGTGCATAAAATCATATAAATAAATAATATCATTGTTCAGTGCACATTGTAGCTCATTCACAAGTCTGAACAACCTCATAGTTCAATCAGACTTCATGTCCCAGGCGATGCAGGACCCTGAACATTTAAAGAACAATAAAGAGTATATTAAAAAAGTAAAGGCAAAGTAAAGAAACTGTGTGTATTGGAGGGGGAGGGAGGGAGGAGTACCTGCTGGCTGGGAAACTGGCAGAGCACAGAGGTGATATTGCTGGCATACTGAGCCATCTCCTTCTTGATAGCCTTCTCTACAGCAGGGGGGATACGACCAGACACACTGGTCATAATGTCTTGTAGCTCCAACAGGGGTAAAGAGGGATCTCGCATGGTCTTCATCAGCCTCTCCACCCATTCTTTCAACTAGAAAACAATGAGAAGAATATAAGGAGCTGCTTGGAGTTAACAGAGTAAGTGTTGGTTGATGTCTGCAACTGTGTGTGAAGTCTTACTTTGGCACTGAAGAAAGGCTCAGGAAGACAGTAACCGTTCATGATGTGAACGAGGTGATCCAGTGTGTAGTGGAAAACTCTGTGCAACTTTTCTCCTCTCAACGCCACCGCCTGGATAGAGGGCAGGACCCCTGTGTGAAGCTCCGCCTACAATGAAAACAAATTACAAGTTACTCAACCTCTGCATGTATCTGCTATTGTTTTATATGCAGGTGTATGGTACTAGCAAGCCGGACCTGTTGCACTCTGCTAGGATCATCAAGCTGCAGCTTGGCGATGACACAGCCGGGCTCGAGCGCAGCTCCGGCCCTCTTCACATAGTGAATACAACCAGACTCCGCAGCGGTCAGAGTCATCACCATCTTCATCACCTGGAACACACAAGCAGAAAGTTTATATCTATACAGCAAATCCCATGAAAAAATATTGAATTTGAATTAAATACATCTTGTAAGTGTAAATCACAAACTTGAGCCTGAACATACCTCTATCTCAGCATAGCACTGTCCAGCGAACACATGCCCGCCGTCCTCCACTGTGTACTGGATGAGTTTTCCAGCTGATGGAGAACGTAGCAGCGAAGGATCATTCTCCTTTTCAAAAACACAAGTCTTGTTCCCAATTGTGATGCGATATCTGTAAAATAAATGTAGTCTCAATACGGTGTCAGAGGCACAAACAGAAAACTGTCATGTTACTCATTTGCTATAAAAAAATGGAAGAAGCACAATTTTATTTCCATTTCCATTTTATTTCCATAATCAACTAATATAATACTAAACTGCAAACATCTGTTAATATTTAACTCTGTCAATACTGACTTTACATACAATTATATTAAATAAGGAATGAAAATTGAAGAAATGTTTTCATTAAGTTAACACATTTTAGTACCAAGAAAAAAACCTCTAGAAATAACTTATTCTCACGTACTATAACTGCCAAATTTCCTCTTCTGGATATGTACAGATCATGTTAAGCTTGATCTTTGTCTCATGCCTTACCTGTCCACCTCCTCCTTCATGTAGGTGGTGTAGCTGCTGCCATCATAGGACAGCAGAAGGCCTCCATCACTGAGCCGATGGACGTCCACCTCAGCTGAGGAGCTATTCATGATAACCACATAGGAGTTGGGAGACTGTCTTGTCACCGTCAGGACATATTTGGTGCCTTCGTAGATCAGCTCCACGTCCACAGTGTTGAGGAGTGTGTGTGCCGGCAGCACCTGACCCCTGAACAGAGAGCAGAGAGTCATTTCAAATGTTCTCATATAGGTTTTACATGATACAGCAAATGCTTGAAAACAATTACAGTGAATACCATTACCTTTCAAGAGAGTGCAGAAAGTTGGACACACTGTTCCTCAGATTGACATCTGCCACGTGAAGAGCCCCACTCACAATTCCTAACATGGTGTCTGGGCGCTCCGCCTGCAAACATAAGGTTTTGTAATGATCCATGTTTACTGAGTGAGAGTAAAGACTGATTTAAGATTTTGTAATGATCCATGTTTACTGAGTGAGAGTAAAGACCGATTTAATTATAAAATGAACAATCAATGATTTTGGCAAACAACAGCAATCAGAAAATTTGAAAATCAGATAACTGCCTCAAAAGGAAGCATCCAATGAGTTGTATTTACTGTGGTTTCAGCAATGGCATCATAAATGATCACAAATGGGTTGCACAGAAGGCTTGCCTCATTCTAACTTTCTTGGAGAGTAGGTCACAGCAGCAACATCTCTACATACCTGCATCTTTTCTGAGATAAGCCGGTCCAGCCAGCCTGTGTCAATGCTGTTGTGCTGAAAGCTTTCAGTCTCGAGCAGCTTGATGAGGTACTCTACTGTGGTCCTGAAGTCTCCTCTGATTGACAGCTCCTTCAGAGCCACAACCATGTTGCTGCAGAGAGACAAGGAAATATTGTAACTGCATATACTGACTGTAAAAGGACCTCACTGGACAATTAGCTGGGTACACAATGTTAAATTCTGACCAAATGCTGCACGCTTTTATTGACAGTGCAATGTTCACAATGACTTCAAGTTTCAGTGTGTACTCACGAGATTGCTTCTTCACGATTCTCTCCCCAAGAGAAACAGTGTCCAAACTGGGAGTCAGCAAATTCATGTAGGCCTCCAGCTGCCGCAACACTGAAGTAACCCCAGACATTCTTGTTGCTGCGGAAATTCAGCTCCTGCACCGTTCCTGAGCTTGGCTTGAAACCCTGAAATAGACAAATGCACACAAACATTTAACTGAGCCCAATGAATTTGGGCTTTGTGACAGTCCATTTGATATTTAGACAAGTGTCAAATTTTATAACATAATAACAACACTACTACTACTACTACTACTACTACTACTACTACTATCACTACAACTAATAATCATGATAACAACAGTAATATCAACAATAAGGTTGTAACTACTTATTATGATCATTCGTGTTTTCAATGTCAAAAACAATGGCAAATGACCATTTAAAGTTACCAGAGTCAAAAGCGAAAAGTGAGACTTTCAAATTGCTTCCTTTATCAAATTAACTACAAAACAAAAAACCCTAAGTATCGATTTTAGAATAATACGAACAGAAAAAAATGTAAGCAAATCTTAGCATCTTAGTGATTTTAGGGGAACTGCATTCAGCAAATGATTTGGAACTTTACTTACATTAATGACTAGGGTGATTACTTAATAATCAAAATTAGAGTTGGATTTTCTGTCGACCAAATGAATGAATGCTCTAATGCTCTAATTAACAAGCTGTTCTATTTTGCCACACTTCACATGGTTGGCATTTATATGAACTCCATATCTTAAAAGCATTAAAACCAGCAAAAATAAAACGAGAGAAAAGAACTTTAAAAGAGAACTTTTAAGTTTCCACACAGCCTTTAACTGAAACGTAAAAAGAGCGAAGCATACCTCATCGGGGTTCTCACTGGTGATTCGGGCTGCAATGACATGGCCCCGTGGTGAGGGAGCCGTCAACAGACCCTCAAAATCAATGGGAGAGTCTCCCCAGGGCTGGACACCATACAGCATCCTGATGTCTTTGATCCGATGGAGAGGTATACCCATTGCAATCTGACAACAGGTAACAGATTTTAGTAAGATAAAGAGCGTGATCTTATACTGACATAAAATCTAAAGGAAAAAGCTCAGGGGTACTGATCACATAATTCATGGTTAATTTGACAGGGACAGATACAACATAAGTAGATAAACAGAAATAATACATGCATTTAGCAATAGCATAGCTTAGAAAATCAGAAAAGGACATAGTGCAAAAACAAAACAAAACAAAAAAATATGTATGTATATATATAACCAAGACTTGGAAAGCTCTCTTAAAAGTTGCTGATATTTGCAGCTACACAGAACATTAAGGACAGATAGGGAGTGCTGCTGTTGTCTGGAAAATACGTAATAGTAGAAGGGTGACTTCCTGCGTAACAAATACAGTGTATCCCTCCCACACTAAACACCCAATGTGCTTTGCGGCACGGCTTCCCAGGCAACACTGTCCTTCAGCTTGAGTGCCACTGACCTATATACACACACAATCCTAAATACTGCAAGACAGACCATGTGACCCGATGAGTCTACAACCGCCAGAGCTTACTACATGTTTCACTCCTTCTTTTGCAGTTGGTTGCCATGGAGACAGGGGGCCCGTCTAGTGCTAGGCAGTGAAGCATGTTAACTTTGTCTGCTACTGGACAGACAAGGGACTGAAGTGCATAATGTGTGATGTAACACATGCTCTTTCTAGCATGTGCAACTGTGTATGAGTGAGTGTGTCTGTGTCTCTGTGGGTGAAACTGACCTGTAGCTGGGCGGCAGGCAGGTTGACGTCAGCCACCATCTCAGTGCAGGGATGTTCTACCTGCAGACGAGGGTTGAGCTCCAGGAAGTAGAAGCTGCCGTCTTGACTGTAGAGATACTCCACTGTGCCTGCACTGACATACCCCACCATCTTTGCCAGCTTAACTGCACACTGGGGATGGAAAACAGTCTGTTACTGGTCATATCAAGGTTCAGACAGTCCTTCTGGGGTAAGAGAATTCAATTAACTATGAAAAATCCCTTAATTTTACGAATCAAGTTATCATAATTTAGCCGTTATTTATCAGCAACACCAACAAGCAAGCTAGATAGGTTGTACCTTTTCCATGTCTTCAAACACGTCTGATGTGGCAATGGTAGCGGGAGCCTCCTCTATGATTTTCTGGTGGCGTCGCTGCACAGAACAGTCTCTGCCAAACAAGGAGATGGCATTGCCATATTGATCAGCCAAGATCTGAACCTCCAAGTGGCGAGCGTGCTTGGCTAGCTGCATGACGAAGATGGGTGATCCAGGAACCTCTGTCTGGACCTGGATAACCAAGAGGAGAGGGGATTTAAGTCATGATCACAAAAAAATGATTCTATTAGGGCTCGTCGTTATGCACAAAATCAAAACTAATTATATCTTTGATCAAATATCTTGATATAGACAACTACTGGTGCTTTCATAATATGTTTACACAAAAGAGACTTTTGGTAAATAGTCATTATTAATATGGATATGACGACCAAGTAGATACATACAAACAATAGCACAGCTGGCCTATGAAGTTTAGAAACTTGCATCCCTTTACTGTAATGCAAACTTTAAAACCAGGGGAAAAAAACAATACTTAAACCATACCATAATATTGACACAGAGACATTACATTTAGGTAGAGAGTTTCCACTCACCTGTCTGAAGAGGTTAGGGAAATCATCAGCTGAGTTGACCTTGCGAATGCCCTTTCCTCCTCCTCCCTCTGAGGCCTTCACCATTACAGGGTAGCCTACGCTTTCTGCAGCCTGGCAACCAACACATACTGCTTTCAACATGCATATAAATGTGTGTGCCAAAAGATGATGGAAAATCAATTGTGCATTCTCAACATACTGGTGAGGAGATACACAAACCTTGAGGCCTGCCTCCACATCCTGAATGCAGCCCAGCTCATACAGGTCTTGAGGAACGTTGATGATTCTCTTCTTTGGGTTGTTCTCTGTCCATTCTACTGTAAGGCCTGAAATACAAAATAAATATTTAATATTGTTTCTTTGTGTTTTCATGTGATGGGTGATGGCTACCTTTTGTCTTTGAAACTGCAGGATTTAAACCCGAAAGCGTAAATGTTACCAATAATGAAAGGTTGAAATAATTTTGTGAAGAAAATATTGTTCCAACCCCATAAATAAAATAAAATGTTTAGGTTTGAGGAGAAAGTAGATTGTAATAATGGGTTTTAAAAAAAGGAAATATGGTAATAATAACATGTTTTATTTTCAAAGCTGATATTTTTTCCCTCATTGACTCAAGTAAAAATTCTATTTATTGTTGTCTAAAGACATTTGTGTTGATGCAAAAGCAGAAGCAGAACTTGGGGCCCCATCCTTCCTCTGACCTACCTGTCCCACTCCAGGGCAGGGTTGGAATGCCAGCTGTCTGAGCCACAATAGAGGAGGCAATCTTGTCTCCAAGAGCCCACATGGCCTGACTTGGGGGACCTGGGAAATGAAAACTCCATTAAAGAAACAGTTTACTCATCCTTTCTTATAGCTCATAGATCAGTTAGACAGTGAACAAAAAAAAACAAATAAGGAATCCTCTCTTACCCATGAAAGCAATGCCATGCTTGTGAAGCAGCTCGGGGAGTTTAGGGTTCTCAGAGGCGTGACCCCACCCAGCCCACACTGCCTGTAAAGAGCATTACAAAAACAAGAGGTGAGGAATTACCAAGCCATTAACTACCATTAAAAAAATCAATAAGTAAGATTAAAATGCAATATCTGGTGGTACCTGAACTGGTATGCGTTTAGCGATGTCCAGAATGAGCTCTACATTGGCGTAGTTGTTGTTATTGGTTCCGCCTGGCACAGGCACATAATGGTCGGCCATTTTGATGTACTCTGTGGAGACAAGGAATAATTAAGAGTGCACATTTGTAAAAGGAAATAATATCAGAAAAGCATTTACTCATCTATTTCACTGGTTTTCAAACTAGGTGAACCAATCCCTGATTTAATTTCTAAAATGACAACCAGAATGGCTTAGTTTGGGTGCCACTCATCAGTTTTTCCCTATAACCATTTTCTTATCAATAGGTTCAGCTGTTGGGATGGTGTACAATAGAGCTGAAGGGCCTGAACTGGGCAGCTGTTCCTTATGAATCTTATGTGTCTGTTCAAACTCATTAAGACTATCATTTATCAGTGTTGTGTGTTTTGCTGTGTCATTAGACACAACACAGCAGGTGTACTTACTCAGCGTTTTACCACTGCAGAGATATCATAACGATGCTCACCTGCATTTGCCTTCAAGTCCTCTGGGGTCACCATGACAACAAATCGGATTGCCCTTTCATTGCGGAACATCTCATAGGCCCAGCGACGGATGGAACGCATGCATTTGACTGCTGCGATGCCATTGTTGGCGATAAGGACCTGGAGAAGCAAAACTGCTGAGTATTGACTTGATCTTTTCTTAATATTGTACCATTTAATAGGTCAGAAGCACTTTTAGCACAATTTGCTTTTGTTAAATGTTAGATAAAAATCATTATACCTTCTCAATGACTTTGTTGCCACCAAAGCGAGTGACAAACTCAGCAGGGGAGGCAACAGTGAAGTCCCTCTGCAGGTCGATCCGACGGCGGTCTCTGCCCTGTTTCACCAGGTGCAGCCCTGACATGCTTGGCCTGTTTTAAGAAATTCACATATTGTACTTAGTGCGCCTTAAGAATACCTCCAGTATCAAGAGGAAAAGGATACATATGGTATATGTATACCATTATGTAAGTATGTGAATAACAAACTTAGAATTCATTGTCTCCCATTTTCAGTTGCACAAAAAATGTAATAATTTGTATCTAACAAGTAGAAAATTTAGAAATTAACTTGACGCATACAAAACATCACACCAGATCCTTTCAGTAGCAGCTGCACTTTCTTCAAATATATTACAAAGCTTCTGATCCTGAAGATGAGGACACTGATTTTGTAGTCCAATCCAGCATAAAATCTTTCACTATCAAATTAGCTCTTATTTGTCCATCAGATGGCCATATAGAGGGCAATTGACAACACTCCATATACAGATTTGGAAATCCAGATCCTGTGGTATCTGGATCAGCATTATCCAGACTAACAATGTTTTGAAAAAAAAAAAACGGATCAAAATCGCTGGGATCATTTTGATCCTGGATAGGAAAAAGTAGAATCCAAATATCGAGACCATTCTGATCTAGATTAAGAGTTTTGAAAAACCGACTCAAGGAGATAAGAGGATATTTTATATCAGCACACAGTGATAAGAGGACTACTGCTTTAACAGTAGCTCTGCCTCTTATCTAAAACATTATAGTTTGTGGGTGAAATGGACAGAAGCTTCATTTTACACCTGTGACTGAATCAACTGCAGAACATGATGTGAAATAATGCTGGGTGATATGGACAAAATCAAATATCATGATATCTTTGAGCGAGCACTTTGATATTATGATAATACAGTAAAGATGACTATAAGTGCTTTCATAGACATTCACATACTTGGAGATTTTTGATCATTTTAAGTAAAATGAACATGATGACTAAGCGGGTACAGAAAAGAATAACACAACACCTGTTCAGAAAATTGCATCCCTTTCCTGTTATTCAGCCTTTAAAATGATGAAAAGACAAAAACACTAATGTCATATCATCATTTTACAATATCTACAATTCCAGATTATATCTAGTCTTGTGTATCCAATAACAAATAAAAGCATGATTTGCACAACAAGATAGCACATCTCCAGTCCCGAAAATTTTACCTGTCAAAAAACACTTAAAAAAAAAACCTAACAAGCAGTTTGGATGGATTCATTCCTGAAATGTGTTTACAGGCTTGGGCAAGCTCTCAGATAGGATCCACAGAGCACTGTTTGTATCAAGCGCCGCCCTCAGAGGGAGCTGCACGAGGAGCAGCTAGTACAGGGGGAGGGATGTCACACTCAACCAGAGGGTGTGGCAGCGCCTGAGCTAGTTTGGCTGGCTGGCTCCTGTGGTCTGACACTGCACTATTGCATCACTGTAGGGGCACTGGCATGAGGCAAACAAGACCCTAGTGAATGGGAGCTCTGATTCAGTGCCAGCTACAGAGTTGAATGAGTTTCCTTAGTGCTATGGGAGAGAAAAAAAACTTGCAGGAGCAGGGGTGGGAGGGGGTGGCAGACACCTCCATCCAGTATTTCCAGTTCTGAAATTGTCCTAACTTTCGGTCAACCCCCACTATTCTCTTCCTCTTCTTTCTTGTAAAACTGACCACAAAAAAAGGGCAAGGTAAATGTTAAGTTCGGGGAAACACCAGTTGTTTTGTCATTTTTTAGCACCTCACCAACATGCAGAATGCAGTCAACAAAAAACTTAATTTGTGAGGCTTTTGAGAGAAAAATAAAGAAAGAATTTCACAAGTTCCCCTTTCACTGAAATAAGAAGGCTGGAGGATGGGGGGTGTCAGGGAAAAAGCCAGCAGAGGGACCACGGCAGTGCCAACCTCCCAGACCTCCAACAGAGAAACTCTGGAGCAGCATATAGCTGGTGAGACCACATTTTTCACATGTGCTATAAAAATGGCCACCGAGCCAAAGGAGAGCACATTAAACTGAACACAGTGTACTCCAGGTCATTCCAGATCTCAGGCAAACACCTACACACTAGAGACTAGTCTCATAAAAACATAATTCAAAGTGTCAGGATGATTGTTTATCTCTTACATCTGCATGCTTCATAACCACAAAGAACATTCAATTCAACTATGCCAAATATAATGTCATGACTTCATGATGAGCAAAGTTAATGCATCACTATTGCTGAGTTTCACAGGTTGACAGAAACATGAAGCAGACAAACAAAGACCTATTTATAGTGATCCAATAGGACTGCACAATTAATACAAAAAAAGCACTTGAGCAATGTATTGGATATACTAGATATTGTCATATCTTGATAGACAATGTGTTATTGTTTCCTTGTTTTAAAGGCTTTGTAACAATTAAGGGATGTAATTTTCTGAGCTTATTATTAGACTGTTCTAGCCGTTCTCTTACTTGTCTCTACCTGTTTGGTCATCATTTTCTCATCACAAATGGTTATTTATCAAAAATCCCTTGTGTAAATATTTTGTGAAAATGCCAACAGTCACCCCTACATTATTGTCACTATTCAAAGTGCACTTCAGCATCTCTGATTCTTCTGGTACCATTTTTGAACTTACATTTGGACAAGACATTATATAAAAAAAGCTGTGCCCATATGCATAACAAGTCATATCACAATCACAATATCTGGCAGAAATTTGCAACATGATTCTACTGTTAGCCTAGTACTGTGCAGCCACTGTCAATAAACACTGTCAAACTTTGAAGGAATAATCATAGAGAAGGCTAAGATTCCAACCTGAGGTTGTGCAAGGAGCCATCAATGTGGTCGAAGCCCATCTCATAGGTGCTGTCTGAGCTAACAGATGATGGAGACAAAGAGCGGGTGTCCTTCTCCTCCAGCTGCATGTCTGCTTTCCCGGTATTTTCATCCTCCGAGTTCTCTTCTGACACTGATCCCACCATAAAGTGGGAATGCAATGCCGCAACAGCAGGGTTCTTCTTGGCAGCACCGTCCTGTTGTGCCATGGCTGGACGACATGAACAGGCTGCAAACACTGCAGAGGGACAAGACAGTGACAGCAACAGTTATAAAGGAGACAGGGAGTCCAAAAATCATGGTACAGTGTGACACAAGATCACCATGGCTGTGATAGGCTGATGTTTGTCATATTGCATCAGTGCATTGCACAAACTTTGGTATATTGATAATGCAATAGATATTGCAAAATCATGACTGATGCTGGGAGGATCAGCACATGGTGCACATGTTCTGAAAAACTGTTTAGGCTACTGTATATATGAAAACAGTTCTGTGCCAGGATAAAAGGAAGAGTACATGGGAGCAGCAGATGAAGCTAGTGGTGCCCTTGCTGATATTAATGGCACTAGGGCTGCAAATAACAACAATTTTCTTCAAAGATTAATTTAGCAACTATTTTTAGATAAGGTGAAGAATTATTTTATCAATCAAAAAATGAGAAATGCCCATCACAAGTTTCCAGAGAACAAGTGAAATCTTAATCACTTATTTAGCTTGACCAACAGCCAAAAAAACGCCAAAGGTTTAATTTTATAATAACAAACAAGACAAAAGCAAGCAACCCTAAATATTTAGGAAGCTGTAACAAGCAAAAGGTTTTTGTTTTTTGTTAGTGTTTTTTCTTGCTAAATAATTACTTGATTATCAAATGTATAAGCTTTTTTTTTTTTTTTTTTTGATTGATTAATCAATCAATCAACTAATTATTCAGAATCACATAAAATCTAAGCAAAAACTGGCATTACCTGACAGCATATTAAACAAATAATACATGTATAGCCAAGATACCATACTAACTATTTGCAAAACATACAGTATTTTGGTAAGATCACACAGTAACTGAATCCTATGTAACATTCATGAAATATCAGGTAAGCTGCATGTAAGGCTATATAAGAAACACTTGCTGTGCATGCCAGTTAAAGAGCAATACACACAGAGACACTGACTTCACAGAGTGGAACTAGCTTGCTGCAATGATGATGCAGAACAGAACTTATGTTAGTGGTTATTGAAGTTAAATGCAATTTTAAATTTCACTAAAATGCCATGATAACCCTTACATGAACAGGAATACTAAACTCTCACCACAGGGATGAAAAATAAACAAACAAAAAAAAATTGCACCCTTTGTTTCAGCAGCGCCTTTGCACAGTGGAAACGCAGTGTAGTTTCGATGAAAACTGGAAAAACTTTGAATTTTAACTGGGATCCCATATTGACATAACACTAATGAAGGCGTCTCGACTAGACCCTGTAGGTATTCAGGACTAAATATCGATGTATTTACAATGCACCTTCATTATATTTAACTTTATTTTCATATTTAACCGAGGGGGAAGGCGAGGTTGTATTTCTGGAAGGCAAACGTGATGAATTTGCCTATATTTTCGCCATCGTAACTGCCGGACTATCGTTTACCGAAAAAAAAGACAGTCATGTTTATAATTCACAGCCGTGCTCCTGTAAATGAATGAGTGTATTCGTTGGCAGGGCACACCTTACCTATCGATAGTTGCTTGCGGGACCAGAAAAACAAGCCGAGCAGTGCAGTTAGACACGCTGCCAGTGTAACGTTAAGCCAGCCAAACATCCCAAAAAGGACACCGAGAGCTGCATTTAATCCATCGAAACCTCGGTTTCAATGTAACCGCTAGCTAAACTACTGATAACATGACTTGCTCGCTACATTAACTAAGTTACCGACCAAAACAAGCTAGCTGTAATTCAACAACAACCTCCGCTAAGCCGCAGCACCGGTGCTAATAACGCAGGTGTTAGCTAGCTTACTCGGTAATACAATTATAATGCTACTGCTCTTGCTGGTAATGCTGGTCGGCCGGTTGCACTGAGCCGGTGTTCCGGTGGGTGTCTGTGTATGCGTGTTTGTGTTAAAGCGTGGTCTGAACCTCCCCTGAGCTAAAATGTGAGTTAGACAGGACAGGTTAACATAAGCCGCCGACTTGAGTCAAATGTCAAGGTTAGCAACTCACCGTGGGAGAGAAACCGACACGCAATCCTGAAAAGTTGATGCCAAGAAGATTGGTTACTCAATGGTGTGTACCGAACATGTGTTTCCCATTGATGATGACAAAATCACATCATGATGAGCTCATGGCAACTGTAACAGACGCTTTAACAGCAGAGAGTGGGGTGATGTGATGATGCGCAAACGGGTTACTCCTGGACGTTGGCCTCTGACCTCTGTTTCCGTCATAGAAATAGGTTGAGTAGAGAAGAAGCGCCGCCTCACGTACCGGCACGTTTAAGATGGCTGCAGGCTTAAACTGAGAATAAACCCCGAGACAATATGCCGAGAAGAAAAGCTTAATCCCCAAATGAACTGACAACAAAATAAAGTTTCATAGTATGGTCAAAAGAGGTTAACTATGCATTGCATGGAACCGCTTTTCTATGTTTATTTTCATGATAGACTATATTAGTGCGTAAAAACAGAGCTGTGCTTACATAAATAAATCAAAACACTTTCAAATTGATTGTGTCGCGTTATATTTCGTGCACATTACATTTCTGTCACTAAATCTTGGATGCCCTTCGCTGACTGGTTGACAATATTATCAAAAATATGGAGTCAGTTGAGCGTGTTTTGGTATGAAACAGCACAGCTTGACTCTTGACTATCTCGTGTTTACCGGGTTGCTTATACTTCCTCTTTTTCATGGTAACAAATATTTAAAATAAAAAAAAAAAAAAAAAAAAACTCTGGCAAATACAGCATAATACAGTACATGCACCTTTCATTGTAGTCGTGAAGTCGTGGGATATTGTCTATTTAATCTAATTCTATGGTCGCCATCCTGCAGGACCAATCGGATTTCACAACGACTGATGTGGGCGCGTCCCGGAAGAGGCGGTTTGACAGAGCTTTAGGGTGGTCTCGGATTATACTAGCGTTTAAGTCAGTGTACTGTAATGCTGTTTTTCCAGCAATATCAAAATTTTTGAATAATTCCAAACACAAGAATATTTGCATGTTTTATAGTTGCTGCCGCTGCCGGTACTACAGATACACTGCCGACGTGCATATTCACGCTGAAAACGTAAAGCGCCACACTGCATTTTCTGAAACGTGTTGCAGGGAGCTATTCAAAGTGGAAAGCCCTACAGCTGCGACAGCCTCATGTAAACTGGTTTCTAGTCTTAGGCGACGTTCAACACAGCGGTTCAAAGTGACCCGATTCTGATGTTTTTGCCTCTGTGTGTGATATAAATTTATATCTGACATCAGTGTGAAACGTGAACCATGATCCTGCAAGAAGGCAAAAAAAGGCTATGGTTGAAGCATCCTCCCATATATCTGTTAAATGTGTAACCTCCTGTCTTTGTGTTATTATTGCTGCAATCCTCCATATTTTGTTTTGTCCACCACTGCTGATGATAAATGAATGCTGATGCTCCTCTGAGAGTGATGTGAGCATGCTCAGTGGGAACAAACACATTAATTCTGGTCTGAGCGTTCACACAACCTCCACATCAGCAGGAATCAGATCCGTATCTGCTTTGGGACCACAAATGAAAGTGGCCCAAATCACAACTGAAAATTACAGATTCATTATGTTTTTTTGCAGAAGAGCAGAAGTTCATATGACCAGAAAGCAGCTGGACCAGGCATGTTGCTCCGAACCAATATCATGAAGATTTCTGAGAATAAGCAGGCTATTAAAGAGACTCATAATATTGCAGAGCTTGTGTCTCCCACTAAAATATGAAATCTTAATCCTTGTCATAGTGGGCCCAATTTAATGACAACACTACTCTCTCTTAGTTTAGTAGGGGTGTAAGTCACAAGTTTCACCACAACACAATATTATCCTGATTCTTTGGACAATGATACAATATTTGCTGATATCACAAAGTCAGCCACAATTCAGTTTCAGTTCAGTTCAATTCAGGGGCAGACAATCGACACATAATGACATAATGACATAATATCATTATGCCCATTTAACTCAATCAGTAACCTTACAATGCTGTGTTTCTGTTTTAGGTGCTTGGCCAGGTTCATCTTGTTTGGCATATGATTTGTCAGTTGACTCGCCTTTTTTTTTTTTTTTTTTTTCTTAAATGACCTATAATCATGCATAATTATCCATCAGTCCAGTGATTATGTTGTTGAGATTGTGCAACTTTCTTAAATTTCTGACTACATCCTTTGTCTTTACAGCATGTCATTTTAGAGAAGACCTGTCACACCTGAAAGAAAAAGAAAAAACTTTGCCTGTCGAGCACAGATCAGACTTTTGCTTACCTACACAACACATGCACTCCCCTGGCATTTCATCTCCACTTTTAGGCTTACACCTTATCCACAACATCTGATCCTCTTGGCTTGAAATGCCCTGCTTAGTAATTCATACATGATGCAGCTGTATAATAATGCGGTTAAGAATAATGTATCACTTAAAAATATTCTGAATTAATAATGATATGAATATGCCATCCTTTATAGATTGTCTGTTCTCTCGCCTCCCTGCAGCAGATTAACTCAAACCTTACCGCAGGTCCTTTGGCTGAGGAATGGACTCTAATTACTCAGTCCCCCTGTCATCCAACCAACCAAGAGAAGCTTAATTAAACCTAGAATTAAAATAAAAGGGAATAACTTTATACTGGGCAGTGAACTGATATATAAGTGTGTTTGTGTATTGACCATGTGATGGACAGGCAACCTGTTCTGTGCATGCTATGATAGACTCCAGCCCTCTGTGACCCTGATTATGGAAAATGGATGGAAGAATATCTGCATACTTAGATGAACAACCCAAATGTTTTGCACTGGCCTAAATGTTACATTGTGTAAAAGCTGTCATCAGTAAGAATAGGAACCATGTAAACATGGGATGCAAGAATGATGCCTGATCCACACTTAAATAACACTTAAGTATTCAATTTAGTGTTTTAAATGTTAGCATTATCCATCTAAACAGAACAAATCCTAGAAATAAGCTTTTCCTTTTTTTTTTTAAAGACAAAGAAAACTGCAGCGTCTGTATCATTTTCCTCCACTAGATGTCTTCACAGGCCATTAGTTTGCCAGTATGAATGCAGCACAGCAAATTGCGACTCGGTAATTATGACTGCCTGTTCAACATGTGTATCCACATTCCTCTGATGGGGTATTTTTTGCATTTTTGTGGCCCTTAGAGCTAACATCAATTAAATGCAAGTTAACAGTGAGTTCGTAATTAAAAAACACACTTCAGAAAAGATCAACTGCATGCAGTCCAACAGTTTTTAGAAATTCACAGTAGTATACCATTTGCCAACAACCACAGCACACTCTCACTGACTGGCATGAAACCACTGTCTGAACTGTATGGCTGAAAGATAACACTCACATGTTCAACTGCTCTGTGATTCCTCTGGTTCCTTCTTTTTTAAAGAGCTAGATGGGATGTCCTGGTTGTTCAGTGGTGTTAAGTGTATACCATGTAATCACAACACTCTGGGTTTGAATCTGGTCTGGGACCTTTGTTGTCCCTTCCCTCGTCTTCCCTCTCCTTTCTCTCTCTCCCTGAATTGTATTGTTAAATAATGTAGAAATGCCATAAAAATGATGATGGAGGCCCCAGTCATTGCGAGGTGCCTGATGTCAGCCATAATCCCCACAGACCTATGCTGAAAGAATGGGTACTGTCATTGGTACTGAACACCTAATAAACAATCATAAGGTGATGGAAATCTCTTTTAAGATTCCCTATAAATTCAGAAATGGATAACACTGAAGTACACACTGCTGAACTTTAATGTATTTCCACCTCCACAACTTCTCACCATTTGACACATTTTCCTTTAGTAGTGACTTCAACTCTGATGTCTCAAAATGATAAGTCTATGCACTTCCCCAGTAGTTATGAGTTATATATATATATATATATATATATATATATATATATATATATATATATATATATATAAAGGCTTTTTCAAAAACATTACACAATAATAGATTTTATTTAAGTGTCATTGGGATTTTCCCCTTTTGTAAGATCATACAGCATTTTACACACACACACACACACACACACACACACACACACACACACACACACACAAAACTGTGTTTGTCTCTTTGGTATGTTTTAGTGAGATGCTAATCCTAGAAAGCTACTCTAATATCTACATGTGTTGTAGGATTATGATAGGGACACAATCATTCATGCATTTAATATTGCTTGCTCAGTGCATTCATGCCAGTAGGCCTATTTATACTTTCCCTATCCCTACTCTAACAAAGCCCTTCCAGATAGAAGTCCATGCTTCATTTATGATAACATAGCTTTTTTTTATGACATCCCCTTAATGTAAATGATTCATATTACATGCAGACCACAACTATTCGGTCTCTTTAAACTATCTGTGTTGACAATTCAGTTTTTCTCAACACTTTCGTCAGAGGAAATGCGAGTGCACTGGTAGGTTAAGCATTCTTCTGCCATCTAGGAAAATGTTAAAGCAGATGCACCATGTTTTGTTGACAGCAGTTTGAGTATGATAATGTTTAATTGATAAGTCCCATCTGAGCTTTCCAGGCCACAAAAATGCATCTCCTTGCTTGATATCACAATCCAGCCCAGCTACAGTGGCTCTATCTTCTGTATCTTTAACTTCCTCTCTTTATTATTGAGTATTCTGCAGACTAAGGAGTGTGAGACAGTTGTGCTGTCAGGCCCATTCCCACCCCGGTTTCTTCCCTCAGTCACTTACGCCTGGAGAAGAGGGACGTGGGGTAAAACAGGATCTCAGTGACAGGAGAGGAGCACTTCTTGCCTCACTCCCGGTCCTTTTAATGCCAAAGGCGTCCCTCCCTCCCGACCACCAGAACTTTCTAACACGGCAGGGGGGAACTTTTCTGCTGACTGCAATAACTTTTGCAGTTGACCTCTTTGCCACATTTCTGAGCCAGTGGAGATGCTCTTTCACTGTGAGACTACGCTCAGCCAAGGAGAAAATGCACACAGTGGAGACATGAGTGGAGCCAGCACAAGAAGAGGGCTTTTAGATCAATTTTCCTCCTGGGAGACCACCTGACTCTTTTAAGAGAGAATTAAACCATGCCAGCTATTTTGTCATGATTGGTCAAATAAAAGGTACAAACTAATAAGAATGAAAAGTAGCCTATTGGCCACAGGTTGAAAATAATAGTCATTTTTGTTTGCACTGATAAGGATTACTTTCAAACTGTGTTTCATCAGAGGTGCACTACTCACCTTATTTTTAGCAGAAATTCAGACATAGAAACATTACTTTTTTTTTTTTTTTTTTTTGTGCAAGAGATTTGGTCAGGTACTTCTACCCTGCGTTCCAATACCCATACTACCATACTATTTAGTAGGGAAAAAAAGAATTAGTATGTCCCAATACATACTAAACTACATACTTTGTAAGGGCAGCTGCAGTACATACTAAAAGTAAAAAGTATAAGTATGCGATTTGGAACGCAGGGCTAGTCATTAGCTAGCTAACTCACTGTTCACACCAGCAGCTGACATAATCAATTGATTTTTGGAAGTGCACTCATAGCATTGTCAAATAAGCAAGGCAAGCTGGTAAGCAGGAAGTTTTAAGGTGGTTGATGTCACTTGGACTGATTTGATGTTACACCATCCAAGACGTTAGCAGGGACTGTTTTCTCAGTAAATGCTTTTGCTCCTTTCAAGTACATATTTATGCTCACAGCCATGATCAGACTTGAATCCCTTAGGTAGTGACCTCTGAAACTGTTTATAATAAATTGTAAATTGGATTCTCTGAAGAGGAAAATAAACAAATGATTTGACATACAGTACAGGCCAAAAGTTTGGACACACCTTCTCATTCAATGCGTTTTCTTTATTTTTATGACTATTTACATTGTAGATTCTCACTGAAGGAATCAAAACTATGAATGAACACATGTGGAGTTATGTACTTAACAAAAAAAGGTGAAATAACTGAAAACATGTTTTATATTCTAGTTTCTTCAAAATAGCCACCCTTTGCTCTGATTACTGCTTTGCACACTCTTGGCATTCTCTCCATGAGCTTCAAGAGGTAGTCACCTGAAATGGTTTTCCAACAGTCTTGAAGGAGTTCCCAGAGGTGTTTAGCACTTGTTGGCCCCTTTGCCTTCACTCTGCGGTCCAGCTCACCCCAAACCATCTCGATTGGGTTCAGGTCCGGTGACTGTGGAGGCCAGGTCATCTGGCGCAGCACTCCATCACTCTCCTTCTTGGTCAAATAGCCCTTACACAGCCTCCAGTTATTTCACCTTTTTTTGTTAAGTACATAACTCCACATGTGTTCATTCATAGTTTTGATTCCTTCAGTTAGAATCTACAATGTAAATAGTCATGAAAATAAAGAAAACGCATTGAATGAGAGGGTGTGTCCAAACTTTTGGCCTGTACTGTACCTTCATGTAAGATTTGAAATGTTCTTTTTGTGGAGTTATGAGCTCAAACTAGCACTCAACATTTATCTGAAAATGAAAGAAAAACCCAACTTGTGCCTTTGATTGATATACACATATAGGTTTAGCTGCCAGGAATTTGCCTGAATGACCCACTCATCAAAGAATTCTTGAAAAGTCTTGAGATTAACTGTTAGTAAAAAAAAAAAAAAAAAAAAAAAAAAAAAGACATTAAATGTAAAGTACTATTGTTAATGCA
Organism: Myripristis murdjan; assembly: GCF_902150065.1. NCBI lineage: Eukaryota > Metazoa > Chordata > Actinopteri > Holocentriformes > Holocentridae > Myripristis > Myripristis murdjan. The sequence continues at coordinate 24,120,040 of NC_043993.1, forward strand.
TCATTTATTATGCTGAATTACCAAGTAACATTTCCACAAAAATGAATATTTAAAATGATCTGTCATAATAAATAGTTAAAGTATTTTCATCAGTGAGTGGGATGTAAATGCACCAGCTACATGGTGCTAATAACCAGCCACACACACACACACACACACACACACACATACACACACACACAATGGGGATGGGGACAAGTATGGAATGTTGGATTTTGGGTTTAGCACTCCAATGAGAATCATTTTGTTGAAGCGCAACCTTCTTTTCCAACAAACATGCCACATATATTTTACCTGTGAGCTCATAACTGCTGAAGTACCATTTTGTTTAATGCACACCATACAGTCAAATATTTGTCTTTGGAAAGTGATATTTAAGAGCTGGTGCTCCAAAAACAGACATTTACACATCTTTCCTTTAATGAATCCTTTGACCTTAAATATGCAAGACCTTTTGTGGTCTTGCATATTTAACAAGAACTTTCCAGTGGCAAAAATGAGCTTTTTCACAGATGCATGCTGTCAGGTTAGATTGAATGTTGAATTGTGATTGGCTCAGAACAACACTAAGCCCTGAGGCTACTGGGCTTTTGCTTTGACAGCTCCCCTGCACTCTGTGCCACGTTCCCACTGGTGTCAGGCAGACAGATATCGTCAGGGAAACTATAATGTCTTTTTATGAGTTGCTGTGTGACAACCTGAATCATAACCACCTCCGCTCCAGGCAGAAATCATCCCACTGTATTCACAATGAATTTGGGTCTCAGTTTAAAGGTAAATATAATGTGAAACAAGGTTATATTGGTTTAATGTTAGCCTACTAATAATCTCATTCATCATATTTAGCTGCCTATATTTATTAGCATGAACGGGATCTTGGAAAATTATTTAAAAAGTGGTTCTTATATCAAAAGTAAAGTGGCCTCCTGTCATATCACTACATCACTTTAACTGTGCTTCCACAATTGCACATAAATAGGTTATTTTTACTGTAGCACAACTCAAAATCTCTACTGTGACATCTGTAAATTTGGAATACTGCTTATCACTTTTGATCTGACATCCACAAAACAACATCTTTGTGCATTTATTTCCTTTAAAGAGTAATCACATTAATGCCCTTCACTCCACACCAAAATACTTTCATGAAGTTGTAAGCTTGTATTTAGTGTAGTTAAGAAAACTATTGTAACATATTCGGTTATATTGTTAACACTAGACCAGAAAAAGTGTTAGGTAGTGCTGTGGTAATTTCTCCAAATCTGGCTAAAAGCAAGCCACATTCAACTGCAGAGCTGTATTAAGGAACAATCAACATGGTAAACCCAGTTAAAACATGGATTTTCTTATTTAATGTCATTGTTGAGTACTATCTTCATCAGCCATCAAGATTTGAGAGTTCCTTAAAGTCAATAACTGTAATAAAATGGCATTTTAATTAGGAGCTGCATTTTCTATTTTACACATGCATACATTCCAATACATTTCAGCAGGGCTGTGTGGGCCTCAGCTCCCCTTACTCTCTTAGTTCATAACTGAAAATGTCTCGTTATATGTTCAGCAGCACTAACAGACCCTCTAAGGACTCTGCTGTCCAGTTTATTGAGTAAGTTTACGTTTTAATTGGCCTGTTGTCCAAATTAGTATGATGTATCAGGGTGTAGTTAGTGCCTGTTTTCTTTGGAAGTAGGTGGGCATAACTGGGCAGTGTGCAGATTACCCTCCTCTTTCTCAGGCTGCACTCACATGCTTCTCTTCATCTTCACCATGCTGACCAAATTTGAGTTTTCTGCATGTTTTCCATCTGCAAGACATTACAAGATAACATCAAGTATGAAGAAAAACTCATGGCTTCAAAATGGCAGTTTAGAAACTGTTGGGTGACATAACTTGAACATTTATTTTATGCAATCTATGGCAGGACAATAGGACTATTTGCGAAAAGAGGTCTTAGACATCCAGACCAAATATCTCCCAGTTTTCAAGGAGAAATCAGTGGTTAAATTCTACTCGGTGCTTACTGGGAAGCTGCAAAGATTTAAAAGCTAATATGTTAACAATAGCAAGAGAATGAAGAATATTTTCGGCAGAGCAACTTTAAAAGATGTACTGGGTGGCGGGACTAGCAACTCAAATGTAGCCACAGTGTTGCAAGCAGAGATGCTTTGGGAATTCGACAGTGCTTTAGCAAGCAATGGGCTGCATTCATGCATACTGGATGAAGTGCACAGGACTGTTGTTCACCTTTATTGCTCAGCCACCATTGCTGTGGCAAGGACGTGGCAGCAGAAGTTGTTGTACTGCACCACTTTTAACTTTGGTGGAACTACAAGAGAAATCCTGCAATTGCAAGTTCTACAACAGGTTACTGACCCCAGCAAGTTACTTGGATGGTACATTAAGGCTCATGTTGATGCTAAACAGAAACAAGCTGAATGCTGAGCCAACACAGATTGGAACCACAAAAGGAGGCACAAACCTTTCTCCAGTTCCAAAATGTTTGTCACAAAAATGTTCATACCTCATCCTGGTGCCTGTTCATGTAGTTTTCGTCCGCCTTTTGTTAGTTTTTTCCTTCGCTTCCCTAGCCGAGGGCCGTAGCATCTTCATTATGCTTATATCCCTGAATTTACGCAGCTCGTTTGTGTATCACCATGACTGACAATGACCATCCCAAGGGTGGCATAGTTCTGTTGCATCAGTGTGTCATCATCTTATGAATGACCTGAAACCCCAGGAAAGTTGGAAATACTGATGCTAGAAAGGTGAATGAGAAAATCATTTCCCTCCTCTAACAAATACCGATGCGGTGTCCTTTAAATTTAATCCACAAGTGTACCAGGACTGTACCTGGAAAAATTCATGATAAAAACTGCACAGAACACCATGTATTTTCGTCTTTTTGGGGAGAATGGCAATGGATGTCATCTTAACCAGTGCCATTGTTGGAGTTCCTCAGTATTACCATTCTTATCTACTGTGTGAACAATTACATATTAAGCACTGCCCATTGTTTATCAAATGGTCATCATTAGGTTCCCAAAGAGAGGTGGCAGCAGTGCTAAGAGGTATCCCACAACTGACCTACATATACAGTATTTCCATAGATGCGAATGGAGTTTCTCTAGATGTGAAGGTGTTTTCAAAGGTTTATGCTGCTGACTGGAGGCTGTGCAAACTAAATGTGACCTGACCCTGACCAGAGCGCCCCTTTACTAACTAATTTAGCCTAGCATTGCCTGGGTGACGCTGGCAACTTCCAAGAGACTTACTGTAAAAAGAAGTGCAGTTGCTTTGACCATGACATGGTTAGACTGAGCAGAACATGCTGACCATTTTGATATGTAACATGTTGCATGTTTGATTGAAACTGTGGGAAGGTCTAAAGATAGTTTCTGCAGGAAAAGTGTGTCTTGGACATGGTGGAGCCACCTTTTTGAAGGTCACATAAAAAGTAGAGTTCAACTTGCAAAGACCCTGGCATAGTTAGATTCAGTACAAGATGCTCAAAATATACATATATAGCATGTTTGTTTGTTTAAAACTGCAGGAGACACACACTGAGGAGCTGAGTGAATATCACTTTCTCCATGGCTGAGCATATAAACCTTGTCTGACCTAGCAACAGTAACTAAGGGCATTGGTCTGTAACCATTACATCAGACTCAAGCTCATTAGATTCATGGGCCTTTTTGCCCAATACAACACCTTTTATTGTCATCTCCTTTGGAGTGAGTGGGTGGATGAAAAGGGTGAGTAATGAGTGCAAAAGGACAGCTGGGCCTCTTCACTCGGGACTTCTACAATAACCAGCAACACAAAGAAAAAGGGACAGTCCAAGACAAACTATAAAAGAGTTGGCTGAAGTTGCCCTTGAGCACAGATCAATTGTTTGATATAAAAATGACTTTGACTCAATCCTTTTTCAGATGAACGGCTACATAAACCAACAGCTTTATTTATATAGCACCTTTCATACAAACATGCAGCCCAAAGTGCTTCATATTGCAAGATTAAAAGAATACAAAAACAAAATACAAATAAAAACAACAGACAACAATAAAAAGTATGCCAGACTAAAACTTACAACAATAAGAACTAAAAAAATGTTAAAAACAAAACATTAAAGTCAATAAAATTAAATTAAATTAAATTAAATTAAAAAAAAAAAAATAAACACAAGGCTAAAAATAAATATGAAAATCAATGATTTAACTGAAAAAAACTAAGGCTGTAACATTATGCCAAAATAAAAGCCAGATTGAAACGATCTTCAGTTTCCTTATAAAAATACCAAGCGAACTTGCCATCCTGATATCCAGGGGCAGTGTGTTCCACAGTTTAGGGCCATAAAAACAGAAAGTAGCCTCACCAGTACTTTTATGGGACACATACGGAACATCTAAAAGATAAGCTGTGGAGGACCTTAGTGATCTGGCTGGAATATAAAACGAAAGAACATCAGTGTTAATGGTTGACTGCGGTACAGTGCTTAGCCAGGCAAGTAAAATAGCTTGGTTAAGGTTAGGGAAAAATGTGGAGAGCAACACATCATCAAAGCTGAAGCTCTAGAATTTCATTGTATGTATACAATGACAATAAAGGCTACTATTCTATTCTAGAATGGGTCTCTCACTCTTTACTGCAGAGAATACATCACTGTAGAGACAACAGACACTGCTGTTCAAGGTATAATGAGAATATTATGCCCAGATCTTAGGCAGTGGACTAGCGATACATCATGGGCACCTGAGGTCACTACTTCTCCTTTGTCTTTCATCACCTCTCTCTTTCCATGTTGCTATTCTGTCAACGCTAACCTGAGGTTGACCCTTTGACCTGCACTGCTGGTCCACCTACACAGGGCTTAGTACACATGGCGGGAATTGGTAGGGAAAGCCCTAAGCTGCTTTAGACATGGGCTGATATTTAAACTTTACCTCAGTGGCTTCCTATGTTTTGAAATATTCCACGGTATCAGATCAGCAGCATTTTAATGGTGAATGTGGTGTTTCATTTTTGACATAAAATGATTTTTTCATGTAATAATTAAGTGCATTTGATTAATTTCTAGTCTATTCCATATATCTGTGTATCATCCATGCAACAATCTTAGATTTTTTTTTTAATTAATTAAAAAAAAAAAAATAGTCACAGGCTATGGACCATGTCAACTTATGGAAAACAAATATGCAAGCTGGTCTAATCACATGAGGGGTCAGAGTAAATTATTTTAAATGCATCTCCAGAGAGAGACACAGTTGTGTGACATCTGACCTCTTTATTGCCGGAAATAAGCATTAAGTTCCTGTAACTTAATTTGACTGTGGTTAATAAAGTAGTTTTATATTTATTGTTTTTGCAAAACATATTCCATGTTTCTTGCTGTTAAACTGTTAAATAGGGTCACAGATTCCAGTTTGAACATTTGGAAAATACAGCATCAACAATATAGAACCAACATATTAAAACAGCCACACTAAATGTGATCAGCATTTATTGAAACTGTGCAGAACGCAACAAAAGCAAATCAGTTTACCTGAATAAACTGGCAGGAAACCTGCCAAATCACTTTCATCAAAGGAATTTTCTTTAGTGCTGGTGAACAAAAAAAAATCCTGAGTTTTCCTTCCAACTCCACATTGCTGCATTGTTTAATCAACAAAATGTGAAATTGTTTACAAGCGGTATACAATTATTCATATCTTACTGGCAGGATAAACAGTGACCTATTACAAACATGTGATTTAAAAGGCTCTGAAGGCTTTTGTGCTGGTCTTATATTTTTCATGTTAAAAAAAGAACTAGATATTCACATAATTGTACAGAATAAATTAATAAAATGCTGTGTAATATTCACATTTAAAGTACATTATTAATCTATAGAACCTAAAAAACAGTCTTTTTGAGTGTTTCACAGCACATCCCCAAGAACCTCCATGCTTCAATCTTTCATTTTGTCCCTTTTAAAAACCTTCAAATTTAATTTACTTTCGCAAACGCAGCTCTTACTTTACTGACAGCGTTTCCAATTGCAATGAAGGAGGATATAATGAGGATTTCATTTGCACCTTTTATAAAAATGTACATTTTATGACAAGAAAATATACTCACTTTAGGCAACTATTATATGTGCCTTTTGGAACTTAAGAGTGCTCTCTTGTTAATCATATCAAATCCCATCAACCCATATCCACTGCATCTATAGCCAGAACAGATCATCTACGAGAGTTTATTGTGGAGGGCATGGTGTCTCAAGTCCTCTGACCAGTTTTTGTATATTTTGAAGCTCATTACTGGAACCCTTAACGCCGGTTTTGGGTGAAACAGTCTTCTGGTTGGCCCCAGCCCTGTAACCGCAGTTCTCCGACATTGAACTCGACTCTCTGCTGCCTGATTTGAACAACTCAGGTCCTCCATTTAAACTGCCATGCAGTCTTGTGGTGGCAGTTAGCAGATTTTGGCTTGAGGAATTAGATGTGGGAATCTGATAAGGGCTGAATCGGACCCAAGAACGAGGGCTGCTCACACAGCGGTTTCTGGCCAGGGGAGAGGTGGCAGAGCAGGGGGAGAAAGCTGGGGCTGCTGCGGCAGGTGCTGCCATGTACTGATAAGGATATGAGAGCAGTCCTCCAAAGGGTGACATGGAGATCCCCTGTATAAAAAAAGAAAGAAATGATCAATTTCCCAACGCACCAGATTCACTTTCCAAGTCATCCACTGCCTTGTAAAATTCAACAATGTTTTTTTTTTTTTTGTTTGTTTTCCCTCATATTTTAAGGAGCAATTATTACTGCAGGTTAGAATACAAAAAAACAAAAACAAAAACAAAAACAAAAAAAAATACATTAAGTTACAACACAATGCAAATTATTTGATTTATTTAAAATTATTTAAAATTGAAATCTTAGCAAATTACTTCAAAATGGGAAATGCATCTGAATCTCTCACACAAAAGCATGTGAAACTTGACACTGAAAACTTTGCTATACCCAACTAGACATGGGACTATGTAGAATTACTTAAAAAAGACCATGTTTGCTCTCAGTTACTGTTACATGATGGCTACTTTTGGACTTGCTTTTGTTTTCTAATTTCAAAGACATCTCAACTGCAGTTGTCACATATTCACAACACTCAGCTGTTCCTATGCAAGCTTGCATCCCGTTCGTAATCCCTGGTGGTGTGGAGAAAACGAAAACATGACTATCATTTGGAAACATAAATTCTTGGCAACCACTAAGGTATCGGTTATGAACCCTCACTGAGATATTATGGTCATTTTTTGCGCTAGGCAACATAAATATCACTCGTTGCACATTAAATGATTAAATAAAATAAGTAATCAAAGGACAAATATTTGGGATTATAAAGGGAAATTGGAGATGCTCCATGAAGATCTGTATGGGACTCTATTAAATGGCTCTTTTAAGTATAAGCTGAATTCCTGTCCTCTACAAAACTTTCCTATCACTAATGACAAGGCCATGGTGACTCCCACCCAGACTGTCAAGAATCTGAGTGTCACTCTACACAACTGACTGTCATGTGACTTCCCCTTGGCAACCACGACCTGACCCTGCAGATTTGCACACAACATCTGTCGATTCAGAGCCTTCCTCACCAGGGACTCAGCCCAGTTCCTTATTCAAGCCTCAGTCATTTCCCATCTGGACTACTATAGTTCCCTCCAAGTCAGCCTACAAAAATATTCACTTCAGCTAATACATCTCACCCAGTATCAAGCAGTCCAACGTGTCTTCACTTCAGCTAGTACATCTCACCCAGTATCAAGCAGTCCAACGCGTTTTCAACAAACTCTCCTAGCATCAAATCAAACCTACACTCCCTAAATGAGATATCAAGGTTAACTGTCCAACCCTAAGCACTGTCCAGCCTGTCCTTTCTGTCAGTACCTGCCATGTGTCTTTCCCTTCCCTGTATCAATCTGTGGTGCACTTCCTGAAAGGTGTCACAGTGCCTTGAAGAGTCCCATGAAGAATATGAAAGAAGTGATTTAAAAACATAGCATCCTTCTTCAAGACATGCTATGACATATGACATATCCTCAAGAAATAGGTCATGAAATTTTAACTTCACTCACTATTGAGAAACTCACCTCTGCTCATCACTCAACAGTCTCAACTTTCTCCATCCTGAGTGCCTCTGCTTTCAGCTCAGAACAGCAGACTTACTCTGCATCTTCCATTATGGGCTGACAAGTATCTCACATCACGCTCTGCCCATTGAATCATATTTCTTTAATTCTCACTTTGATCATTATCCAAAAAAAATGTTTTATTTTCCATGAACATTGCTCTTACATGACCTCTCTTTGGTAACAGTAATATTATTAGGGGACTTTTGGTGATCAAGAAATTTAATCTTACTCTACTGTTCCATCTCATGGTGTTTTTGCCCTGCACTTCCCAGAGATAAAATGGAAAACAAACAGGGCATCCATTACCCTTGGATTTTTTGTTGACGATATTTGAATCTCTGTACTTTGCGGTCTCTTCCTTATCTGCTTGGCTGTGGTGACTATTGCTGCCTAGGTTAAATACCAAGTTCTTCTTCTTTTATCAAACGAACTCTTGTTACAGCTTCCAGTAACAAAAATCATCAATCAGTCAATCTTGTGTGCCAGGGGATTTTTCTCACTGATGACCCTTCTGACACAGGGTGTTTGTTTAACAGCAGTTGTAAAAAACTTTCATCAAATACTCAAAGGTCTAATCACTGTCATGTTACATCAGTTGGCAATAGTAAAAAAATCATGGATTACTACACTCATTTTCTTAATACATTATTGTATATATATTTTGTGTGTAAATACCCTTGAATTGTAAGTATTTAGAGGACAGTCTTGGGCTAGAGGCTGACAGCCCCACTTCACCCAGTGATGAAAACAATATGTGGTCAGCAGGGGCGCCGCCAGGGATTTTGGGCCCCATGAAAAGAAATCTTATTGGGCCCTTGTATAGCCGGCCAATAGGCAAACCTTTTTATTTCAGGCCTTTCGAGGGCCTCCTTCCCCATTGTGGCCCTGGGTAATCAGTCCCGCTTTTCCCCCCACTACGACGCCCCTGGTGGTCAGTATGCTACGTAGAGATGAGTTAATGGTGTTCCTGTTTCAGCCTACCTGAGATGCCAACATATGCGGTGACAGATGGAACATGAAGGGAGTCGGACAGCTGATGTTTTGAGAAGATAGACCTCCATTTTCCATTCTGTTTGTCCCAGGCAAAGAGGGAAGCAGATGTCCCATGCCCACAGTGGAAAACGCTTCTGGATTTGCTGAAAATTGTCCAGGGTGAAACAACAAGGGTTGTCCAAGCTTAAAAAACTGTTGATTGTGCAAACTTGAGAAAGCAAGGGTGTGAAGGTGACCAGCAGTGAGGGATGATGAAGTCTGCGCTTGTGCTGTCAGAGGCAAAAAAACATCTTTGACTTCACTCAAGATGCCACTGTCTAAATCCCTCTTTGAAGAATCCATTTCCTTGGAGTGTTTTTTATAGAATGGGTTTTCCTCTGTTGAGTCCTGATGTTCATTCCTCTTGCCAAGACCAGACCTGTTCCATGGTCTTTCTTTACTCTTGGGGCGCAAAGGAGATGTACGTTCAGGCCTGCAGCAGCTGGCTCCAGTAGCGTTCTCATCCTCAATATCTGGATCAATATCTGGATCGCTTCCAATGTTGTTCTCATCTGAGTAGTAAAAGATTGTTTTCATTAGATGTCAGACATTTGTCAGGACAAGTTTAAAAGCACTTGTCTTCTTGAGATCTACTTTCTGCCTATACCCTGAGACTACTCACTTAAACAATTAAAAAAACAAACAAAAAAAACAAAAAAAACTGAATAATGAAGATTTTTTAAAATTAATTTGACATTTGTGCCTTGAGTGATAACAATGATGGGGTAAAGAGAAAATATGCAACCAATTTCGCAAGCCAAACTTGAGCCCAAGACAACTCCCATTGTCTAGAATAAAATTCATTGATAGAAGCAAGGGTTTTTTGTTTTTACTCAGATTAGTCATAGTTGTCTCAGCTGACATTCACATCAAACAACATCCCTTCAAATTTGTCACACTCACTTCTGCCTAGAATGACTCACTCATGACTTATTAAATCATTCACACTCTAAGAATATGCATTGTTTTTCTCTATCATCCCATGTATAGAACATAATGACAATGTACAATATTTCAGCTCAGGTGATGTTAGTTAACACTCCAGAAAACATGTAAACGTCTGCAGTATAATACATATATAGATGTCAGGCAGTACTTTATAGTAACCACCATACCATCACACATGTTTATTGATGATATGTTAATAGGTCAACTAATCATAAAATATTTTATCAAAGGTTATAAATTACTGAATAAATGATTTTGATTGCCTTCAGTTTGTGAGTAGTTTGTTATTAGTGAAGCACTTTTAAATATCTGATTAAAAATTCATCAGTGATGAACTGTTTTTTGTTTAACATAAGTGATTATTAAGCTCCCATATGAAGTTGTAAATGATGCTAATGATGTTTAGAACTCTAAATAGTTAGAAAGTGGTTTGTAAAGCATAAACAGTCCCTTATTTGCAGGAGTATTGGAGTATGAACTGTAATGCTGAACAAAATTAAAACTATTAGAAAATCAATTTGATTAAGTAGAAAAATTGCCATAAAATCTGTTTAACAACACAACACAGCCCACCTTGACTGGCTGAGTTGGACAACAGTGGGCTGCTCACGACTTCCAGTGGAGAGTGAATGGGATCACTGGAACTGGGCTGTTCACACCAGGAGTCATCAGATTCGGCACCATCCCGCTCCACTTTGCTCTGGTTCTCATTCATGCGCAGTGAGGGAAGGGTTAACTGCTTCCTGCAGACCAGCCTTAGATTACTACAACATGTCCACAGTCCAGCTGGTATTCTTTATTAAGAGTGTTCTGATGGCAAAAGGAATAGACTACATGTCATACCTCTTTTCTCTTCTCCCATTTCCCGTGTCTCTGAATCCTTTGGCAAAGGGATTGTTGTCAATTTTTAGCTGTGTGATCTTGAGAAGGAAAAAGATGCAGATCAGTCATCCTAAAAATAGGCCTATGAGCTCTCACATTATCAAAGACATCAGTGCAACATTGTAAAATCAATCCAGAATATCTTACAGACAGACTGTAACTCCGCTTGAGTGAAGACTCAGTATCTAAAAGCTGAGTTACAAGTTGTCTTGTAAAGTTAGACAACAGCTGACTCTGAGAGCAATCATCATCCTAAATTTTCCATCCAAGCTTCCCAAACCACCCAACAGATGTCAGACTCTCAACTGGTTTCATTGCACATCGAGACAGTTTTTATTCAAGATGTAAAATCCAACTCTTTGTGAAAATGCTCTCAGTTGTATTCCATGCTTTTCCATGCAGTCTCACATTTAGAGGCCCCAGAGAGAGAGAGAGAGAGAGAGAGAGAGAGAGAGAGAGAGAGAGAGAGAGAGAGAGAGAGATCCTGAGAGAGAGAAAACTCACCTTCTCGTTCTGATAGGCAGTGACTGCGATGAACTCTGTCTCTGGGAAAACATAAGTCCGGAATGTGCTGTAAGGAAGCTTCATTATGTCGTTGGCTCTCACAACATGAAATCTGGGTTGGTATTTATGCATGGAATTCAAAATTGTCTGGAAAGTCAAAGAAATAGACATTAGAACCTATTTGTTTTAGAGCAAGGGTCTGCTTCCCATTGTGCAATACTCTCATCCCTGGGACTGTAAAGTGGGCAAAGTAAGCTAAAAAGTAGGATAACAGTTGTAATTATTACACTATAGCTTCAATGCAATAGGATTCAAATCATCATGACAGACCTTATTTGATCTACCCATAAAACTTCACATTATCATCTAAGTGCCTCATCAGTGCCTTTGAGCTGTCAATTGCATAACAAATAACATAAAAATGCTATAATAATTCCATAATTAACTAAGAAGGTTACTATAAATATTACAGCAAAACTATACTGTGAATCCTCAGGGGAATATTGTGAGAACATCAGTGTAAGTGATTAAGGAAAATCACTGTAAACACAATAGTGAGCAGCACTAATTCAATACAAAATAAATATATAGGCCCTATTATAGGCCCTGTTAATAATTAGGCTAGAAGAAGGAACACAAAGGCCTAACTCAGCCAGTTAAGAACTATAGTCGGTGTCTACTATCAAAAGAAAAGCCCCATAAACTACAACAGCTCAGCTTAAATCAGTGCTACTTACAAATCCGTGTTTATCCGAAATATTATTGGTCAATTTAAGTTTGTGAAAAGCAACAGGTTTGGACATCCACTGCTCTCCTTTAGACGGGCTGTCCGGGTGGATGTACATGCGCTTAGGCATCTCTGGGTCGGCCTTGCCAGCCACCATCCAGCGGGAGTTGTGAAACTTGTAGCGACAATCATCAGCAGCTACAATATCCATCAGCAAGATATACTTTGCCTTTTCATCCAGCCCAGCCACGCGAACTTTGAAAGGGGGAAACATCCTCCTGCAACAGAGTAAAACGATCAGATTGCAATCACTGGCTGCCTGATTTTTTTCCCCTCCAGAGAGTAGGCCTAATCAAGAAAAAATTCAATATACTTTGCTTACTTTAAGGGCTTTATTTTACTTCAGAAAGTTAATGTGCATAATGAGCATTTTGTCCTCCTGCACGTGTCCTTTTAATTTATTTCTTATATTTTATTTATTTAGATCACTAATCGAATCTGTTGCAGCTAATCATCCTATAGCATACTGTTTTATTTCATAAACTGTTGACATTAAAATAGACATAATGGCGATCGATTATTCAATACGACAGTTTGGCATTATGGCAACAGATTAGTCAGATAAATAATAGCACGTGACATCAACCCTACATTACATGATGTAAATTGCTCTTATAGCTGATCATAATGACTATACAGAAATGTTACGACATAGTTAAAATGCAAACTCCAATAAGACCTCTGTAAAGTCGCATTTGAGCTCCATAAGCGCACTTTAAGTGGGCTAACACTTTGTTTACCTTCCCGATTTCGTGATGACCATTTCGGTTCCCATTTTGTGAAATTCATCCCATAAATTCTGTGCCTCCAGAGTGACTTTCGGGTCATCCTCCATCCCTTCTTCTGGCTGCAAGCTGTTAAAGGAGCGAGGATGGCTTGGGTGATGCTGGTGTCCCAGCGCTGCGTGCAGCCCGACGTCCGCAGCCTCGGAGGCAGCCTGCTCCGGGAGAGGCTTGGACATGGAGCTGAACTCGGGAAATGTCAACGCGGGGAAAAACGAGGGCTGAGAAGCGGCAATGTAGGCTGACATGGGAAACGGGGCCGGTCGATGAGGTTGAAAAGGATGGTAAGCCATGGCAGCCCCCGTGACAACTGGATCTCTCATCAGTACACCGACCCTGCAAGTCAACAGGAACTCCTGCACACCTCAGTGCAGGCGCAATGCTTATATCCAAGCTGCAGCAACTTTCACCTTAGTTTTGCATCATGTCCGAGAGACCACAAGAGTGCATGCAAATTCCCAGCCGTCTCCAGACAGAGCACAGAGGCAGAGACAGTCTCTGTTCACCCAGAAGTGACGGCAGCGCACTTCAGGAACATGCGCCGAGCTCCTCTCCGGCTGCTCCCCTCAGTCCATAATCTGTATGAAAAATTCACAAGCTCCAATACAATTGCAGATAGCAGAGAGAGATCCTTTAAGATCCTGTTTTGAACAGTTGCACATGTTCCTCCTCCTGTAGCTCATGGCAAAGTACTCAAACCAAATGTCTTAGGTCGCCCACCTCCACTGCTCCTAAAGCCCACCAATCGCAGAGCCCCGTGGGCGCGGCTTCCCCTGCCCAGACAGGAGCTGAGAGAGACGGCCTGAGCAGGCAGAAACACCCCTTTACCAAAAAAAAAAAAAAAAAAAAAAAAAAGGCATTAGATAGAATAGAATAGAATAGAAGTAGTTATAGTAGTTTGTTTGCTTGTTTATTTATTTGTTTGTTTATTTATAACAACAATAATAGTAACAGTAACGACAACAATACAACAACTACTACTAACAATTCTTCTTCTTCTTCTTCTGCTTCTGCTTCTTCTTCTTCTTCTTCTTCTTCTTCTTCTTCTTCTTCTTCTTCATATGATCATTATTATTATTAGAGGTCAGCTATGTTTTTTTCTCCCTAATGAGTCAAAATGTAGGTATTAATGTGCTATTAGTCAACAGCAGTCAGGCTGCATTTGAACCGTATCTTCTGGAAATCGTTATCTCCTGACGTGACATATGAGCCCGATTCAAGTTCACCCTGGTATTTCCACAGAGGGTGATAAGACTATCAAAAGTAACCACTTATTTTTGACTGATTCCGCTGCTCCGGTCGTCTCATCTCGATTCCATTATGTAATTTTATATCACGTACCTTTTGAGGAAACCACAGGGCCTTGATTAAGTAGAACGAGGTCTGTTAATTAAGGAGGACTTGGCGCCAGTCTGCTGGCGTCCCACAAAGGGCCTAAGAGCTCTCTCCTGTCACTTCGTATTTACCCCCCAAATCCTCAAGTCGCCTGCTATACAGTCAGTGCAGCCCGCTGGCTGTATTTCAGCTTTCGCCTGCGTGAGCAAGAAGAAATCCTGAATGATTTGTTTCAATCTATGGGGTCTAAATGAAAACAGCGCTTGTCTGGAAAGGTAAGGCTAGTAACAAAATAAAACAGCAGTCAAAAACACAGGAGTTCAACGATACAGAGGTTTTAATTCTGTGAAATAACGGTAAATTTGAACGTTGTGCTTTTACTCTGTTAGGATGTCTGATATTCTAAGTTTACCAGTCTGAGTTGAAAATGGATTTCATATGGATTCTGGCGTAAAAATATGTAGGCTATTATGCTTTAAGGGCCTGCAATGAGTTGTTCATTTCCCCATGAATTCGACCTTCATTATTAATGATCATGAAGTCATGACATTGAGCTCAAAGGGTTGTAGGCGCATTACAATGCGAAGTAATCAAACATTTGATATGTTGAGACTTAACAGAACATTGTTCTAAAAAAAAGAAAGAAAAGACAAAAAGCGTCTAATTTCAAGTTTAGCTTGTTTCAAGAATCGTCATTATCTTCGGTGATCTGATTTATTTAATCTTAATTCAAGAATTGGCACTTGTTTAAAAATAAGCCTAAAAATAATAATAACTTGGGGAATAAAACTGACTGGGGTTATCCTATCTCACAAAATTTACACAAATGTCATTATTCAAAGAAAATAAAAATATTTTGAAACTTAGCTTAAACGTTAAACTCTTTTTTTTTTTAATAACTTCGTT
Source organism: Myripristis murdjan (assembly GCF_902150065.1). NCBI lineage: Eukaryota > Metazoa > Chordata > Actinopteri > Holocentriformes > Holocentridae > Myripristis > Myripristis murdjan. The sequence continues at coordinate 24,135,377 of NC_043993.1, forward strand.
TTATTCCTTGCTTCATATTGACATTGTTATGTTATTACTGTAAACGACGAGGCCTGGTTGAAGAAAGTGTAATGTTGTACATTCAACAGGTTTAGTAGAAATACCAAATTGCTAAATGCCAAACTGAACCAAAGATTTATCCAAATTGATGATTATGTGAGAAATTCTGGCAGTACACACAAACCTTATGAACTACAGTGTTGTTCTTACACCAAAACCGATGAATCAACATTAAAAAAAAAAAAAAAAACAACGCAAAGTAGCCCATAAAATAGCCCCCATGCCTTTACAGTTGAATATAGAAAATGTTGGGTTTTTTGTTTATTTGTTTGTTTGTTTGTTTGCTTGCTTGTTTAATAATGAACCTGTTAAAATTCGGCGCGCCAAATTATGAAATATAGTGGGTCTTATCAGTGTTATGGAAGGATTACAGTCATTAAAACTTTCACTGTAAAACTTTTGCAGCGCACATAGGCACAATAAGTCTCACTGAACATGATTGAAATGGTGAGCTGATCAGTGAGAGGCAGCGTGTCCTGGACAGAGCAGGTGGTCCTGATGGCTGTGTCAGTGTGTATGACAAACCTTATAATATTATAACTGTTGTAATTAAACTTCGATATCAACAAAAGGTCCAGAAAATTCGGCTGATTAAACTGCCGTCTTAGAGCTTTAAACAAAGATGCAGATGTCGCTGGCTAAATCCCCAATCACAATTAACAGATTGACCAGGAAAACAGAATTTAACTCTGCCACGTGAGCGGAACTTACTCGAGTTATCACGGTATTTATTTTATTTTATTTTATTTTATTTTTTTAAGTTGAAGCACTACATTTCTTCAAACAAAATGTGTCTGCCTAAATCTTGACTTGTTACATTCGTTGCTTATTGAGGCGCAGAAAATAAATTGTGACATGAAATTGTAATAAAAAAAAAAAATACTTGATCGTAGGCGTATTTTAATGAACACAGAATTAGTGTTATGTAACACCCACCTACACACACACACACACACACACACAAACCTAACTTTGTACTATAATTTGCCTATTTTTTTTCCCCACACATAAGTAATATAGCTAGTAAATGCCAACCCATTCTTTAATTAAATAGTAGCAGTTCCTGTTGACAGGCTTACAGGCTATATTTAAAACTTTTTTATTTCTTATTTCTTTTTTTTTTCTTTTCTTGTATGGTGCCATTTTCTTCTTTTAATTGGATGGATATGCAGTCAGAATATGAATTTATGAATGATAATTCACAATTTAAAAGTAACATTATGTTTTTAGTGTGCCTTTATCACAGGCAGTGACATTTTGAAGTCAGATTATTGTAAACTGTTACAAATAATCTGTGAAATGGGAATATTTTCTTCTCACAACTTTTCTTGAATATGTTGTGATTCCAACTCTAACTAAACTTTCTTGAAAATACATTATGTCTTAACTGCTAGTTTATGAATTTTAATAATGCAATCAGTAATACATGCTGTGACCTTTTTTTCATTCTTCTTTCACTAGTTGAATTCTGTCAGAGACAGTTATTAAATTCTCAGCAAATTATTAAAGTAACATACACCACAAAATTAGGTCAGCACCTCTGAAATGTTAAGTTATTACAGTGTGCTATTGTAATAACTTTATCCATAATTTTCTGGTCGCATGGGACTCTCTATGCTTTCACTTGAAATCGAGCATATATCTGAACTGGCTTTGAAATTAGGAAATAATACAGCATAAACCTTTACATTTTAGTCAGCTTTTTCTTCCCTGGATAGATTGGAAATAAAGCTCTGGTGTTTTTCCTCATACTGTATCAAAGGTTGGACTACAGTGACTGCAGGGTGTACCGAAGTGCTGCTTGACAGTTACAAGGGTGGAAAGGCTCGGGATAGGAAGTGATCTCAGTAGTCCCGTGCAAGATGAATGGCTCTCTAGATAGGGAAGGGTAATAACTTGTAATCAAAGCCATGAGACGGGCATAGAGAAGCAAGGCCAAGAAAGGAGGGGTTGGTGCTCTGCTCCTGTCTAAAAAACACTCAGAAAATTGCGGCATGCATGAGATTGTTTGCCCATATTCTCATGATAAAAAATAAAGATTGAGTGGCATTTTCTGTCTGACACAGCCATCAACACATCAACACCACTGGATTTTGGGTTGAGCAGGGGGAGCGGTGCTGAGGTCTGCTTTTCCTCACTCATTGCAACTGAAAGGGATGGTCCATGATACACCACCACTGTCGTATTTCTGCAGCCAGCAGCACATGAGAGGCGCGCCAGAACAGGAAGGAGGCAGTCAATCTGAGTGATGGTGCGTGGATTTCACCTCTCTGGTCAAAGTCCACACCTGGGACAAATTCTGGAGAATGTTAGGTCACCAAGGGCTCCTGGCAAGTCATCCAAAGGGCAAGCATGTAAAGTGCATATCACATCTGAAGGCCAGAAGAGCTCTCTGAAATGACAAACGGGAACAAGAAGAGGGAAAGACAACTTAAGTGTGGACTCACGGCTGAGCAGCGTGGTTCAAGGCTCAGTGGAATCATCGTAGCCTCAACTCTGCAGTCTCTTGTTTTAATCATGACATCATACTCGTAACATAATAGATACAACACATGGATCTGTTTATCCTGACTAAAAATGATCTAAATGCTGGGATTAGGGCAGCTCTGAATGCAGGGAGCTACTTTACCGCAAAAAAGACTTACATTTCTATGCATTTAATTACAAGTATATCCTCTAATTCACATGTCCCTTTGGATCCTTTGATTTCTCATTACAGCACGTGAAACATATGTACAAAGTACCCACAAATACAAGTTGTGTTACATGCGAAAGCCTGTTCAGGCTTATCTCAAATGATTCATAATGATATCACTTTCCCAGCCAAAGCTCAGCCTGCAGTGGCCTTTCTGTGCTCCAGCCGAGTGGAATGTGAATGCAGCTCATTATTGTAAAGAGCTTAAGATGATGAACTCCACTAAAGACCGAAAAGCTTTCTTCTGCAGCTTAGAACACCCACATGTGTTTTGTTCCACTTTTGGTTCCAGACCATTGGCTTTCTATGCAAGATTCAGAGTATGTTTTCCTTTACCATATAAGTAAGTACGATCATAAATAGGCAAGAGTAGCTTATGTACATAGAGGCTTTTGTTCATTCTATTTCTTATGGAGAGAGTAGAGAATTTCTAATAACCTGATTTCAGTGTATTTGACTAAATGTTGTGTTGCAAGTAAAAACAAATGAAACAGTTTCAGATACATGTTTCAGAAAGCCCAGATGAGTGAAACGTTGATGCTTCACTGACACTAATCTTGTGCTTTGTCTGCTTAATTTAAAGTAAGATAAAAAAAAAAAAAAAAAAAAAGTAGTTCACATTATAATACATGATATATTGTTTGGGGGAAGTGATGCCATGTTTGATGCCCTTTGAAGTTAGAAACAATGAGAGAGAATTTCAAAAAGGGCAGAGCTGTCATTGCCCAGCTGAGGAATCAAAAGGGGCTTATGATCAGGCTTAAAGGTTTTAATGTCACAGTGTTTCCACAGCATGCAGGCTATTGAACCCCAATTAAACACAGCAAAAACCTGTGACATACTAGTGAAAGTGCAAAGTGTTGAAATCTAAATCAATAAATAGTATGAATATCATACTCTAAATATATACTATACTACTGTTTTATATTGCATGCATCGGGCATTATCTGTAACTTTGTAGGATAATCCAGTATGTGTGTACTTAAGACAATCAGCTCAGCAAACTCATTTGCACTTCATTGTGTGTACTGATAGATAAATTCATATTGCATAGACAGTAGCACATGCATTATCTATATTCAAGAGCTTACATTAATCAACAGTGATCATTTAAGGCTCCTTGAATGAAATTGTGAAATTGCATTGAGAAAGTCTTTACTTGTATTTGACTGTATGATCATGTTTACTCTGAACATTGGCTATATTTTTACAACAGCAGGCCAAATAAAGTTATTCTGAAGCTGAAATGTTTTTTAAAAATAGATTTTTGTAAATGTCTTAATCAGGGAGAATCATGCCCCAATATATGTCTACCACTGATGGAAAAGTGCCTTTTAAAAAAGATATAATGTTATGGCTTTTCTCCATCATCTTACAGGTTATAGTCAACAGAGACAGAAAAGAAAGATGATGGTGTGAAACAAAGACAACAGCCTAGATTTGGACTCTGGGGGTAAGAGTTGCGTGTAATGTACCTTAGATATCTCTTAAAATCCTGTCACCTTATACATTTCCTTTCCTGACTTCTTAGGGTGTGCACATCAATTCAGTGTTGGTTCCACACGAAACATGGTGGTCAGAGTTGGAATAAAGCCCCAATATTTACAACGATGACAGTGAAGATGCTCTTCTACTCATATGTCCATGTGATCAGAGTCAGTGGCCTGCATTCAGTTCAAGTCTGGTAACTCAATATAGAGAGAGGCCTCCAGACAGCACTGCATTTTACCCTCATTTGTCAGCATGGCTACCTAGATGTCAACAGCTGTCATGTCTCAAACCGGAAGGGTGCATCCTTAATTCAGTAAATACTTTTTATTAAAACACTACCCATCCCTGCATGCGAGATTAAGCCCGAATGAATTGGGATGCACTCTAAAAGTTGACTGGCATGAGCTGGTTTTGCTGACCTGACCCAATGGCATATATGCAAAATGATGGTAAAATTTGCCCTGTGGGTGGTGAAATAGGAAAGTCATGTGGTCATCAAAGCTGCATAGTTCATCCTTTAGGTAGCATAAATGTGTTTTTTTTATTCAATACATGGCAAGTCATTTCAATGTCATGGCACAATAGATTTTGAGATATCAAACTGGATATTTTGGCCTGAGGGTGGTCCTAGATGAAAGGTAATTGGGGTCATTATAATCAAGAGGAATCTTCCTTTGGGGAGTATGAATGCACTCACACAATATCATGACAATCAGCTAATTAGATTTAGTGATATCTCATATGCAAATCTGACATTTTGGCCCCTTAGTGTCATGAGAGGTAATTCTGACATCAAAATTGAGATAGTTCATTCCCTGGGAAGCATGAGTACAATTGCAATTTACTTACCAATATGTTCATTACATTTAGAGATATGTTGTGCATTAGCCAAATGTTTGGCATTAGGGAGGCAGTAGAGGAGCATTTATCAGCTCATCACAAACAAGAGGAATCTTCCTTTGGGGAGTGTGAGTGCACTTATCATGGCAATCAAATAATTATATTTTGTGATAGACTGTGCACAACACTGACATGTAGGCTTGAGGATGGCTCTTGTAGGAAAGGTCATGAGGTAACCACAATTGGCAGGATTCTTCCTCTGAGGTGCATGAGCATTCACCTCAGAGGAAGAATCCAAATTTGTGCCTGCTGGTGGTGCTAGAGGGAAGGGACATTAGGTCATCAAAGTCAATAGGGTTCACCCTCTGGGGAGCATGCATGTACTCACCAAATTTCACAGCAATTTTCCAAGTAGATTTCAAGATATTTTACCTTGAAGTTGAGTGTTGAACAGACTGGACTGAAAAATGGACTGACTGATACAGCCATCCTTGGGCACTGCCAGCAAGTGGGACAAAAATAAAATGAATGCTTGAACACTGAGATCATGTAATTAAGTGTTACATGGTGGGTCTGACATTTACACAGCTGAATAAACATTGCAGTAATGCAAAAATGGCTGTCACTAAATAACAGGGAGATATATAGTGACAATAATAAGGATTACAAACTACTAGGTAATGAAGAAGAGTCCACTGAGCAGTGAGTCTTAGTAGTGCTACTTCAGTGGGGTGAAAACTCTTGGCAAGGAGCCTTTTAGGTAATAGGTGGTTTTGCTTAATGGACTTGTTGTCTCTCACAGAGGATAATTTCTTGGAGCAGATGTCATGAGGCACCAGGGTTGGTTCGAAATCCTTCTTGCACTCAGTCAATGATCTGCTATGCAAGAACAGCTTATGTCAGCCTATTGTTTCATCTTTTCATTTTATATATATATTACATTGTAGATACATACTGAAGACATCAAACATATGAAGCAAGATATATGGAATTATGTAGCAAAAAAAAAAAATGTTAAATAACTCTAAATATGTTTTATATTTTAGATTCTTCAAAGTAGCCACCCTTTGTTTTGTTGACAGCGCTGCAAACCCTTGGCCTTCTCTCAATGAGCTTCATGATGTAGTCACCTGAAATGGTGACTTGTCAGGGTTCATTTGTGGAATTTCTTGCCTTCTTAATGGGGTTAGGGCCATCAGTTGTATTGTGCAGAAGTCAGGTTGGTAAACAGCTGACAGCCCTATTTGACAACTGTTAGAATTCATATTAAGGCTAGAACCAATCAGCTAAGTAAAGAGAAACGACAGTCCATCATTACTTTAAGAAATGAAGGTCAGTCAGTCCGGAAAATTGCAAAAACTTTAAATGTGTCCCCAAGTGGAGTCGCAAAAACCATCAAGCGCTACAACGAAACTGGCACACATGAGAACTGCCCCAGGAAAGGAAGACCAAGAGTCACCTCTGCCGCTGAGGATAAGTTCATCCGAGTCACCAGCCTGAGAAATCGCAAGTTAACAGCAGCTCAGATCAGAGACCAGATAAATGCCACACAGAGTTCTAGCAGCAGACCCATCTCTAGAACAACTGTTAAGAGGAGACTGCGCGAATCAGGCCTTCATGGTCAAATAACTGCTAGGAAACCACTGCTAAGGAGAGGCAACAAGCAGAAGAGATTTGTTTGGGCCAAGAAACACAAGGAATGGACATTAGACCAGTGGAAATCTGTGCTTTGGTCTGATGAGTCCAAATTTGAGATCTTTGGTTCCACACGTCGTGTCTTTGTGAGACGCAGAAAAGGTGAACGGATGGATTCCACATGCCTGGTTCCCACTGTGAAGCATGGAGGAGGAGGTGTGATGGTGTGGGGGTGTTTTGCTGGTGACACTGTTGAGAATTTATTCAAAATTGAAGGCACACTGAACCAGCATGGCTACCACAGCATCCTGCAGCGACATGCCATCCCATCCGGTTTGCGTTTAGTTGGACGATCATTTATTTTTCAACAGGACAATGACCCTAAACACACCTCCAGGCTGTGTAAGGGCTATTTGACCAAGAAGGAGAGTGATGGAGTGCCGTGGCAGATGACCTGGCCTCCACAGTCACCGGACCTGAACCCAATCGAGATGGTTTGGGGTGAGCTGGACCGCAGAGTGAAGGCAAAGGGGCCAACAAGTGCTAAACACCTCTGGGAACTCCTTCAAGACTGTTGGAAAACTATTTCAGGTGACTACCTCTTGAAGCTCATCGACAGAATGCCAGTAATCAGAGCAAAGGGTGGCTATTTTGAAGAAACTAGAATATAAAACATGTTTTCAGTTATTTCACCTTTTTTTGTTAAGTACATAACTCCACGTGTTCATTCATAGTTTTGATTCCATCAGTGAGAATCTACAATGTAAATAGTCATGAAAATAAAGAAAACGCATTGATTGAGAAGGTGTGTCCAAACTTTTGGCCTGTACTGTATATGAGAAGGTTTGTTCAAATATATATATATACTTACTTTACTTAAAATCTTTTAGCACATCAGTGATTTAAGTATAAAAGTTAAGATCTCTCAGGATGCTTAAATTCCTGACGCATCACCCAGCAATGACATGGATGGACAAAAAGGGATGCTGACTGAGGCAATGGATTTCAGACAGTCATGCCTAAGCTGATGCTCTCATCCCATACGGGGGAGTCCCCAGGAACCTGAGTGACTCAGCCTGGTTTACAATCAAGCCATTGATATTCAAGGGCAGTTGAGCAGGGGGCAGCTTTAAAGTTCAGTGGAAGTTCAGCTGCTAGTGTAAAGGAAGCTAAGCAGAAGGGAGGATAGCTATAAGCAGGTGGAGTGGGAAATGTATAGCTAGGACACATGCTCAGACATACATACTTACCCTTTGTGCTGTATTGAAGGGTATAATCGCATGCTTGAAACATGCTATTATGAACAGTGTATAAAGTAATTTGTAAAGGAGCAGATTGGTGAGAGGACATTACCTTCGCTCGACCTGCATCCATACAAATGTCTCTTTAGTCGCACTTTTGAACTCAGTGGCAGAATGGAAGTGGGTGAAAAATGATACAATGACATTCAGGATGAATGTGTGGAAATGGCTAGAGGAGGTGTGAGGTCTTCATATAGAAGTTATTCTGTATTGTCTTACTTTCTCTGCATTATACTGAAGCTCTTAGCTTGGCAAGAGGTCGGGACCCTGGAATGAATGGGTTAGTGCTGTGGGGGAAAAATCAAGACTGATTTTCCCTCTTACACTCACTCAATTTTTCACAGCTCTATACCCACCAATGTGGCAAGGTCATATCCTGTGCTTATTTTAGAGCCTTCTCTGTTTTTTCCTGCTTTTGTTAATACAGCATCCTCTACTATCACAAGAAAACTTCCCAATGAACAACAGGATAATGAACAACAGAACATCAGAAAGCACTGAAATGTTGGATCAAGTGATTAGAGTACCGGGAATACAGGGAAAACAAAACATAAAGATGTCAATTTAGGCTAATGACACCTTTCAATGGGGAAATGTCTCTTACAGTACTAATGGTTGCATGGGATTTGTGTGAATGATCTCTTGGCTCCTCAGGAGGAATTTGCCCTTAGTTTGTAATTTGTCAAAAGCAATGCAGTTTATACTGATATGTTACAGTGGATTCAATTAGTTAACTGCATAACTATGGATTGAACAAAGCAGGTTCTTAGTCACCTGCCCTAATCCAACCTGAGACAGTTAATATGACGCCAGGTCTCAAGCAGACGTCTCCCTTTGGTTAGGAAAACACTATTAGTGGTTTCCTGACAAGAAGCCTTGCAACAAATTCCAAGCCAATTAGTGTTGATGGCTATGCAACAAACGACATGCTGTGCCATTTGACCCCAACTAAAAGTGATACTGGAATTGTCAGTCAGTTGATATGAGATAAGAAAGAAAAGAATGATGAAATAGATGAGAAGACATGAAACAGCATATAATTTAGTTTTTATTAGATGGTCAAAACTTAAAACAGCCTCGGGAGACTTTTTATTCTTTGCTCCATCTCCTCCTTGAGTTTCCTGGTCACTCCATCGATCGAACATTCAACTAATCTGTGTGAGACAGAGACCTTAGGTCCCAAACACAAACCTAATGTTGCAGTAATGAATTTTGGGTTACATTAAGCCATTTGCAATGGTGTTTCAAGCACAGACTCCAAGCGTCTGGTAGTCGGACCTAATCTAATGACACAGAGGCAGAGACACGGCCAATTATGAGGAGAGGGCGAAGCTGCTGCTGCTGCTGCTGCTGCAAGGACTGCTAATAAATAGGCCCAAATTAAATTAAGGCCCGAATAGACACACTGTAAGAGAGGCCAGTAAATACTCAAGTTTTGAGAGCCTTGTGAAGTGCCTGCACAAAGTAGCTTTGGCTACAAAACTACTATTGACCACTGAAGAAAAAAAAAAAAAAAAATCAAGTGATCTTTTGTTCACTCAAGGACAAGAAATATTGTTGCCTCCTAAACAAGTTAAACATTTGACCCATCAGCATGGCAGACAGATCTCCAGTTAAATTCAAAATTAATTACTTGAAGGCTCACTCCAAAATTGCCCTCACCATTGAGCAATTGTCGCGCCAACACAGACTTTCTTAGTTTAGTTCTTAGTATTTATTGGATTTACAGGAAGACGTGTGTTCTCTTTGAAAGTGACTTACTGAGCTGTTCAAGGACTGACAATGTAGAGACCATGTGTTATGATGACTCTGTTTATGCCTCTCTGTACTTTGAAGTCTGCTTGCACTTTGTTTTGCAGCATAGGATCATTCAACATGCTGTAGCTTCCTCACTGTTTCAGTAAATACAATGTGAAATTTGCATTCATCATATGAAGTCCTTATCTTGCAAATCCATAGGAGAATAATTAAATTGGGAAAAATCCTTCACTACAGTTGCACTGCCACTGTCACAAAATTATCTATGGACATGCTCATCCCTATGAAAATTATTTTGAGTAATGGTGAGTATTTACATTTTGTCCAATGTTTTTAACCCTAAATGTCGGGTTGGGGTTCAAGTTAATGAAAAACAAAAACAAAACAAACTAAAAAAAAAAAAAGTCAGCGGGGTTTTGGGATGAAAATGTATTAATAAACTAACTGAATAAAAACCCCAAACCAAAACAGGCCATGGCTGACAGAGGGCATCATTAGTTACAAAGGCTTAGGCACTGTCCTGTGGGATGCTGCAGCTCTCTGACTGCCTTGTTGCGTTAGATTTGCTGTTAAATCATTCACTCTTTCTCTCTCACAGCCTGCCACTCCTGTGCACTCCCAGGGATCCTGGGGTGTCAGTAATCCCACCGATGGCAGCCAGCAGAGGGCTTTTTTACCCCTACATTCTCACATACAACAGGCCTTTTAGCTCTTCTCCATTCTGCCTACCCTGAAAGCCATATCGGGAGCAACCAAAGAGGAAAGAGATAATCTCTCAATTCTCTCAAAAATCTTAATGGCAGAGAGAACGCCTTAAGTGTCTACTGTGCATGGAACTTTCTACACTGCTGCTCTTTGTGTTTTTCCTGAGAGCAGAAGGGACCATTCATCGCCAAGTAAGCCTGCTTCCTTGCCTGAGGGCATCTGACAGTAGTGGATGGGACTTGGGAGGAAGAGGGAGCTCAGACATAGTCAATATTACATGACACTCAGATGTAGCCACCACTCTAATTCCCCTCACACAGCAAAAGCCATAATGTTAAAAAATCTAAATGATTCAATTTAAAGCATTTCATATCCATTCAGGTCAAAATCAGAGTTGAACTCGCAGAACTTAAAACTGATGCATCAATGCAGTGAATCAATTATTACACCCCTACCTCTGTGAAGTGTCCCAGTTGAAAATAATTTTGTAGTCCACATAGCCGTTGTCGGGCCTCATTGACTCTATACACATTTGTGATGCAGGGAAACAAAACAAAGCATACTTGTGCTTATGATGAGTTAGTGATGTATGCAAGGGCACAGAAGCTTCCAGTTGCTTATTATTTAATTCAACTTTGACATATAAAAATCCAGACCTCATGACTTAAATAAAAAAGTCTGTGGAGAGGGCATGAGGCTGTCCATTATTATGTTTATAAGGGTGAGTCTGCCAGTTAGCTTGGCATGTTGGGAAACTAACAGGCAAAAACTTGCTTTTCATTCAATTTCAAATTCTATGAAAGTGAATTAAGCAGAGCAAAGCTAACAAAAGCATACTGTGAACTACAAATATTCATTTAACAAATACTCAGTAAAGCACGTTTTGTAAACCTAATGGTGCAGTCCAAAGAAGGTGTCTGTCCAAGCATCGCCTGAGCTGAAAAGTGTTTCTACTTTATGCTGACTGGAAATCAACCTCTGTTCTCAAGGCCACCAATCATTGCCGCATTCTGCATTTAGTTTACTATGAGTGATGAATGCACTCCATTATCTCTCTTGTGCCAAATAACAAACCTTGTTCCACAAATGTTTAAAGTAAGTAATTTCAAAAGGTAATTAACTCTAGAACAAGATACAACACGTTAGTATGGGGATTGTGCCCTTGCAAGACCAACCTGAGGAACCTTTATCAAAACACCTGTCAAGGCCAATGAGACTGTCTTAGGCAGGGAAAGTCATGCCTTCCCCTGAAGATATAAAGGCCCTGCACAGTCTCAGCTCCTCAGTCTAAACTGCATTTCACAGAGCCAAAAGGCAGTGAGGGGCTGACTTGTATTGTACCTCTTCTATTGTATCTCTCTCCCTCAGGGAACATTAGTTATATGCATAAGATCCAGTTCCCTTTCGGTCGGTACACTTGGTACAGCACGAGCATGGGGCCGTGGCTCAGTTGTGGGTGTGGGTGGCTGGTGAGAGCAGTCTCCTGGGTATGAGTAGTCCTCCTCTGGGCTGTACGCCGTGGGAGTTGAGAGATAGTGTGGTCGTCCCTGGCTACAGCTATGTGTAACAACATTTGGGCATACTCATATGCAACACTTTCTCCTGAGTCTTCCTTTGATCACAGTGACTCTGGACTTGATCCAGAGCCTGTCCAAATAAGCCAACTTGCCAGGTTCCCTGTCTCGGGCTTTCATGGGACAGAGGGACATATCTTGAGTTGCCTCAGATTCTGATTCACCACTGATGGTGTTGACACTAGCTACACTAGGTAAGGTAGCAACGATGATGTTAGCTCTGTCAGATGCAGTACTTGAGGCCCAGAGCAGCTGGTTTCAACAGCCGGGACTCCGTCTTCAGCTGTTGTACTACTGCTACTGGCACTTTCTGCTGCTCCCCTGAGCATGGTGGGCTTCCATGAGTGGAAGCTAAGCTACATATCTGGTGCTAAAGATCACACGGCTGCCAACTGTTAATTATTGTGACTGAAGTGTTGCTGTTGTTGTTGTTGTTTTATTCATGCATTTGCAACACATCTAACTAATTAGAGTCCATTCTGACTAGGCAAGAAAAAACCCATTAAGTGAACTGAGTGAGAATGAATTGGTGCACTAGGAAATGTGGATTTATTTTTGACAAAGAGACAATACTACTCAACAGCTTGGAAAGATAAATCACACATTTTTTAAAATTTATTTTATTTTATTAATTTATTCATTTGTAGTGTATCCCCAGTGTAACTGCGATTACCCCTGGGGTAGTCTGTGTGCACCCTGGGGGTATGCCTACTCACGATCAAGAACTATGGCCAGCCACCCAGCTGCTGATTAATGTGCCACTTGGTATCGGGTGTATTATATGTCCCAGTTTCCGATCAGGAAGTGTACGAGTGCCCTACCAAGTTGAACAACAGAGTCAGCTAAATTGGGATTCAAAATGTAACATGAACTGACTGTGTTGTGCCGTTTCAAACAGTTAGCTTACTTTCTGTACTCACTTTTTGTGAATGGCAACAAATTTGATATGAATGAGCCAAAACTAAACATTTCAATCATAAAGTGTTTGCTGTTTGTTGTTTTCCACTATAGTTGTTTCAATATCAGTGAAACAGTGAAAAACCTAAGCTTGTTGGCTAAAGCCAGCTTGTCATTAGCTTATTAATGTATTGTATTAATGTATGCTTATTAATGTATTTTTTCACAAACCAGGAAGTGGGAACTTCCAAATCATCCAATGAGTACGTGAACGCATTACAACCTATGGCTAATAGTGAGCTGGCTAGCTACATAATAAATACTGCCAAAGCTAACAAATTATTCACAACCGCTGCAACTACATGTTGCCTGTTAAAGAGTGAATGTGGCCTCTTGCATATTGAAATGACTTGTTAGCAAAAGTGTAAGTATTGATAATTTCCACAGCCTGAAGAACTTCTCAGCTTGGCTCAGCTCACAGACTGATTTTGGTTCTTTCATGCTAGCAAACTGTCTTACCACAGTTCAGTTGATCTGCAACATAAAACACTAATGCACAATTTCCACTTTATGAGCAACTGCAGACAGTCAAGCCTTTATTTCTTATTTTTTTCTTTTTTTCCATTTTTTATCTTGGACTCATTCACTTTGACACAGTGACACTCGCTAAACTATAACTTCTGCATGAGTGTACTTTACATTTTTACATGTATCTGGCCTGTGACATTATTTGAATTTTACAATGCCTCTCCAATGCTAATTGAGTTTGATGCCCCTGCCCCACATGCAGCAGGGCTGAAGAGTGATGAGAAAGGACTCAATCCCTCTGTCAGCACTTGCTCACTGTTGTTGTCACAACCAATCATTCTTTTAATAAGGGCGGTGCCTCTCAAGAGATCAAGTGGACAAAAGCGTTGATCATCATCAAATTCAAAATTTATTGACTAAATGATAAAATGTGACACAGAATTTTATATATGGCCTATTGTATAATATGTATGTATACACATCTAACAGTGATGATTCTCTGTGTTAATATTAATACAAAATGATAATTGTATGAGTGCAATGTGAATCAACTCTGACTGTCCACTCTTCCTTGTTGCTCTTTGTTTCTTGCTGTTTTCTTCTTGTTGTTTTCATGTCATATCTGGGTACTTGCATATGCACACATGCACACACTCACTCTCAGATGCACGTAAACAGAAGGGAGAAGTGAGAAGAAACAGTTGACTCATCTCATTCCTAATTCCCTGCTGGCAATGGAGACAGTCCACAAGTCACTGATTTTGTATCCCCAGAATGTGTCCTCTTTTCAGTTTGGATTAAGGTGTGAGTGAAGGCAGGAGGACATCCTGGAGCCCTGGGAACTGTCCAACACCTCCTCTGTCACTGCCAGCATGTCTGCTGCTTTTAAAGCTAACAATATTACACACATGCACACACTCACTCAGTCAAACACCTCAGTAAAAGGAAAGCAGTCTCCAGTTGTACGCACGTATACATCAAAGAGCAAAATCAACATCATGCACACAGGCATGCACAGACACACAAAACTCCAACCAACCTGCAAAAAATGTTGCTATTCACACACAATCTCACTTTGATAGTTTGATACTAGATGACATGGCCTATGATTTGTGTGTGCGTGCGTGCGTGCGTGCGTGCGTGCGTGCGTGCGTGCGTGTGTGTGTGCAACTCAGTAACATCCCAAATTATTAAAACTACCACACCTATCTTTAAAATTGCGGTATGGCCCTGATGATGTTCACAGTTAGGATATAGTTACAGTCAAGTAACTAGATTGCTTACTTAATAGTAGCAGTTGTCATGAATGTCCATAATATGTTACAGAAACTGCATGAGTTACTGTTAAAGCAGTTTTGCAAGGGATTGGAATTTTATTTGGCCACACATGACAAAATGAGTCAGTTCGTTAGGTGATGATAAGAAGAGAGTTGACAACACAAAAATCAGTTCTACAGAATCATACCAGGAACTAGTTTGCTCTAATGAGCAGAACAACTTGCACCACAATTTCATTAAAGTCTGAGTCCGTCAGAGGATATGTACTTCAGAGGAAATGCCTTTGACTTGGTTTGACTGAAAAGTGAGTGATGTCACATGGCTGTGAGGGAATCTTGACAAAATCATGAGATAAAGGCAGGACTTGTTAATTCTAGAGAGCATTACGCTAGTGTTGTGTTATTGTGTCACATTCCATGCAATGTTCATGGCAGACTGCCATGAAATTAAGTTAGCATATTCATGCTCCCCAGATGATGACTCCTGTCAGTTTTGGTGATGGCCATGACCTTTCCACCCTCAGGCCAAAATGGTGGATTTGCTCAGGTGATATCGCTAAATTGAATTAACAAATTGTGATGACACTTGAGTGCATGTGAGTTCATTCATGCTCCCCAAAGACAGTTGTGATTGATTTTGATGATCCAATTACCTTTCTTCTTGTGCCAAGTATAATGAAAGCACATTCACGCTACCAAGAGGATGAACTCCATCAACTTTGGTGGCCTCATGAGCTTTCCTTTAATTCCTAGCCTTGCGACACCCCCTGGCCTCCTCCCTTTTCTTGAAGTTTTTGCACACTCATCTATTGTTGACAAAAGATGTTTGCTGGTTTTCAGATAGACTTTTGTCCTGTAACATCATTAGTCCTCAGAGCAGCAGAATAGTTCCTGCCACATTTAAAATCTTTCTCTGGCCATGCTTTGTGGCAGTGGCCTGGTTTATGGATTGAATGAGCATCCTGTGATTAATCAGGGTGCCTCTAGTTATGCTCATTAGCAGATCTTGGTAACAGTTGCTGAATAGGGGGACTTGTTGCCAAACAATGGTTTCCCTTGGTGGTTGGGCATGAGGCATGGCTCCACACTGACGCCTCCAAACCGGATCACAGGATCTCATGGACCTTCCCAGTAGACAGGACACTTCCCAGGCTCCACCATTTACACTTTTAATCAGACAAGAGTCACTCATGTAGACTCATGGCACCTTCACCCCTAACCACCTCCCTTTTCCCTGTACAGCTTTCACATAGTCCAGTCGCTCCCTTAACAACTTATTTCTCTCTCACATGGCCCCTGACGCCTCTCACTCACTTATTCACTCTGTTGCTCACATACAAAAACTCACAGAGACACTCATGCCCGTTGCCTGCAGCACAAAGTCACTTATTCATCTCATTCCAGCAGATGTGCATGGAGTGAAAGTAATCTGTCAGAAAGTGTCATGTAAGAGTGCAGAGGGCTTAATGTCCACATGATTTATGTTCTGCAAAGACACATCACAAATACTGTGTAAGCACAATTATGCTATATGAATGAATTTCAAATCATCATGCATTCCTTCACCTATCATGTATAGGATAGATTTGAATAAGCAAAATAAATGCATTAACCCCTCCTCCCCACAGCCAATATCATTTAAATGTATCTTGGATGTGCTCTAGGACTCTAGATGTAGAATGTAGATGTAGAATAGCACATGTACCATGGACAGCTGGCACTACAGTTCTGCAGGGAGACCTGAATTGCTCTGGATTGTGATTAAATATACACTAAATCCTTTGAAAAATTTCTTTGTTCAAACAGGAACAGGAAGCGCTCTAGCAGTAGATGGTATATATTTTCATAGGGCTAATATATGAGCTTGTTACAAAGTAGATGAAGCAACCCATGTGATAGGATTTTGTTTTGATGCATGTGTGGACTTCACATTACATGTGTGTGCAAAAGTGTAATCTACATAATATGTAGATTGTAGACTTTTATTATGTATATGAAGGACCTAATAACCAGGGCCACCCTTTATCCTCAGAACAGCTTCAAACCTCCTTGTATTGTTTTCATAGATGTACTGTGTTGTGTGTTGAGAGACTATTCTTCAGGCAAGGAAGTCTCCAGAGGAATGAATGGAGATGAAATGCATTTTCTGTAAAGTTTCAGTGATGTTTAGACTGGGTGATTGAGGATGCCATGGAAGGTTTTTTGACTTCACCCGTTTGCAGTAGGTTTAATTTATTTTGGTCCCATTAAATGGCCTGATATTCCTTGGACAATGCACAATCATGTGGAGCAATCATTGGACTCAATATCTCCCATGAGTTGGGATACCATCATAGATTAACCTTGATTTTTAACCTTGGTTATGCATCCTTAAGCACTGACTTTTGATATAATGACCGATAATGTTGGTGTTTGGCAAGTGTGCTCTCAAGTGTTAATCTGTTTCTGCTGTTGAGCTTCGACTTGGAACCACTGTTCCCCTTTGCCATGTCTGAGGTCCTTACATAACTGTGCATCTTTTTTTTTTTTTTTTGTTCCATGTGTTGTTTCCTTTATTTTGTCCACCTCCTGTTTATTTCAGGATTCCATAAACTCAACATGCCCAGTTGATCTTGACAGGATACCTCAAGTGTGGGCTTCAAGGCTCAGAGTTTGCTATGACCCATAGTTTTTATGATGTGTTTCTGCATGGAGAGACAGCAGATACAAAGTAATTGTCTTGAGTGGAACTATCGGAAATACTGTAGATTACATTACATTCTAAACAAAATTAGCATGAGATATGAGAATGTAATTCTTTGAACAGTCATACTGAGATTTTTTAAAATAATTTATTGATAGTGTAATGGGGAACTGCGCCTGTTCTTGAGTCTGTTGTCAATCAAAATATGTTGCTTCAGTCAGTGATGCCATCATCATTCAAGTATTTTATCAGTGACACAACTGTCCTCCAGCCTTTTTACAGGATTACAGGGAAGACTCCGGGGCATTCACAAGTGCAGTGGTGTTGTCCCTGTTTGTTGTAATCCCTGGATGTGTTAATGGTGCTGAAAACAACTAACCACAACAGAAAAAAAGCTAAATAGTAACTTGTTAAACAAAATATTTTGTTGGTTAGTTGGGTTGTAATCACAACTGTTAATCAAACAGTCTCTCTTATGTATTATAAGTTATGTACATGTTAGTATAACAACATGTAAATTTGCAAAATCTATAAATGTAGTTAATCTCCAGGCTGTTTCGTATTCAGTTTTGGGGGTAATCCACTATATACTGTATTCATTATATTAAAATCGGTAACATAAAATAACATACCCAACATAAAAACAAGTGTGGACACTAATCTGGCTATCGTATATTTCGAACCAAATAACATTTTATGTTTATTTATGTATGCATGCATGCCTGTATGTATGTTTGTATGTATTTATTTATTTAGCATGTTTACACCTGTTGAAAGTAGATATGCTGTCGGTCCTATGGTTCCATCGGGTGTGTGGTGGTAGGTGGCAGGGTCCTGTGTAGGTGGCAGGATCCGGAGCAAATCAGATTAGATGACTTGCTTGTGTGCTAATCATAACGCCCCACACACTGCTGCACTGCAGTCAAACAAAGGGTCATTATAACAGCGCCAAGTTGGAATGCACTGCCTGCATAATTATCGCAGTATTTAGGACTTGTCGCATTAGGGGATAGGAAAATGCCATTTGGGTGGCACCTCGATGTCTCGGCATTGTTTATCAAATAA
This sequence comes from Myripristis murdjan, assembly GCF_902150065.1. NCBI lineage: Eukaryota > Metazoa > Chordata > Actinopteri > Holocentriformes > Holocentridae > Myripristis > Myripristis murdjan. Next base: position 24,153,886 of record NC_043993.1, read on the forward strand.
GCTTGACTACTAATGCGGGGAATTCTCCCCTTTCATGCAATACAAAAAAGGAAGAAAAAAAAAACTCTCAGAGGATAACACACTTTCTGTGAGTATGGAATGAGAAAAGTGTACAGTCAGATTCTACTATGCCCTTCTTTTTTAAAGCCCCTCATTCTTTTTACATGCTCACTTGACTTGATGAATTGGTATTACGCACCTTTTCTTAGGGAGCAGTGTGAGTATAGCAGTGTGCAGCACACATAGTGAATGAGGTTGTTTTGATCACCTTTGTTACATCTTAGCTGATGAATATATGTCAGCCTTTTTCACCCACAGAAGCCTTGAGAGCGAAGGTTGTTTGTCTTACTTTGAAGGCCACCACTTCTTTTGAGATTGAAATCGGTCACTGATGACTAAACCACAGAGTACTTTTGCAGAACTATAACTGAGTCTTGGCACTTTACATTCCATTTTATTTAATCCAGCCTTATAACAGAAGTTCCCTTTGATTATTTGTGATTGGTAAAACATAGCCATGTGTCAGCTTGTTTCAAGTTCCATGAACATTTACTTGTCAGCACTAGATTAAGTGGTACAGTTAAAGCTGGATGAAGTGATTTCTAAGGGTGTTGAGAGCACAAATCCTTTTGTAAATACACAAGGCGAGTGCTGCTTCCTGGTACATGGTATATTGCTTGCACAAAACAAGAAAAGAATTGGGCTGAAAAGTGTTTTTTTTTTGTTTGTTTTTTTTTTAAAGGTTGGAAATGAGGAATACGTTCTCCTGTTGGATTTCTTCAATTATTTTGTCTCTATTTTTTTTTTTTTTTAAGTAGTGAAGCTTCAGACTTTCTGCTACAAGGCAAACTGCTTTGAAATATATATATATTTTTTTTTCTGTGGCAGTCACGTGATTTATCTGAAATTTGGATGTGTTTATCTGCAGTATCAGAGAGGCTTTGAATGAAGCTGAAGCGATGAGGAGTTGAAGTAGAGTGCAGAGGATGAGCTTATTTAGGCCAGTGCAGAAAGTTAGACAGCTAAAACTAGTAAAAAACAACAGGCTGGCTGCAAATTGTATGGCGGAAAGAAGACCCACAGTGATGACTCTTGCACTGTAAGGGGTCATTTTTCTGCAACAAAATGCAGTGCATGTATTATTGCTTAATGTAGCTTTAACAGTCTTTGAAAGAGCTTGCCCGTGTTCATGCTGTCCCTGGTACAGTACGTGTTGTCCTTAATATCACCACGCAGACAAGTGGGTTAAACTTTTTTGCAGGTTGAACTTTACACCTGCACAGCCTATGCTCTCTCACCAAGCTCCTGCATATCCCTACATGAGCACACACATCTGCATTGGGAGTGGAGTGATTCCATTTCTGCCTGTTGTTGTGCACTGTAAATTGTGCATGTAGTAGGTCAGTGGCTTCAGTGTTGTTAAGCATGTTAAATGATTAATTAAATGAGCAAGGGTGAAAGTAACTGACTACAGTTGCTCTCATTGTAATGAAGTAGCTTTTTGTTTACTTGTGATCATCTGAGACTGTGTAGTTTTGACTTTTATTAACAGTAGGTGTGTTTAGATTAAAGTATGGCTTTTTGCTACATATAAAATGTTGTATGATCTTATAAACATTGCACCAGAAACTATCCAGTCTTAAAACAATACTCATATAGCAAAATACCCTTTTTCTGACTTACCCGAACTGAAACAAGATGTTTGATGCTATTTTCATCTCTGTATGTCCAGTCGTTCAGTTCCAGTGGGTAGAATTTACCCACAGGAAATATTGTAATATTCCTTTAAATTAGCTAGGTGTGGAGCCTTTTGCAGTGGACAGCTAGTTTGGCACTTTCTACAGTGTTCTCCATGAGTGTGTATATGGTATAAAATCAGTGACCAAACTAATGCTGCAGTTGTGCGAAACTGGTTATTTTGCCTGCATAGTAATTCTTTTTGAGACTAATACTACATGTTTTTAGATGCTACCACCAGCTCCAGGTGCACTCAACCTGGAATTGGTGGTGATGGGGAATAAATAAAGGAGTTCAGGCCTCATGTTGCAGCTCACTGAACACATTAAGCAATGGAGGAGAGGAGGAAAGACCTTGGCTCGGTCTCAGCCACCCAATGTCTTGTCAGGAACCTGCTGAAACAGTGATTTTTTTTTTCGTTTCTATTCTTGTTTTTGCCTTGCCTTGCCTCACATATGTGGTTCTATCTATCTTAGTCATTAAAACAGAAGACGCCTCTTAGCTACCAGGCTAAGAGAGAATAAATGACTTTTAGCAAACGCAATCCACTGACACCTGTGGACATTTTAGATTTAGTATTGATGTAATATGTTAATTGCAGTAGAAGACGTGATTATTCCCATTAAATCATTCCACTGTCTAAGAATCAATCATGTTATACATGCCAGTGAACCCTGTTGTACAATGTTGCTATCAGTTTTGTTGTGAAATAAGCCAGTGAAATAGTTTGTACAAATACCCATTCCGGTGCCAACTTTCTGGACTTTGTGCAGTTTATCCAACTCGATAGAGGGTATGCAGATTGTTGCGCATTACATTACTCTTACTTCATTCTTCTGTAAATAACATCTCTCTTGAGGCAAAAATTAACTCAAAAATAGATCAGATCAACAACCTTCAGCAAGTTAAATGACCTTGATTAATGTTGATCTTTTTTCATCTTTTCAGTTTTTCATCTATAAATATACACACGTGCACTTATTGATGGGTCACAAACACTGGCACATTGCATTTCCTAACCCAGATCTTCAAAAGAGTGAATAAGAACAAGTATTAAAAACGAAAATATACTATATGTCTTAATCATGGTCCAGTTTGCCCAATGTTTTCAGTTTGTGTCTGAGTGATTTTCCCATGTTTGCAAAGTTGTACATATTTTCTAGCATGGAAGTGTATCTATATTTTTATATTTACAGGGAAAATGGTTCACATTTAGTATTTATACTGGCATGCACTACCTATATGGCAAAATTTACCTCAAATCATCAGCACATTGGAGTTATTTTGATATTTAATTCTGCACTCATGGTTATAAGGTTGGTTGTGTGTAAACGGTGACTACAGATCTCCCATGGCAGCTATGGCTTACTGTTTGCTGCATTTCAAGAAAGACACTTGAGGAATGTGGAGCAGATGTCCTCGTAAGGCTCCACGTGGTTTCATATGGCATGCTTTTCTTCTGTCTGCCATGAGTAAGTAAATTATTTGAGCAAAGAAGTTTTGCTACACGATCTTTAAATCCATTTAAATCTGAGCCAGTGTGGTGCCAATGTGGTCCAGTGCCAGTGCACCATAATGCCAACTTAATGCCCTCAACACCTTGTGGGTAGACAGGCTCAGGCTAAACTATAATAAATGGATTAGTCCAATGAGCAGTGGGTACTGTTTAATACAGGATAAGAGTACATTATAGCAAACCTGCATCCCATCATCAATTGGCTTATCATTTAAAAGTTGGCTAATGTAATTTCCCCTATCATTTGTGCAGGCATGAAGACTTAAAGATTGCACAAACTGTGTTGGAGTAACCACACATTTACTGACAGTGAGTTTAACTGGTGGGCCCGGATGTATGCTATCCTCATCTTGTCTATGTATGCTTCCACATACGATTTATATACTTGACTTTAATGTTATTCTCTACTCTTGTTTCATAAACATAACAAATAGAAGGCGTCTGTTGATTAGTTATTGATTAGAGGGATGTTGCTTTAGATCATTTAGTGGCAAATCTTGTTGGACACTCCTAGATGACTTTGTCAGGGAGACAGTGTCCAGACACTGCTTATATGAAGAGACAGTGATTCAGCTTGCTGAGATCTTAATCTAAGGTTTGTCCGTCTTTACCTGACACAACACAGTCCAGTTCTCCGGCCCAGGAGGTGCCGCATGTGTAAACATGATCAGTCCAGCATGACTGTTAACTGCACTTTACTATTAGATTGGACACTGGATATTGTTGTTCAAACTCCATTAAGTTAATGATGGATATTGTTGTTCAAACTCCATTAAGTTAATGGAACATTGAGCTGTTAGAGATATGGTACATTAATATGTCAAAGTTGAATTTGAGGAGTGGTAAAGTTAAAGAAGCAGAACCAGTATGTTAACTGTACTTACCGGATATACCAGATATTCATAATAATATGCTGCACTGCCTTGTACAATATTGCTTGCTTGAAATTCTACTCATTGAGTGTGCTGTGTTGAAAACTTTTAGATCACCGTGACAATCTCTTAACTCAGGTTACAGACAGAGTGAGAGATGTCACCCAAGACTGTATGTTCTCATCTTGGAAATGGATTTAGAGGTTGTTGAGGCTAAGATTCTTATCTGTCTTTAAGTCCTGTGGCTGTTTCCTTGTGAAATCTATTTCACCTCCAAAGACATTAGGAACAGGTTTAAGGCAGATTTACGTGCCTAGAGACAAGGGCACTCATGACAGCCCACCAGCATGTTGGACAGCACATGATTTTACAACTATGTCTCTTTTACTCATCAATCTTAAACAATGCATTGAGGTACTAAATTTGATTTGATTTGATTTGATTTATTTGACATATCAAAAATACAGCCTATATAAATTACCATACACGTACATGTCATTGTAGATGAACATTTTCTATATAACTTAATTTAACCTATGAATCTAATCTAATTTATCTAATTCTATTAATCAAGATGTCATACACACACACACACACACACACACACACACACATATATATACATACATATATACATATACATACACACACACACACTCACTCACACACACACACACACACACACACACACACACACATATATATATATATATATATATATATATATAAACAGACCATTCATAAACGGAATTTATGCTTACCTTTTAGGGACTGAATGCAAAAGCTAAAGAAAGTTAAGCTCTGCTCAGTTCATTTATAAGAAGAATAGGGAGATTCTTTAAAGTATGAAGAAAATGCATGAAAATGTATGCAAATACCTGACTAAAATGAGAGGTGGGGTAAAGATGTCAGCTGTGTGTCATAAAGGGCTGCCATGATGAAGTGTGTTGCACAATCATTAGTCATCTCAAGGTGACCTGTTGGGAAGCATAGAGTGTGTGAGTGAAATAGGCTACTCCTGTTATGCTCAGGGCTGTTTTGTCACCCAACTATGTTGTGTTTAATCCTCTGCTAATTGGTCCTCGTCTCCCCTCAGGGATACATACGAGATTATGTATTTTCCGTGCAGGCCTCCATTCCTCTCAGAGTGCTACCTGACCTCTTGTGACATATGTAATGCTCTTACTTTGATCAAACCCATAGAAGCCTGGATTATAACGCCACAGAGGGCCACTGCTGTGAACCAGATCAGCCAGAGGCGAGATGTGTCATCTTACCAGACACCTAAAAGTGTGACAATACACTCTGTGTGTGTGTGTGTTTCTATGCTTATCGGGAATGCACTCAGATACAGGTTTTCTTATATACCTGGGAATTTCTTTCTAGTATAGAGGTGGCTGCAAGACTGGCCAGGTTGTCTTAGCTGACCTGTTAGGACTGCAGCTGAATCTGTTGCCAGTGGTAGTAACGTTTCATAATGTATATAATATAAATGGGATTTGGGAACATTTCTAAACTACACAGTACATTGTCCATTCTGTTATTACTGTTGTTATTGCTGGATAACCTGCTGCTTACTTGCTCCATGTCCTTTGCTTGTTGCTAGGTATACAGCTCTGCATGGTTTGGATGTGTATGGAATATCTACCAGTATTTTATTAACAATGTGGTATGTTCTTATATAGTTGTGTCTTAGAAGTCTGTGTTGCATGATTTATGTGATAGGTCTATATTACCATTTTCCTAACTCATAACTTCTACTGGATTCAGCCTGCTCCTGCTGTCTAAGTGTACTGTAAATGCTTTTTACCACAATATAGCATGTTTTTAAATATTGTACCTATTGTATTCTAAGAGATCATCATAAGAGATTCCCTGTGGCCCCATGTGTAATTGGAGGTTTTGGACACAGGGAGGGGTGTCTTCATTCTGACCCTCAGCTCAGTGTTGGGTACTGAATGAAAGAATCAAGATACAGCTACACACAGCAAAACATGTTTTTTTTTTTTTTTTTGTTTTTGTTTTTTTTTTTGGGTGGCTGAGTTTACTGTTCATGATGGGGTGAAAACCTCTGTGACCCACACTCCACATTGGAAGAGCTATTTGAGGTGGTTTAGGCACCTTAAGGATGCCTCACAGGTGCCTGCCTTTTAGGTTACTGTGGACCTCTGGGATGTTCTGCCTTAGCTGTTGCCACCATGGCCAAGAATTGAGTAAGAAACAAGATCGATAAGGGATTGATGTTGTGATGATCAGGTGCTATGGCTCTTCTGACATCCATGCCAAAAAAACACTATGAATTTAACTGATCTTTTAGTTAAATACAGGTTCGATGCACTCAAGAGTACTTCAACTGTTGAGTCATTGAGTCAGAGGGACTTGCTGATCTTCCCAGTTAGTCTGCTAATTGGACTGACAATTTCCTGGTAATAAGGTGGCTTTTCTCACCATTAGGTAAACAATATTTTCACCTGCATTTCAGTCTTCCCAGATCTTGACAGGGATATCACAGGCTTCTCAGAAGGCCCGCGAAATCCCCTCTTAGCTCAGTTCCACACCCGCATCTGTGCACCGGGGATTGACGAATTGTGTCCTCGCATCACCGAACAAGCGCATCATCAGATTTACACCAAAACTGTCTTTATCCAATGAGCCTGAAAGGTTGCAGTGGTCAAACTGGAATCATTAGGGAAAAACATATGGTACACACAGCTTCAAAGGGGGACACGTCAGCTTAGTTTGTACAGTGAAAATCTACAAATTAGAACACCAAAGTTCTCCAGTTCCAGTCCCAGTGCTTATATAATCGAGGGGTTTCAAGACGCTGCTGTCCTGTTTGATGTCATGCTGTTGTCCAAGCCAACTGCACAATGCAACATGCAGCCTCAAATCTGAGGGAGCCAGCCAGTGCCAAACATCTTGAAATTAATTTTGCCAGAAAAAAAAAAAAAAAAAAAAAAAAAACTCTATATAAATAAGTCACGATGTCTCATTCAGTGTTCAGTGTTAAATATTTTTTCTTAGAATCAGTGAAAAAATCTGCCAGTGGGATGAGATAATCCCATTTGTTTCCAATCCAGTTTAATTAGATTCAAGAGTTTTTTCAGATCGGCCCTCTAAGTTCAAGGAATTGACACTTGACTCAAGGAAATTCTGAAAACAAGCTGATTAATACTGGAAACAACTAGGTTTATTTTATCCTAGTGGAAGATTTTTTTTTTTTTTTTTTCATTTATTGTAAGGAAAAGAGCATATTAACTCTAAATCTGATTTTTAATAATGTTGATGTTGATGATGATAATGAGAATAATGAGAATAACAATAATAATAACAGTAAGAATAAGAATAAGAATAACTTGCTAACATGGAAATTTATGAAGTATATCAATTTGTAATATCGTTGCGTTGTAACTGATGTGATGAACCAGGATCCCATCAGGAGTCCCAGTCCAACCATGTCCTCTGCTCCCTCCTACATGAAGGCAACAATCATACCTTTCAAACAGGCAAAAAAATACCTCCCGTGGTTTCTTAGAACCAGTATCGAAAAGAGAAAATGAGGGCATGTCATCTTCCATCATCTATAGAAGTCTTCTCTCCTCACAGCACTTACTCAAGAGCCTCCCCAGAGTGGCAGAGGGCAAGCCATTAAAGCCTTGTTGAAACATTACTGATACTGTCAAAGGAGAGGGAGAGGGAGAGGTAGACACTCTCACACTCATACCTACTCCCTGCTCCTGTCCACACTGAGAGCTCGAAGGTGCCGGATGAACAGCAGTTTAATTTCATCATTAAAATTTTAGTGGGCACTCTCCGCGTGAGATGTGAGCCAGAGAGCTTGTCCAGCATGTAAATATTTGCGTGTTATAGAGACAGAAAGGTGTGTGAGGGCAGCAGTAAGATCTCTGCTTTGGAATATGAACATCACTCACAGTTTTTTTTTTGTTTTTTTTTAAATCCCAATATAGCCCTTCTGCCACTGCTGGGTCAAACCAGGCCTGAGATGTCATCTTTCATACTGAGATTTTCAACAACAAGCTGGACTAGACTATACACAGGAAATGTCAAAATTCCCAAATCATCGTTAAGATATGAGGTCACACTTTATTTGGATAGTCTCCGTTGACAACGATGTGTCAGTAAAAGGCTTTGAGTTTCAGGTCACCTTCACAATCGTTTGAACAGTAGTCTAGGGAAGAGTGTTAACCTTAGAGTCAGGGTTATATAATCTGTGGAGATGCAGAAAACAGGTGACCCTTCATTGAACATCTTCACCTCCCCGTTGTTAGTTGAATAACATTGGTCCATCCAGATAAAGCATTACCAGATAGCAGGTTCAAAATAGATGGAATGAGACAACAACTGTTAAGTGCAATGAAAAGATTTAAAAAAAAAAAAATCCAATCTGTAGGGTATGGGAAAGGAGTTGTCACTAAAACATATAGCTCCTCTTGGTCTTAGTGTGTCTTTGGGGTTTCAGACACACACTGGCTTTGCTTTACGAATAAAGAAAAAAAGAGCAGATGAAGTGAGATTGGGTTGGGTAAGTCCAAGCAATGGTGGAGCTGATATCCTGAAATTCCCATCACACCTATACCTAGACAAAATTATGCTTAAAAAGTTCTACAAGGAGATCAGTGTAGGAAATCCCTGAGGTAATACCTGATTTCACGTGTGCTCCTCAGAGTCTTTTACTGGGAGAATGGGCTCTCAGTGGTGTTCAGGTGTTTCCTAAACTGGGATACCATAGTATGAGTATATGCATGTTTGTGTGCCTTTGTGTGTGTGTGTGTGTGTGTGTGTGTGCGTGTGTGTGTGTTTTTCCATATGCCTTTCACCTGTTTTACCAAACAGAGATTCTCACAATAATGGTAATTTCACTAATATCTGTGCATTAATGTGATGTTTTGTTGATGCTAAAATTGCACACATGACACTTTTTTTTTATGGTTGACACCTACAGCAGAAAGGGACCAAAATCCTGATGGAGAAAAACAAAGTAATCTGTAATACACAAACAAAAACACTGGTTACTGTAGTAAACCACCTTGGCTTAGTTTTGCTGTAAAAAGTGTACAGTATTGGTTTCACATTAAATATTTTTAAATTAGTTTGGTGTATATGCATAAAATAAGAGATCTACTGTATTGTCAGAGACCTAGGGGAAAGAGAGCTTAAGCACTGTTGGCATGTAAAGCTTGGGCGGCCGTGCTGTGTGAAGTGTACGTATTTTTGTCAGGTTCAGTTTGCTTTCCTAGTCTGCCGCGATGATCCTTATTTGTAGGAAATACAAGGGTGAGAGAAGAGAGGGTGAAAGAGTGGACACTGTGACACTCCACTAGCTGATGTGCAGTGACAGACTGTCTCCAGTAAGAAGGGAACATAGCGTGTCAGGCAGGTCAGCACATGCCAGGCCGACAGTCAATGAAATATTGAAGTCAAAACGCTGCTATCATGGATCTAAAGTCTCAGACGCCGACTGAAGGAAGGACAAGAAATATGCTCCTGTATGTCAAAGGGATGTAAAAGGATGATGTGTGACATTATTTACGCATTGGAACTGTAGTTATATGATCACAGGTGGAGCCCTATAATGACATTCTATTGGCTTAGCTAATCATCTAGTTACCTCAGTGCAATGAAACTTGCATAGATGTGCTTAGCCAGTCAGGATGAGCTTAATCAACCCTTTGACATTTCTCCCTATATAAGGCAACATCCACTTACATTTACATCCACTTCAAGCCTTCAGTGACCCGCAGAGCTGCAGGGTGACCACAGGGCTCTGCCTATGATCATGTCACTATCATTCTATTTCACACAGGCTTCTCACTCCAACCAGACTCTGGTGGCTTAAGGGGCAAGTCCAGTTACTCCATGTTGTGCTGCAACGTATGGCAACATGATGCCACACCGCAGTCCGGATTCATTATAGTTGTGTATATGTGTGTGCCAATCAGAGTTAGACCCTCTGTTGTACAAGAGACATGATGCCGAGGCCCTTGGTGTTCCACAAGGGGGGGACTGCAATACCAGCCTTAAAACTTGAGCCCATATAGTGTCTTCAGAAACAAGCACTATGAATAATCAATTGTGTACATCAAAAACACTCTCCACAGCCTTTATTTCTTCAATTAGGTGTCCTCAGTGTTTATAAATAGAATCATCTCCAGATTGGTTTATTAGTTTTATTCCTATACAGTTATCGATTTCATAATTACTCCACATGAAGCTCTTGTCTCCTTAGACCCCCTCATTCTTGTATTTCCCAATCTCAGTTTATTATATTTTACTGGGGGTCCACAATATGGCATTTTCTGCCTTTACATTTCTTGAATTTGTCTGCACAGCAATTTAAAAGAGGCCTGAAATCACTTCTCCTAACCAATCAGTATTGTCCATATGGACTGCCTATTTAATCTGCATCACACCAATATTTTTCATGTTCAAACACCTTTTATGAATACTTTTTTCCCCAAATTGTTTTTGATAACTTTCTTCTATCTGTCTTGTCATATGTCAACTGCCATGTTATATTTTATGACTTTTTGAAATTATTGGTATGACACATAATTTGTGTATGCTTACTACCAGTGATATGCTGCATGGAGAATACCACTTTTCAAGCCACTTGAGGGTTTTTAGGCAATTCTCCCTCACATTTCCCTCTTCATTTTACATTGTATCTTTTGTAAAGTTTCTTATATGTGTAAATAAACAACCCAAACCAAACCAAACCAGTGTTCCAGCATTGTAAGACACTTTCATCATGAGTCCTTCTGATCACAGGTCCTGTGTCCCTGAAAAAGGAGGAGGAAGAACCAAACACATCTTCCTCACTTACCAGACAGTGGTAGAAGAACATCCTTCAAACTGTGCTAAACTCATGGATCCTCAAGTATTACCATCACAGTGAAGTAGTCTTGGCATTGTCATAACATTGTAACACACAACCTCTATAAGACGAAGACCAACACATCTTCTCCACACTGAACCAAACCACTGATGCTGCTATACACACCTTGAAGCATGCACCTGTTTGCCAGCTGACACATATGCTTGTGAAATGCCCTCATAAAACTCAAGAGCTCTGTTTTGACAGGGGGTTGCTGACCACCCTATTCCCATAGCGCACAAGCAACATGCTGTGTTGGTCTTAGTGTAACTGTGTACCTTACATCTGTGTCAGCAACCTCTCCTCCTTCTCTCCAACATGGAGAGGACAGTAAAATGCATCCAGTTGAACTGTCCTTTGCCTCAAAGAACTGTTGATGACCCCAGGGATAAAGGATGGGCTCTGTCTGCGTGTACAAGCACCAGATTAACCCCCTTTGACCAGTATACAACTGGTCTGGATAGATAATACACACGGCCAATGACAATACCAGCAGCACCAGACCAAGTTTGACAGCAAATTGAGAGCTGCCAAATGAGCTCAAGAAGCTGTTTGGAGGGGGTTTCAAGAACTTTAAGAGGGCAGATCCAGAATATACCACAGGACATTTCCTCCCAGTCCCCGGTGGAAAATGGTTCAGGAGCTTATGGCCAAAAATTGACCTCATCCCGAAACCTTCATGACAAAGGCTCACTGACACATACACTCTAAGTGCAGAATATGCCAGATGCCTTTCCAGCAGGTGCTGAGGACAAGTGAGAATGGACCCACCTGAACAACTGACCAAGAGAGCCATGGGGATGAGTCCTCTGCAAGAGTTTGCCGCTCTTAGCACTTAGATGAAATTTGCTGGTGGAGCAAAGACCTGGAGAGATGTCTAATCCATCACTCATGTCATTATCTTCTAGGAAGAGCCAGCAAAGCACAAGCAGCATCATGGTAATGGGTACAAGAATCAGCTCTGTTCATGAAAGGGCACAATTCTTTATCTGCATAAAAAAGTCACATATAGTCCTTTACCACCAGCAGAGGGATGGCAAGGCAGGAGGAGTTTGGTGCAACTCAGCAGCTGAGACTGGAAGAAGGGAGCCTCACTGGCTGGGTCAGCCCCTCTCATGAAAAGTCAGGCTCTTTTCTCTGGTGGCAGCTGGGATGAAGACGTCCAGCCTGAATCTGGGGGTGTAGCTGAGCTGCCCTACTTTATATTCAGTCAGTATCCAAGTTAATTTGTCATATTAATTACATAGTTCAGTATTATTTAAATTCTACATATGTTCAATTTTCTGATGAATAAAGAAATTGTAACAAGATATGGAAGTGGCTTGACAGCTAAAGCCATGTTTAACTGTTTTACTTTACTGCCATCTACTGGATCAACCACCAATGACTCAAAGGCTGTCTGAGTGAAAACGTAATTTCTATGTTACTACAGACATTCAAACTACCATGCATCAGTAGACAATGTTCTGAACAGTACTACTAACTTTTTTGCTATATAGTCAATCATCAAGTTAGTGAACTGAAACAAGCTAGAGTTACTAATTAATGCAATCATAAGTAGTCATGGAAATCTTGGACACTTGGCTAGCATTTTGTTGTAGAAACCAATGACGGGACAATAACAATTGGAAAATGGAAACTTTAATACAACACACACAGATATCCAGTCACTTTCAAGGCATGTAGCTAATACAGTTAATCCTGAAAACTGGGTGTAGTGGATGTAAAGCCAGAAACTGTGACGTAATTGTCAAAACAACACATATGTCCATTAACATCTATCACCTCTGGACAATTTACAACATACAGAGTAGATCTGAGCATGCCAGACTCAATAAAAAATCAATTACTGTTTTGCATAATAATGTACTGCACAGACTTACTATTGCATAATGATGTACTGTACAAAATCAACAAACTGCCCTTTGAAATAATTGGAAAACATTTACCACATGGACCAGGGTTAATACTCAGCAGTGTCAATGGAACAATGATACTGGTGTATGTAAAGCACTATGATGGTGCTGTAGAAATGAAGGCGCATGATTCATGGTTGACAGTGGGCTGCAGCTATTCTTACAGGGGCATATCGTGATGCTTTCTCATCCGTTTGGGTCTCCAATCACAAAATGTGAATAGCACCTTTACTTGTTTCTGCTATGGCAACAAAGACTTGCCTAATGTGCAAAATGACAAAAAAGAATCAACTGTAACAATAAACTGGGCTGCCATATCAACAGAAAGCAAAATGTTGCTCGCTCACACGGGAATTTCATTACAATTTATAATGTGCTATGGTTTTGGCACTTACATGCCATGAGTACCCTCCAGTGTTCATGTGAGGTTGTGAAGAAGAATTATGGATATAAACAGTATACAGTGTTGTGAGACTGTGAGAACTAGAGGAAGACATTTAAATTGTGCTGACTCCCAGTGAAAGCCCATTATAATGAACTGAATGCAATACAAATGTAAACCAAGGACAAAGACATTTAGACCACTTCTCATTGAGGCACAGGTACTGATCTAGGCTTTTATGATCAGGGACATTTCAGGCTTTTGTCAAATGTTATTTAAAAAATCTTGTACTTGTGTTTCTACCATAAAAAAAACAAATGCTTTTAGAAGGCCAAAGGTTTGGACAAAGAAACATCCAAATTGGGCAGTTAATGAACAAAACGCCTGAAATGGTAGCAAGATCATGGCTCAGCAAATGACAAGGAAAGAGCCATTACCATCTCTTGGCAACATAATATACCAGATATACAGTGGGGTCCACAAGTCTGAGTTCACTACCAAGAAAACTTTAGTATCATCATTTATCAAAGTCTCAATTTTTCAGAATTCAAGAATCTGCATGATGCCAGTATGTTGTAATATGAGTAGCCTTATCCTTTTTCAAATGCCCTCAGACATTTTCAGTGGGGTTGAGGTCATGCAAGTCAGGATTACAAAGTTAGCCCCCATTCGTACAATGTAATTGTACGAATCAGCTGAGCAGTACCAACTGAGATGAAAATGACAGTACGTAATTGGACATTAGGAAAAACAGACAAAAAACAAATATGACTCAATTAATACCAGCATTCTTAACATGCCATTCAAACTTCAGACCATTGCTTGCCATGTAACACTATTTGGCATTTGTGGACCATTTTGGGTTGTATAGTCACTACCATGGGTTTCTGTTGCATCCGAGTATGCAGCTTAGGAGCTTGAAAAACAATATCCATGACCAGATGAAAACACCACTCACCACCAGTGCATCCCTTATTTCAATTGTACCATAATACAGTCTCTGAGAAAGACTGATAAGTTATTGGATCAGCACATGTCCCCCCCCCCCAAAAAAAAAGAAAGAAAGAAAGAAAGAAAATTTATGTATTCTGTGAAGATCTAAACTGGAAGATAGCGTGCGTCACATCTCTGAACTCACGCGAGACCTGAAGTGATCTCAGATTGTACTAATTTCAGATCTTGAAAATAAGTCATTTGGATATACTGTACATACTTATAGGTATGAAAATAGATTGCGTAGATTCATTATTTCTAAAATCTTACATATTTTTCCCCAAAAACTAACATTTAAAGAGGGGGTCAAGTGGCAAAAATTACCAATCATTAAAATGAATTCATGTTAAAAGAATTAAAAATAATAATAATAATAATGGCCCAGATGACAACACATTTACATTCTCATATATTTACATAAAAAAGACTTTCTATAAAAGTATACATAATCTATGAATAGACCTGCGGCACACCTGGTACAGGAAGGTTGACAAGATGCATTTTTCGGCAAACGGATGCAGATCATCGTCTGAGCCTCGTGGCGATTGCGCTCTTTCTGCAGGACAAGATTTAGCACACACACAAGGCAGCGTTGTGGTGCTGGGGTAAGATATTGCGGACATCAGAGGAGCTTTTCTGTCTCTTTTGAGCACGCCTCTGGCATGTTTGTTCATTGTGTGCTCTGCTATGAGGCGTCCTGGGTGGCGAACTTTTGTTAGGGGACCGGGTGAGACGACAGTGAGGAGTTCTGGGTTTGGTGGAACTGTGCGGAGAACGGCGAGGCCTCTTTAACGGAGGAGAAGATGTGGCAGAGGGCACTGGAGTCCTTGGATCTTCATTTTCAAAAACGTTCACGGGATCGTCTGAGGGGGGTGGAGTTCCCCGCAGAGCGTCAGGCGGCAGGTATGAGGTGGCACAGAAAGCAGCTCCACACAACCCAGTTTTCTGCTCGAGATTTGCGGGGCATTCACTGAAGAGGGAGGGAGTGTTCACTGTGCGGCTCACCTGGGGACAAAATCAAATCAAACAGTTGTTGGACCTGCTATTTTTCCTTTTAGAGTTAAAAGACAAAATGAACCTCAACTTTGTAGTGATCCAGTGTAAAAAAAAAAAAAAAAAAAACGTGCACAGATGAAAGCTATAAATATATTACAAATGGCCAAGATGACAGTCAGGACAACAAAAAACAACTGGGTAAAACAATTTTGGATTAAGAAGGGCCTGAATTGTTCTACAATGCGGACAGTGGATAGACAGCAAGTGCAGATTATCAAAGAAGGCTAAATCTGGGTCATTTAAAGCAAACTGTCTGTCTGTCTGGCCGGCCTGTATCTAATTCACTGATTTTTAAAAAGATTTTAAAGCTGTTTTTTCTCTACAATGTTATAAAAATTACTGCTACATTACAGACAGATCAAGTCACCACCTTCCAAATAAGTAACCCTCTCTTAGAAGTGTTACAGAAAAAAATACTCCTCTTCAGTTTTCAGTTACTCTGTCTAACTGTACAGATAATAAATTTATGAAAAGAAGGGAATGCACAAAAAATAATGTCCCGGCTATTTATAAAACAAACAAACAAACAAACAAACAAAAAAACAGTCAAAAGTATCACTCATCAGTGCCACCATCTTCTAACCTGATAAACTGAAATAGTGAGTGCAAAACACTGGGTGCAGATTATATAAGGAATTGGTTAGAGTAGTCTCATTGGCAGTGTTAATTAACTTTGCAAAATTAAATATATTCCCTTTGCAATATCTCTGTTGCCAGGGTAACACCCATGGGACGGACCTGGATCAAACCTATTCCAATCCCATTTATATCACGAGACTCTTATGCAATGGGGACCCTACCTCTGCTCTAGGAAAGAGCGCAAATGTTTCTCAGTCCCATGTCATTTATGTTCCCCTCAGCTGGGGAACATTGACAGTGGTCTGACCATTTGTTTTAAGGGTGCACTATGTAGTGTTGACACATACTAAAAGGGAGAGCACTATAAGTCAAACAGAGGATGCTTATTTAATAGTAAAAATTAAACAATGTATGCAAAAATGCATGCAAACAAAATTACAGGTCCTGCTAATAGAAAACAACTGCTATTTTTTCCAGTATCCTGGGGGCCCACTTACGCCTGAGGATAGTTTGTTTATATTTATGCAAACATCATAAACCACGTTTGTAAATACCATTTGATTTTTTTTTTTAACTTCCTTTAGTTTAAAAGTTATGTCTCAAAAATACATACTGCACCTTTAATGATCAAAACAGTCATTTAAATGGCTCACAAAGTGTCAAGAATGGCAAGGTAAGCAACAGTGGAGTAAGTGATCTGTGTTAAAATGAAGAATCATTTTAATGTGTTACTACCACTCCAATTGTATGCACTTAGGCCAGGCAGTAACAAACGTCAAGGTAATGCTTATTATAAAATTATTTTCATCTGGACAAGTAGTTTCCTATACTGCCACTGGTGACACGTCATTGTGCGTTCAGACTTTAAACTTTGTAATTAACATGTTATTTCTCTGATAAATTACTTGGGATATTACAAAGAAAAAATGGGAAACATCTAAGGAGGAAGCACCGATACCTGTATTAACTATTAATTAAATCAGTTAACAGATTTTTTTTCCAATTGGAGAGGAATAGTATCACTGCTACTACTATTGCTACAGTTCATAGTGATCACCTTCCCAAACAGACAAGACTCCAATTAGAGGAGGCCGGCGTTGTCCAGTAATGCAGCTCATTAGTAATTTGGGTTAGTTTACTGGCTGGCCATGTTACTAACACTGTGATACATTTTTATTTGCTGAGCAGTCACCTCACTACCACTCCAGGCATGTCCACTCCTCATGTTCTTCTTCATATATCTCATCTTCTTCATAAAACATGCCATCCTCCTCCTCCGCCTGTTGGCCCCGGGAAAAAAAAAAAAAAGTGACTTGGTAAACTTGTGGTCCAGTAATGCAAACCACTGGCGTGACCTTGAGTCAACAGCTAAGGAGCTGCTGAAATTGGGCTACATCTCCATCATACTGGTAAAAGCGGTCAAAAAAAACAACTACAAATAAATGTTGGACAAATATAAAACATGCAACAAACCAATTAACAGCAAATTCAGCATATTGTTCCATCAAGAATGGTCTTGAGGTAATTTAAGTAAAACTGAACAGTGACCAACTTTGCATTTGGAAAATATCTCTCACTATAGTTGATCCTGATGAAATACTCTGCTGCAACAAAGTGACGGCACTAACCTTTACAACCTTACATGTGTTGTAAGGCGTTCCTGGGTAGGGAACATGATCAATTCCCATTGCCATGTCAACAACAATCTCATCTCGATGCATAGGAATAGGCAGCCCCCCACGCTCCTGCAGGGCCAGGACAATAACTGTTGTGTTGTCTGCGCGAAGCATGCGCTCTTTCCAAAACAAAAGGGCTGTGCATCCCAACCGAGTGGCACAGGACATTCCCTTTGGTCCCTTTGGAGCAGGCAGAGAAATCAAACAGCAGACAGACAATGATAATTTGTTGTAGATAAAGCCATGTTGGAATTACAATCCTGTAAAACTCATCCCATTTGGCTCAAGCAGTGGCTGATCATGGTGAAAATAACACTAACAATAGTGTCTATTTTGCTAGATTTTGGTAGACAACATTACTTTGCTGTTCTTTAAAAAAAAATCCTTTTTTTATCATGTTTTCTTTTTATCAGATATTTTAATCTCAAATGGACATTCTAAATGAAATCAAATCTTTCACTGCTGCCAATTTCCCACATGCCATATTTAATTGCAGAAAATAACTTTCAAATTCTGTGCAACCCTTGGCAGAAAACCTACAATCTAGGTATTCTAGTGAGAATTTCTATAAGCAATATTTATAATGAATTCTGTGCACGAATACATACCACCATTTTGTCATGGCTGTAACACATATTGACAGCATCCTTGGGTGGCATCATGTTCCACAGTCCGTCACTGCCGAGGATGATGTAGCGATGCCGCTTGGGGTCAAGGGTCACCACAGTGGTATCAGGCTCTGGGGAAACCACAAACTCCCCACTGTAGAAATCATAGCTCCAGAGATCACCTTTCAAGAGTAAAGAAAATAGGCAATATTCAAGAATAATGAGTATTTATTCTAAATATTTATGTGCCTGCATAGAGTCTAATTTTGTGCATATTAATGCCAGATATAAGAGTGCTCTGTGTTTACCTAGGGCTCGGGCTACAGCCAGGAAGGGGATCTGGTCGATGACAGTGCTCCTCCGTACAGGGCCATTGTGGGTCAGTCTGGGTCTCTTCCAAACAACACGGTTCACCCCAGACTTCTTCATTACACTACAGTTATTAAGAAGAATTAACACGTCACATTTTAATGTAAAAGTTTAGCTTTAAAGTTACGCTGAAAATAAATGTAAAAAGTCAACAATTTTGCTGTGCTGAGGGATAACAGAATCCCACGTTCCTATTTAGTTTGTGATATTTCAGAACTGAGATACCACCTTTTTGTGCAAATTGTACACTGACCTTTTTATATGCACAGAACTAGATCCTGAAACATAAGCTGTCTTCATTTCAAGCTATGAGCTATGACTTCATTTCTTTTTCCCCATCTTCCCACACAGCACGACTATCATCAAGGAATCATTAATCTGATGTTCTGTTCTGACATGAGAATGGTGGGAATCATGTCTGCATTTTCATTTTTCATTGCTAAATTGGGCAGAGAGAAACATTTGTGCCATCTGTTTTTAAGCAGGAATCTCCCGTCCATAATGACCCAGTATGGGAGTGAGCTGCCCTTTCATCGGCTTGAGATCACATCGCTGCAGATGCACAGACCCAGCACTCAATTTTATTGTTGCAAAATTCTGTGCCAAATCACTGCAAAAGGTGCATTTTTGACAACTCAGGTTATGCATGTTTTGCAGGTAGTTCCCCAAAGTCCTACAAGGTCTATCGCTTATATATGTCTGTCCTCTCCAGCTCAGGTTTTTCTTTGCCAACCTCACATCATCTGGGTTGGAGAAGAGGCAATACTTGAACCTAAAGAGCACTGAGAAATTGACAAAAAAAAATTGCGGTTAGAGAAATCATTTAGGTCCATGTCTAGGGACTAACTGGACAAAGGAATGTAAAGAAATTGCTCCAGTATGTTTTGTCTCAGATTCATACACAGCCATTCAAAGAGCCTGCCTTAATGTTCTTCTAAGACAACAAAATGTAAGCATAAACTTATGGGCTTTCAACTTTCCTATTTCCTTTTATTTCCCACACAGTTTCAAATTCCAGCAATTTCTCTGCTCTTCCCTTTCTCTTTAGTCTGGTTATTTTCATAATCAATTACCAGAACCCAATTATGTTGGTCAAAGTCTTTCAAATATAGCCTACTCCTAAACCAAAAACAGCACTTTTATGAAGAAAAGGCTACCTTGGGTCAAGTTGAATGGAATGCCTTAAAGGAACGTGCCACTTTTGGGGAGATTAGCTTTTTGTCTATCATGTCTACAGTCAGTTGAACAGAAATATACAAAACTCATCCCTGTGCACAGCAACACAGTGAATGACTGTGGGTGGGAACTGCTAGCCTCCAGAAATTAGCTTAACTCCTCCACTTTGGACTCTGACATCAGTGTGGAAAAGTGGAGAAAGAGGAGGCAGGGAGGTATTTGGGAAAAACAGCATATGTTTCTTAATAATCTTTACAGACAGACTTATGTGTCTCACTTACGCTATTCACATGTAATCTACTATTTCTAACAATGTTCAAATGTATGCTTAATGTGCACGGTGGAAGACAGACAGGCCTCTGGTGCAGCTGAGGATGGTAAAACTCAAACTGAAGGAACTAACAGATTTATCTGTATGCCGACAAGATGTAAATGCATATCTGGATACTGCAAGTTTTGTGTATGTTGTGTGTGTTAAATGTTTCTTGCATTAGGCCACAGGCCAGCCCCATGACTAACTGTTTAGCTCTTAACCAGCAACAAGATGAAGTGTCACTGACAACAGGAATACATGCACTCAAAAACCACCTCCTGTTACTGAACACCTGGTTCTAGCATCACAGAGATATTTTCTTCAACAGTAACCGTGTCATGTGCAAGTTTACAAGTGGCACGTGGTTCACTATGTACTCTGGTGAAGTTGATCAGATTATCAAACAACCAAAACAGCCAGCGCTCATTTTCAGGTTGTGGTCAGTGACTAGTGGGGCTTGCTTCACCAGAGCACATAGTAAACTTATTGCTGTGCATGCAGAGCCAGTGTGTCACTAACAACAAACTCAATATATAACTCTGTATCCAAGAACCCTGAAGTCAGACAAAATTATGTTGTCAGATGGAATTTTTTTTGTAGGCTAGTCATGGAAAGTTAGAACCTTGCCCGTTTTCCTTTTGTATTAAACAGCAAAAAAGTTGCAGCATGATGTGTATGAGTTAATTTGCCGTACTTGACATAACGGATCCTGCAACTTGACTATTATCCATGCACACACCGTGATGACAATGCAGCCCTAACTGAGAATCACATCTGCGTGATGTGAACCACGATGCTTAGAGAGCGGGAGTCCCCATGGCCCAGACATACCAAACCGTCATCAAAAGAACTAGCAGTGACAAAGGCCAACTGTTACATCATCTCACATCGCCTTTATTGGGGCCAAAAAGTTAAATGCACTTGAACTTATTGCAAAGACTACAGCCAACGGCCAACTAGCATGTGCGTTCTGCTCCTGCGTGAGAGGATATAACTCTCCTTGCCATCAGATGGCAGTAGTCTGTATTCAAAAAAGGAAACCAGAGACCTTAGAATACAGACCATAAACAAAGCAACTTTTGTGTACCATTTTCACACTACTCCGGTTTTTGTAATACAGCAACTCCTTATTGAGAATATGTCTGATAAGAAGCTGAAGGCCGAGGCAAAATATAATTCCCTTTCTCTTCTTGTGCACCAATTCATTATGCTGAACAGCCATTCAAAGTGATCTCTCTCACCAACTGGCTCTGCCAACGATTCAACATGGTCAGCTGGATGAAAAGCAGCGGACAGGGGTCCAACTATTGCCGACAGTGCAGGAAACACAGCAAAAACTAGGGCCACAGATGTTCACCAATGGCCAAACATTCACCGGCGGCCGACTACTGGCTTGGTGTGTCACTGCCGTAAGAGAGTCAACTGATTGTGGGTTAACTTGCCATGGATTTCATGCCATGTTTGATTCACATGGAGCTCTGTTTCTGTTCATGGATATTCTCCATGTAATAGACACCACTCTCTGCACAGTTAGTATGATTAGGGGCATATGAAATATGCTGGCCGTTCAAACACTGACTGTGACGCAGACTGCCGAGATACAAAAATCATGATGGTGGCAGTGTATAAGTTATTTCAAAACACTTCAGCAAGGCTTGTGTTTTAGTTTTACAATGGGAACACGGAAGGGGATAACATCTTCAGCAAGAGAGAAAGACTGGTCAGCCAGAGCAATACATGTACTGAGCAGTTGTGTTATTGTACTCGCTCAATGACACTAAACTGTCGCTCAACAACTTGTCCTTGTCATGCTTTGCATTGTCTTTTGTACAGTCCGCTTTTAACAGTTAAACTTCTACTCGGGTAACCAAAAAAGTTTCTTCCATGTCAGCTACGAAGGGAAAGTAAAGCTTTTCTTGGTGCTTGAATTGCATGTGAAAGTTTAATATTCCTGCTTACAGCCATTCTGTCTTTTGCTTTGCTTGATTAGGATGCAGGTGTTGAAGCAATTTTGCCAATTTCAAACAGCTCAGTGGTACACACTCCAAGCTCCAGCCTACACATGAGCGTGCAAAATTGTGAACACTCAGGCTTGGCATAGATGCACTTATCCGATGGCGAGTACGTGCATCAGACCCTGTACAATACAGGTGCATCCTCTGTATTTCTATAAATAATGTTGAATGAGTGGTGATTTGTTTCTTGTGAATTTCAGACTAAATTCATGTCTAATTTCTATCAGTTAAACATAAATTCTGTGCTATGCAGGACTGCTGCACTGGATTAATATGGAGCTCTTTCCCTCCAACTCACCTGCCACCCAGCCGCTCGATCCTCTCTTTTTCTTTAGGAAGTTCAGGTTTGTGGTCTTGTGTGATTTCAAGTGCGCGCAGGGTGATATCAGAGTCATTGTCTTTCACCCCAATCACCACTGCTGAATCTCCTACATGGGCAACATACATGTGATTACCCCGGATCACAATCACGCTGGCTGTGGTGCCTGATGTACTGGGCAGGCCGGTGAGAGTCTTTGGCCACTCAGCTGTAAAGGAAAACATGGATAAAAATGATTAGAAATGGCTGACATTAGTGACTAGTGGAATGTAGTTAAAATTAATTGAGAAAGTTTATATATATATATATATATATATATATATATCTCAAATGTAGCTGTGAGATACAACTGATGTTATGCTTTTTTTGTTCTGGGAAGATTTTTTCAACACTATTAAAACTTTATACAAGGGGTGCAATATTCACTTGTGGTATTTTATATGTCTCAAAGGTTTGACATGTCCTTTGGGATAACACAAGGGTGTCAGTTTTCTCCGTTTTTTATTTTTGTTAGTTACACAAACTATTGCAACACATTACGAAGCATGGTTTAGATGGATCACCAAACATCAGGCTACAAAAAAGCAGGCTATGTGGAACATTTTCCACCACGGATCTGTTTCGTTATATAGGTCATGTTCACTTTAATCGTGATAAAATCCCCTAGCTGGCAGAGTTTTATAAACACACACTCTTGCCTTGTTTAATGGTCTATCAAACATAACTCTTCCACACAAATATTTATATGGAATATCAAAGATATTCTGTACAGAGACAAAAGCATTTTCTTTGAGTCATGCTATACACAATAACACTTTAAATGCCAATCAATTGCTCAAAGACCATGGTTCATTATTTTGATACACATAATTACTAGAAAATTTTAAAGCTTGTGTAAAAATGAAAATAATATATTTGACACTCTTCCAAAGAAGACTGCTGATGAAGAAAACAGAAAGAGACATGCCCAGGTACAACTGACTGTGTTTTCAACTCTGTCATTAGTCTAGACACCCATTAGAGTTTTAATGGGTAATCTGCAACATCAAGAGTGAGATGAAACGCTGAAATGAGCCCAGGAAGCTGATGAGGTTATAAAATGTTAGCAGAGGTCAATGAAGTTACCGACATTGTGATTACCACTAGGCTACATCCTCATTCCCAACTAATAACTAAACTCCACTGCAGATTTACATTATTGAAGTATTGTTTTTTTTTTTTTTTTTTTTTTCCCCAGGAGGACGCGAAGAAGGTAGTGAAATATGCCTTCTGACTCATGTATGATTTGCAAGAAGTAAGTGACTAATTGCCAAGAGAGAGACAGTATTGTAAGCCAGTGGTTCTCAAACTGGGGGTTGGGAGCTTCCAGGTGGTCAGGAGATAATTTTGGAGGGGAACAGGGGAAAGAAATAATAATAATAATAATAATAATAATAATAATAATAATAATATGCAAAAGTATATTTTTTCACATTTTACTCTATTTTTTCATTTTCTTGCAAAACACTGCGTAATTTTAAATCTTCTGTTGATTAAGTAGAGGAGTGTGGGTGGACTGTTCACCACCCCACATATGCAGCCTGTGACAGGGGTTCATAAGCAGGAATTGGTTTATTTTAACGGGTCACGAGTTAAAAAGGCTGAGAACCACCGGTGTAGCCTTCTAACAATAAAATAAAAGTTGCCCACAATCAGCAAACATGACCCTGCTTGACATTTTTTGCAGCTTTACAGTGTTTGTTTATTTACATTCTGCGCCAGTGGGTTTACAAGAAAATTACAGCGGTAACCTACAGGGTTCTTGCAGGAGAACAATGACAGTCATTGCGTTGAAAAGATGAGGATTTAGAAACTGTCTGATTTGTCATCAAAATGGAAATATCCTCTCACACGCTCAACAAGCAAAGCCTTGAAAACAATTCATTTGAAAGAGCTGACCACAAAATACTAAAACGGAGCAAACGAACCAGAAAAGGAAATGTAAATTCCTTCCCACAAGGCAACACACCCAATGATGATGTCCAGCTGCAGGCTCACATTTTGGGGGCTTATGTGTGAGGACTTAAAGTATTTCCACAAACAAGCTGTGCTCACTGTGGAGTCAAAGCAGCACTACATATTTCCCCAAAAATGCGTAGTTTTGAATCAGGTGAAATTAATTACTCAGTCAAGTATACTGTGGCCTTAAGTGCAACCACAGTGACTCACCTGCCTGAGAGGCTGTGTGATGCTTGTCACACGCAGCAACAGTAAGATGGCCTACATAGCCCATTTATGTTTTGGATGGTGTCAAACCACTGACATCTTGGCCTCAGATAACAACCAGGCATTGAATAGAGGTAGTGCAGACATAATGTGCATACATAATCTGTGATAACTGCAGTGCTTGCAGTCCTCCATGTTTAATACATTGTCAGAAAGGTAGTGTTTTATTTTCACCTTGATTTTGCAGGCTATTACAGCTGTACACACACATTGTTAAAGGGCATGGAAAATGTCTGAAATCCACTGTGCATCACA
The DNA here is from genome assembly GCF_902150065.1 of Myripristis murdjan. NCBI lineage: Eukaryota > Metazoa > Chordata > Actinopteri > Holocentriformes > Holocentridae > Myripristis > Myripristis murdjan. The sequence continues at coordinate 24,178,828 of NC_043993.1, forward strand.
AAAATAACAAAATACACAGCCAACAGGGAAATATAAAGTCATTACTAGCATGCCAGCTGTCTTTTTTGTTAGTATTACTGTCTATGCCCCCCTTTTCTGGTAAATAACTCCATAAGCTGAAGGAGACAATGGAAAATGAAATAAGCAATTGTTTTGTTATGAATTTTTCTACTGCCTGCCGCCTTCTGCTGAGGATCCCCCTTCCAGGCTGGTCAATACTGAAAAACAATTTATTAAAGAATTTCCTAACACCACACCAAAATCAGTGTAAAGCCTGACATCTAATGGTAAAAAGCAGGCCATTAAAACTCACACCTGACTGATACTTGTTGCCGAGTGATGTCATGACTTGTGTGACATCACCTGGTGGCATGTTTCTGCCTACCCCTGAGCCAGAGGTGGCCGCTGAGGAACATCAGCACAGAGCAGGCTTTTTACCCTTCGACGCCAGTCCTTACACAGATTTGCGTTCAGTGATCAGTTGCTTTTGAATTGCATCACACCATTTGATGGAGGAAAATCTGAACGGATTGCACTGTTGACACTTATTCGTGTCCAACGCCAGGTCAGGATTTCACATATCCTGACAAAGAGCAAGACTGTACAAGTGAGATCCATACACTAATTCAGGTTAATGTGAGTGGATGTGTGCAGAGCCTTTCTACCCGAACAGTACAGTCCTGCACACTGGATCAATCAAAAGGACAATGCACTATATGTGCTCTTGTCAAATTAACCTACACTGATGTTAAAACAGAATTGACTTCTGAAAGTAGTCAGTTGTTGACACTCAAGGCTGTTCAAGAACAAGGTGAAATGCTGCTGCCAGTCCTGCGAATATCCCACAACTTGCACTTCCACTGTTTTTAAATGGACAGAAACCACTTTGTATGCTTGCCTCACAAAATAACCAGTGTATATTATTATATGTCAAGTTTTCCACTAAATCTGCTTAACTGGTGCTAGCAGACTATCTCAGCTTAGTCTAGCAGAAAAAATGTTTACCTCAAAGATTAAAGAGTAAACCAGGCTACAGTGATTAGTGATGTTTAGACCAATAAATTAAGTAATAACCATCCCTTGGAAATTTCCATGAGATCCAAATGGCGTGTTAAGTGTCATGGCATATATCAAAAGGCTGTTTTATATTCAGCTAATAAAAGACATGAAAGGCAGAGTGTTTGGAAGAGAATATTTTAAGCAGATGATGCATGGGATAGGACAGCCGGCACAGCAGAGGACTGGAGGTGACCATGCCGGGGCTGAGCAGGACCCTGCTGTTGGCGACACAGCAGAGGCAAACATCTACAAAGACATCAGCAAGGACTGTGGCCAGTGAATATGACTCTGCGTCGTTCCTAGCACGTAAGGCTCGTCTGAACAAATACATGGATGCAATCTTGAGTTTGTTGACTTACGTAGCTTTTTCCACATTGCGTGGTGGCAGGCAATAAAGCCTTTGCGAAGCGCGGCACACACTTCACTGTGATCCTTCGACCAAAACCCCCTTTGCCTTTTCAACAAATCCCACAGATGATCTCTGGCGAAATGTGCTGCTTCTCGACCCCCGTGGCCGTCAAACACAGCAAAAAACGCTACAGACCTCCGGGTGTCGACTATGTGCTCTGCGACTTTTTCGTTTGATGCAGACGTAACGTTACTGTTGTTCTCACTGTTCCCATCCGACAGACTTTCTACCCACATTGCAGAAACTGGAACAGCTTCGGGGCTGCGACTGAGTGTGTCATCTGCAGTCTGTTTGCTGGGTTCACTCTCCGCTCTTCCCTCCCCTGCTCCATGTCTCTGCGAATTTAGATAATCTTCCATTGGTGACGGCGTCGGCTCGTACTCGATTTTTATCTCGAGAACATCCTCCATGTATTTCCTCCCTCCTTGCTCGGAAAACGCACTCATACGAAAAACTACCGCGTCGTCCATGATTGTAAAAAAACCTGGCGTTAGCTACCTAAACAACAATAGGATACATGTAGTTGCTAACCAGTAGCTTACGAGCTAAATATTTGAACCAATTTTGCCGCGATAGTGTGGCCGAAGGCTTCCTTCCTTTTTGTTTATCTTCTCCGACGGGGCGTAAACGTCCCGCTGTACGTAATGACGTCCTATTTTTCCACCTATCAATCTTGGTAAATGCTGCCTAGCAACTACGCATGGACGCCTGACGCTTTTGTTGCCTTCAATTACAGTCGGAAATATTTATATTATGATTAGAGCGCGCACTAAAAAGCAGTAAAACAGAGGAGACTCACAATCTTCACTATTAATTATTGTATTATGCTGATTCTCTTTTCTTTTAAGCTTTTTTTCAAGTTTCTTGTGTTGAATTATTCCGTCCAATATAGGGGCATTAATCATGAATCAATGAATCTGTCGATTAATCATAATTAATAGACAGATTAAGAAAAAAGACATAACCAGGACAACAGTTTATTTAAATAGAAAAAAGAGAGACATAACATAAATTTACAATTAATTAAATTCGAAATTAAACAACAAAAACGGCTTTCATAACGGGTCCATTAAGCACTTCATGAATGCAGACCGTTTTGTATTTATGAATAACAAACATTGAAAGAAAAGCTTCCGAGCTGTATTTGAAGGCAGCGTTAAGCTTGCTTGACCCGAGAAATATTCAAGTGCCTCTCGCTGCAGCACATAGAATGAGGCGGAGTCAGATATCTGATCGGTGGTGTCAACACAGACTATGTATACTCTATCACCTCTATCAAATAGCGCCATCTGCTGGACATTGCATGTACCCGTATGATATTCACTGCTGTGGTGATGGGACTATTTGCTAGACGTCGTTCATATGTATCCTTGTTATGTTTTCCCCAGTGGTTGTGGTGGCATAGCAGCAAAATGTTATATATATATATATATATCTATATATCTATATCTATATCTATATCTATATATATCTATATATCTATATCTATATTTATATATCTATCTATCTATCTATATATCTATATATCTATATATATATATATATATATCTATATATCTATATATATATATATATATATCTATATATATATATATATATATATATATATATATATATATAGATATATATATATATATAGATAGATAGATAGATAGATATATATATATATATATCTATATATATATATATATATAGATATATATAGATATATATATATAGATAGATAGATATATATATATAGATATATTAAAAAAAAAAAAAAATTATCTCTATTTAACCTCATAAATAAAATGCTTTTTTAATGTTTTAATGCCTTAAAGATGCATCCAACTCCATTGACTGTAACAATCTTAGCATATTAAAGCCAACTTTACATGTCATTGTGAAACATCCTACAGGTTTATGTGATCATTGTGAGGAAAATAATTTGTTTAAAAGTGCCATTATTAATTTCAGGAGCTACTGGACAGAATGCTGGACTTGATTGCTTGATATTTGTTTAAATTCTCATAGAACACATTGAGGGAGAACTGCCAAAATACAGACATATAATAAAATAATGCATGGTTATATTGATTAAATTCATATATGAAAAGAACCCATGTTATCTGATGAAATACTAATTACTGGGAAAGATGGATAAATATATAAAACAATACAAGCCAGCCAAAATGATCATAGAAGAAATGAGATAAGAAGTGGCATTTAATGAAGTGTCTTTCAAAAAGATATTTAAGATTGTAAATCATATAAAAGGTAAAAGCATATTTTTTTCAGTTGTTTAAGGGAAACTGGATTGTGGATATAGTCATAGGACGGATCTAAACAGAAGAGGGTGATAATGTCACAAGATTGAATGCCAACTGCCATTAAAGATCAGAAGAAAGTTCAACTCAGCCTGTGCCTTCCTTCTCTGCACGTGGGAGGCTTTCTGCCACAGAGGCATTCTAACCCTGACCCTCACATTCAGAAAGGCTTTCAGGCAGAAATATAGAAGCCTCCCTGCAGAAAGGCTTTATGAATGATTTTATATGTTGTGTATGTTTCTTTAGAGAACATTTCTAAAACTGGGGAGTTGAGATCCAAGAGAGCACACGTGAATACATTCATCAACATGTCATCAACATGTGCAATACTCGCCGGCAGCTGCATCCCATATTGAGTGGTTAAGACAAGCAGGAAGCACCACAGTCAAAATAAGAGCCCTGCTTTCCAAAGAGGAAGCACAACATTGAACTGTAAGGAATAGAGTGAACTGATTTGAAGTGCTGGAAAAAAAAAAAAAAAAAAAAAAAAACAACTCAGTGACCACTTTATTAGGTCCACCTGCACAGTCAAATACAATCCAATCCAACTGTTGTGCCAGAAAGTTTCCGTTCCTGCTGCCTATACTGCTCAGATTTTCTTTTTGTCACAGTAACAGAGGAGCTCATTCAATTATATGTTTGACATTGAGCTCATTGTTAGTGCTGCTGTTGGACTGGACTGCATTATATTGAGAGGTGTTTCCACCATTCTGTCTCCCTCAATGTATTTAAATAGGGAGGACAAAAAATTAGAAACACCTCTAAATATAATGTAGCCCAGTGCAAGACCTCTGCAAACTACAAACCCAAAATAATGCCTTGGATTCACATTTGAGATAGTAGCACTTTTCCTACATGGAAAATTACCTGTCATACCCAAGAACGTATTTGCTCCAGTTCTTCTAAGTTTTATAGGCCTATCTCCTAAATGGATACAATCTGAGGTAAGTCTATGTATACAGCTGAGTCATGAACATTTTTAATTACAGTTTTAGTGCTATTAATGATTTGGCCTTTTCAATTTGATAAAATTTTCAACATCTCTCATCTGCTGCAGGATGTGGACAGCTAGGAGTCCAGTTTCCATCTACTCAAACAGGCAATAAAATGGAATGAATAACAATTTATAACAAATCCGTTTTTATCAAATCAGCTATTGTAAGATCAGCTATTCCTTTCGAAACAATATGGATTTGCATACTTTATTGTGTCTTATGTACATATGAGATGAAGGACTTGGGCATTATCATGCATTTTCAATAATGAAATGACATGATTTTGAAATTCTGTAAGGTTTCTTACCATAGCTTCTACTAAAACTCAGTTTACTTTCTTTCTCTGTGTCTTGCAAAAGGTAACAGTTTGCTGCACAAGATGAATCACAGGAAATGAGTGTAATTTCAGTCGATGCAGCGCCACATGAACTGCAGGACAGCAGTTTTGTTCTCACCAGTGTTTTACCAGCCCATCAAGCAATGGGTCTAAAACACATCTTGCTCGAGCCAACACACAGGCCGCTGGAAACCCTGCCCTGACCGCATGGAATGCCCAAGAAAAGGAGAAAATAATATATCACAAGGGATAAAAACCAAGGAGATTTTTTTTAAAATCCCCAAACATAACATGTAAGCTATTTAACATAAAGTATTTCATCGTGTGGTCAGTGTTGAGTGTTCAGTTTGTGTGTCCATGGCAACAATAATGTTTATACATAGATAGATAGATGTATTTTATTGATCCCAAATTGGGAAATTAAGAACAATAGTAGACTACACAAATTATACCTATCAACAGTAGAAGAGAGAAAAATATAGAGAAATAAACACATCAAATAACTCAATAAAATGAATACAAAGAATATAATAAAGAAACTTCGCATAGTGGTGCTGTTGTACTGGACAATAAAATATACCTATAGAATAGAATACATAATCATAGTATATAATTTATTATATAAATTCCCATGTGGCAGACTCTCTCTCTCTCTCTCTCTCTCTCTCTCTCTCTCTCTCTCTCTCTCTCTCTCTCTCTCTCTCTGTCTCTCTCTCAGGTTAACATAATATATATTTAATGGAATGAGGTAAGGTAGGAGTATAAAGATGTGTAAATTCACCATGAACAAAGTTATTTTAAGAGCAACACAGAGTAAAACAAAGTAAAACTTCAAATCCAGGTCAGGGAGTGACACAAGTAGCCTATTAGGTAGAGAGAAAAATGTCCCTGAGTGAACAGTGAACTGGAACGAGTTGACTTTTTTTTTTTTTTTCACAGCAGACATTCTGACATGAAATATCAGGGTAAACACCGATGTTATTAATGACATTAATTAAAGTCCTGGCTCACTGGAAAGGCTCTGGTCCTCTTAAATGGAGCAGAACCTTAATTAATGTCACTGGTAACTCCTGTGTTAACATGCTATTTCATGTCAGAGTGGATGATGTGAAATAGTTCTATTGGAAAAGGTCTTTGATAAGTCTTTGACTTCTATGTTGTACATTAATCCATGCATTAATACAAGACTGACTTGTTCATTTTATTAGTATTGCCACAGAATTTAAAGTAAGCTGATTCCGGCTATGTCATGTCACATGCTGTGCAGTGTTACAGCAGTGCCAAATGGAGGCAGTGTTGACCCAGTAAAATAAATTCTGCTATTTTACCTAATTGCCAAATTTTCATAGAAATTCAACTTGGAATCTTAGAATTTAATTAACTCTGTTTTTATCATCAAATAGATAATGAAGACATTCATAGGTATTTCTTCAGTGGTTTAATTTGAAACCACTCAAGAAATGAACACTGGAGAAACCACTCAAACTAATTTAACATTCGACCAGTACAGAACAAAATAAAAAATAAATAATGATAATGATTATGATTATAATAAGACTTTCCATGTTCCGGAGCCTGCATAATGGATTTAGTGATGGCTGGAAAAAAAGATAATAGGTAAGCTGCTAAATGAACTTAACATGACATTTCACCTCCACACAAGGAAAAACACTGAGCCAGTGAAGCTTGTGATGTTAGGTGCATTATCATGTACCCCGTGCCCCAAGAGGAGATGCCCTTTGACCTTCCTCCTTCTTCCCACAGCTCTTGAGTTGATGCATTAGAGAAATACTCCTCAGCTCCCAGCCTTGGAAAATTAGCTCATGCTGTGTATTTTTAATTTTTACTGTGATAACACCGTACTGTTTCACTTCGCTGTCCACTCTTGACATGCTAATGATGCAGATTGCTTACAGAATTTTGCAGCCACAAACATTTTCTATGCTGAATTTGTTATGTTGTGACATCAAGGGATGAGAAAGATTGTTTTTAACCAGGAGCTGAAACTGCATGTCATTGAGTTGTGGTCTTAATACAATACTTAATACTGATGTGGGCTCTTCTGTAGATCGGTGTGATATATTAAAGTTGATATATCACAGAGGAAGAGAAGACCCCTTTCGGTTTTTTGTGCATCTCTTAAAACACAGAGGACAGTGAGCCAGACCAGAGAGATATAATATTTCATAGTTGAATGATAATTCAGGTCGACTCTGGAATTGGATAATAAGTAATTATTCGTGAATGAATTGAACTTGGGTTCAAATTTGCAATGAGTCATTCACTGTATGAAGATGGTATTTTCCAATATGTGACCAAAATAACAAACTAAACTTCTGTTTGTTAAGATGATGCTCCAGTTTTAGTTCATCCAGCAGGTTTGGCTTCCATGTTTCTCAGTTTGACCTTTGGCACTTCTTGCTCCTCGGGCTGTATTCCTCGTCCGTCAGTATGTTCGGCTCTTTCCTGATATTGTGGGAGGTTGGGCCTTTTGGCTGTTCTTTTGGACATCTATGTAGCCTCGGGTCCTTGCATCACTATGTACAGCTTAACTCCTTGCCTCAGACTGACAGTGGACGCAGAATCTAATCAGTCTGGCCAGGAATGGGGTCTCCTCTCTATGTGGTCCTTCTCAAGATTTCTTCCATTTTCCCAGTTCAGCTGGATTTTTTGGTGAGTTTTTTTGTGTCCGCTATGAGGATTAGGTCGGGGGTGTCATCCTGTTTGTTGTAAAAATGTGGACGTGTAAAGCCCTTTGAGATTGTGAAAGGTGATATTGGGCTCTAAATAAACCTGACCTTGAACTTGAACTTGAAAGCTACAGTTCTCCTCACTGTATATTTTTTAAACTTAGACATGCTGTACTCTGAGACTCAAATATCTTCCTCCTATTTGCTAAAGCCTTTTAGGTATTACAAATGTGCCAAATGGGACCACAGTGTATTTTCAGGAACATAATGTACATCATTCAAGAAAAAATATTTTTTAAAAATATAATTTTAAAGCCGATCAAGTATTTACTTTTCTGAATTTAACAGAAGTACATAATTTGCTGTTACTTTTCTGAATTTAATGGAAGTACATAATTTGCTGTTACTTTTCATTTTGTGTATTTTGTGATGACAGTATGCCAACTGTTGCATGGTTTGTAAAGAGGCGCTGATTTGTCTAAAATAAAAAAGACTTACTTAATATGATAATCAAAGAGAAATATATAAAGAAAACAAGACAGCTAAAAATCATTGTGTTTTACAGTTTTTTTGTTGTTTCTTTTAACATTTGTTTACATATTTTCTGAAACATGCAAATGGCTCATTTTCTCAAAAGACAAAAACAAAATGCAAAACAAAACAAATTTCCTGCAAAATGAAAAGCTACATCCAAAGCTACAGATCACAATCACTTCGCATAATGGATTTTTTTTTTTTTTTTTGCAACAGAACACATGAATATATGTATGAACCATCCACACTAATGTGCTTGGTGCAAAACAGCACCATCTTTATGGGCTTATGTCTTTTGCAGTTTCAGTATTACACCACACCGCACTGTATGCAGTGTAGCCTTGTAAATAAAGATGTCACACACTGCTGAAAGTTCATTAAACATACGAATGTATGCAGTGCTGTAGCAAAAACATGTATTTTTTCCAAAACACTATGTCATGATGCTGAATATACTGTACAAAACAAAATATGTAGGGCAAATGTGCAGTACAAAGTAGCAGTTTTTTAAATTATTATTATTATTATTATTATTATTATTATTCTTAACAATAATAATAGTATTATTATTTTCTGTTTAAGATCTAAAATCATGATATGATTGGTTGGAATACAAGAATATGTAACCCAATAAGGAATAACATACTGGCCAGTTTTCACTTGGTGATACAGAGGTATTGATATACCAGCATACAGCATGCAGTGTCAGAACTCAGTAACAGTGGATTGTTCTCATAATTGTAATCTGCTCTTGTTTCTCAATGTCTGTGTGATACAAACAACTGTGAAGCGACTCAGATTTGGCTGACCTGTCTATCCAGTCTCTCTCAGAACATCACTGCAAATCTTCCTATTAATACATGTTAAATTTTATACCCACTTTCCAATCCTATCTTTCTGTGTAAAGGAGAAAGCACGATGGTATTCCACAATTCCACATTGCACTCCTGCAGAATTCAGGAAGCTATGCATGGGTGGAAGCTTACAGATCTGGTTTCGGACATTTTTAACTAGCTTTCAGAATAAAACTGTCTAGTGGGGTTTTTAAATTTATGCTGTGATAAGACATTGTGGAGCTATTCTGCCAGAGTGCTATGTGTTGCTCTCTGATCCTTTTTTTTATTTGAAAAAATAATAACATTGCTGCCTTTTTGCTACCTTGCTGAACATTTTAACCACTTCATCTATCTTTTAGTATTGTTTTTTTCAATTAACTATAGATGATTTAGGGTTGTGGGTGAGTGACTGCACTGCAAAGGCTTGTTTATTGCAGTAGTAGGCATTATTAGATGTGTATTAGAAGAAGGAGAGGGGGATATAGGTGCATTTTGCTAGTAGTGTGGGGGATAATATCCCCAGATCCCCTTTATCCACTCCACATGTGACCTCTACCTATCTTCCTCTATAGGTGAGAATATTCTCTCATCCCAATATTCCACATTGCACTGCTGCAAAATCCAAGAACTGTGCATCTCTGTCTCTCTCTCTCTCCCTGAAAAACTCATCAGTATCGTTCCTGCATGTGTACTAATGCACAGTCTGTCCTTCTTGCTTTCTACCCTCCTAGCCTCCTTTTAAAGATATTCATGCCCATTATTAATAGCATAGCCTTCTGAGAGGTCCTGTCTGCGCACGGCCCGCTATCAGAGATAAAGAGGCAAAGTGATTTCCATGTAAATGGTGTCAGAATGTCATTTTCAACTGAAGAAGCTGAGAAAATGAATACCTAAAGACGGGAGAGATTACCAAGGGGCAATGACACCTGGATTGCATTTTCACACACACCCACCCCATGCTGCTCTTGTATGTGGTTCATCCATAAAAATAGCTCTGTTTGGCTTCCAGTGTAGACGCTAAGGTGCCAGTCAACCCAACCAAAGCAGAGAAAAGAAAAGGAGGGAGAGGGTCTCAAATATTACCATATAAATCTATGACTGGCAAAACCATTGATCTTTTCCAATATAAGAAAATAACAGGAGACAGACAGAGAGAGAGAGAGAGAGAGAGAGAGAGAGAGAAAGAGAGGGAGGGAGTTATGCCCAATTCAGATGGCCAAAAACTGGTTGTTTTAGATGCAGAATTTTTGGACAGCTGTTGTTTTCTTCTACACACTCCTTTCCTATATAACTAATACTGCTCAAAACATGAACTATCCCCAGTGATGAAACAGTACAGGTTACAGTTCAGATCCATTTTGGAAAGGCTTTTTTCAACATGATTCACACAGCATCTTATTGAAGGAATTTGGTTCCTCATCAAGATATAGGAGAAATGATGAATTGGTGAGGGGATGAGGTGTCCAGGGTAAATAAATCCTACTTGGACCTGAGGGCTGGCCATTAGTCTATGTGACAGGTTCACCATACAACTAAAGAAACAAAGATGTAGATAATGATAGCAAGAGCAAGGATGCAACAGAGAAAAGATTGGCCCATGCCAAGGATGAACAGGTTTCTAGGAGCCCAACCCCCAAGCCCCTTCTCTTGAGTTATCTGAAAAACTAAGCATCAGAACATTTCCCATGAAAAAACAGCCTTACAAAGCTTCCTAGGAAAGCTTATCAGCTCATTGCAACCACATTTCTGTTCTGAGGTCAGTAGGGGAAAATCTTCAGGAATGATTCCAAAGATGGACTACTGAGCACTAACATACTGTAGAGCTGGGAACAATCAATGAAAGGAACTTAACAGGCCTTATGCTTTCCCTGAAAATGAAATCTCTGTCTCTGTACACACACACACACACACACACACACACACACGATTTGATTTGTTTCTGTAGACTGTTGCAGTCTGGAAAAGTCTAATAAACAACTGATAACCTGAAGTAAAAATGTTCTGTGTTTAGCTTCGTTGGAGGCAATACTGAAGATTTAAAAATAAAGCTAAAAATAAAGGTATTTTTAAACATGCTTGTGGTAGGTTATTATTGTTAAAGTTGCTTTATTGTGTGGTACTTCAGTTTAAAACATGCAGTGAACTGAAAAGTCCATGCATAATCCTCTAGTGTGTTCACAAGCTAGTTGGTAGCTCCAGGACTTCAAAGCTGGCTGCCAAACAGCACTGCATCCTCAAAGTGCTCGGCTGGAAAATAAAGCTGGGAAGACACTTGATGTGCAAACATACTGTGGATGTTTTAAAAATGATGACGTGGAGCTGGATGTTTCTTGCTTTAACAGTTTGTCCAGCTACTAATAAGTAGGAATATTGTTTTTCCAATTTATTGATAGCACATGAATGCACCAGTTCTCCCTATTGCACCCTTCTCCCTACACACCTTCACAGCAGAATGAACATCTTCCCATTTTATTTCACAAACAAAATGTATACATGTTACACCCAGGCAAATATGTTATCTGGAACAGAGATTATATTTATCATAAGGTCAGCATTTGTTTGTTACTAGATTTGTTGGTTGTCGGCCTAATTTAAGATGCATGAAGTGTAGTAGGTTCGCTAAAACAGGCAAAACACTGATATGATCCTTTGAATAGTTGCAAATTCTGAGTGTTTTGGAGATTTTGTGCTTTTTAGTCTAATTAGCTGTATATTATGACATGCTATTATCTTGTTGCAGTGGCAGATATTATAAGGCACCCAAGATCTGTTTTTTTTTTTTTGTTTGTTTGTTTGTTTTTTGTTTGTTTTTTTAATAACTGAACACCCTACCTAAAATAAAACAAAAAATATATATATTTTTACACTTGTATTTAGCATAGTTAGCTAGCAAGCATTAAACAACATCTAGAGAAAAAAACTCACTAACATTACCTCAGAGCTTAGCATCAGCCCTAACAATAAATCTCAGAGCACTGTGTGTGAAATTCATATTTTGTCTTCCAAATAAAAGTTGTAGAAAAGTTTTGAATAGTTGGAATCAAGTTCTCATTTTGCTCATGGACATATTATTAATGGCAGGTAGAAAAAAATGGTCCTGAAATTTGACGCACTGTTGATGATTGATGACTGCTAAAAGTCCAACCATGGCCTGCTAAAAGTCCAACCATGGCCACCTTTTCCTGGACGTCTACACATCAGCCTCATGTCCTTTGTTACTCAGCTCAATAGGAAATGAATGGAATTGTAGTGACTCGGTATTTGTGTTGCTCACAGTGTGAACACAGGGTCAGACAGCACATTTCAGAGGGAAAAAAAAATCCTCAGTCCAATAAATCACATTGTAATCAAGCCAGTAATAGGGTGACTGTTTCAACAGATGGTGCCATACTGCAGTCAGATACTGGGCCTTTAACCAACAACTCTGCTTCTTGTTCTGCAATTCAAAGCCTCCTGAGTTATCCAAGTGCCCTGTCTACCCTCGCAAATATGTCGTTCCTTAATTTTCAGAGGGGTCATGTGTCTGAGCCAGAGAGGCTGACCTTTTTTGCACATCTTGTGTTCTTTAGCCTTTAAAACAGGCCAGTGAATATATTCATAGCTGTACAGGATATAGCTCAGAGTACTGATTTACAAACACTTCCTAGATTCTATGTATATAGTAAATGTACCCTGGAGTAATCCTTCTTGATTGAATCGTTAACTTCATTCAAGTATTCATTCATTCAATGCATTCAAGTGGAACTGAATGCATTTATGATTTTTTTGTGCTGCCTGTGTGTAATTGGCTCTTATTTGAAACTGTCTGGCTGATAGTTGCTAGTTACCAAGGCCAACTTTCCACATAGTTGTGAACAACATGGCAGCTGCGTGGCTGTAATGAGCCTCCATGTTCAGATCCAGATGGATCACGCTCAAAGAAACTAGAAATCTTCAGATCACGCACAGTAAATCAGGACAATCAGTTAGGCCTACTCTCCACATTTTTTTTTTTTTATTGTGGCATCCAGTGGTTAAAAAAACTAGTAGACACACCTCATCTTCGGGGGGGGGGGGGGGGGGGGGGGGGGGGGGGAGTCATTTGTGTGTGTGTGTGTAAAACTTCAATAATGTAAAATTTCCAAGATTTATTCCAGACTATGCTTGAATGCTATAATCATAAACCATTCTGTGTCTAAAATGTGCATTAGAGACTCAGGGACCTACAGGGGGTATGCAAAACTCTAAGAAATAAGACTTTTACTTTGAATTAACAAAGGCATCTTGTCACGTTAAGCTTGAAGCAAATTAGTAGTATGTGTTAGCTTTCACAGAGTTCTGACAACCGCCACCTCTATATTTGAGCTTTTAAAGAAAACTGAGGCAACTAGCAGGTTGATTCTTGAATTTCACTTGCACTGTTCACATAAACTGCAAAATAATTTAACATGGCAAGAAAAATTGTTTTGAAATGAGAACACAGGCTAACAAACTACATCAGTGAAGAGCGACAGGCATTGCAAGCTAAAGGAATAAATCAACATTTCACGTAATGATTGCTAAATGGCACAAAACTACAGCCTCGAAAAATTACCACTAAACTTTTTTGACAGTCTCGACAAATTCTGCATTTTGAAAGTCACAGTGGCAGTATTGTTGGAAGGGCTGCAGTTCAGTAACTGCTTGTATTGATGACCAACTCATAAAGATACCTAACTTGATGTAAGGAAAAGTAGTAGTACAATAGTAGTGGTACAATGACAGTTCTTGTAGGATGTTTCCATTTTTCAATGCTCTATCCACATGAAAAGTAGTTTCATAAAGCACAGAGTGACATGAATATAGGCTTCAATGGCCTTCCCAATCACCAGATCTCAACATCAAATACCCCTTTCGGAAAAACTGGAGGTTTTCGTTCTTGAATACAGTGCTATATCCCAGGTCCCATATCCCAAGCATTATCTTTTATTCCCAATATGAAAAAGGACAAACATGGAATGTGAGATAACCTGTGACCAGCTCAGCAGCTGGTCACAGGTTATCATGTAGGAACTGTACTCATGTCTGTTGCATGACAAAACTAGCATATACTGGACCAACCAAGCTAAACTGAGAGTGCCACAGTAGATCAGCTCACAGAGTCCTAATAGCAGTTTTGTCTGGTAGTGGCATGGCCTGTAGGGATTATTGATATTTGTGAGACTGGCAGAGTGATTTAATCTAGCTGCTGCTAACTTACAATTAGTTGTATTCTTTCTTGCATGCACCTTCAAGGTCTCGCCAACAATGGACATTCAATAAGTAGTTCCACTTTTTCCCTGACAGTAATTTGTCTGCCCTTTGGGGTCTATGGACCAAGTCAATTTTATGGCCACTGGAGACGAGGTTATGCCAAAGTCACTTATAACGTTGGCAGGTTTAAAAAAAAGAAAAGAAAAAGAAAAAGAAAGGCTAAAAGCAGAAAAAATGCCTTTTCCTCCACATTGCTTCATTGAAAATACACAACCCTACCCAGGCAGTATTAAAACAACGTATTCTCATGAAACGGTTCGTATGATATCATACGAAAAGTTATGCACAAATTCTCGTGCATTTTCCTACGAATTTCCAGCAGCACGAGCGATCAGCGTGCATGCGCGAGCCCCGAAGCAAGAACCTTAAGAAAAATGGCGGACATTCCTTTTATTCTCAGTGGAAAATGCAATATTTTAAGATAGCTTATGCATTCAAATGCATTTTGATAACATTTCTAGCAGGAAATGTGCATTTTATTCCCAAAATCTTCGTTCAGGCTATGTATATGATGTTTACTTTGTTAGTTATTACGAAGATTCTTTCAGGTTTCTATCGTTGCTATGGCTGTTGCTATGGCCGCTGCTACCACTGTCTCTGATGTAGCTTCTACTCGGAAGTATTTTCCTCACTGTCACCGTGGAAATCTGGGGAGGGAGGCGTGGGGTGAAACCTCACGAAAGAAAGACCAGCCTGCAGCGCATAGGTCACGTGATCACAACGTTCTGGCTCACAATTACGTGGGTTATATACGAATTATAGTGCAATACTTTTCGTAGGAATTTGTACGAATATTGAATGAGAACAGCCTGAATAAAAACATCCCAGAATACCCTCCCCCTTTTTGAACCCCTCCCACCTCATTACATGACAGATGATCCCTTAGCTTGCTCTCACAAGTGTCCTCCCCATCTTGTACCCACACGTCCCACACTTGCCAGCATGATTGAGCTAATTAAAACCATGCACATGAACTAGACAAATAACTGAAGTTCTGCCATAGGAAGTTTAATCTACTTCTTTAACCCCCAGATTCACAGCATACGTAACAGTGTCAAACCTAGAGGACATCTGTGCACAAACTTCTGCCAGTGCTGAGCAATTTTAAAACTCACTGCTACTGTTTGTCTTTTAAATTTCATTCAAATACATATATAGAGATATCCTGCTGAAACACAGACCAAAAAAGCAACAACCTAACTATCTATAGGCATAGCAAAAACATAACCTCCTCGCTGGAGGTAGCAAGTTGAAGAGCGAGGCATGATACATATTATTTGTGTTAAAAGGTGTTGCTCTTACTAGAAAGAGCACAGTTTCCTCTGGGGAAGGGTATCTTTCCAATGTCAAACCCACAAGTGTGCTCCTGCCGGCATGATTGATGACCGTGATATTGATCACGTGAATTCACAAGCTCACTGATGACTTAGATGAGGGATTTTGATAGCTGGGTGCAGTTGAATAGAAAATTGTTGTGTGTCAGCAGCCCTGATGCCCCTTGTTGAAGTGTAAATCGTAGAAATCTCCCTAAGCTGTGTTCATGACGTGAATGAATTGGTTTTGCTTGATTCATTTTCTTCTAATTTAATGTAAAATACGAACGATTGAAGGTGCACAATGCATAAGGATCAACTGAAGAGAGGACCATTTAGTCTACATGGTTCTCATTGTAGGTCTAGCTCAATAATGTGCTTATTCTGTATTTTTTGCCAGCTGTATCTAGTGCCCTTGATCACTTCAGTTGACTGTCTGCAGTTGTGATGCTGATGAAAATGGATGAAATTTGAGGATAAAACAGAGGCAGTGCTTTACTATGTGCTTTACTAGTGCTTTAATCTATGCGGTGTGTACAGTCTGATGGCTCCTCATAAACTCAAACAGTTTCTAGTAACTGGACATAGGGTTAGTTACACTGGCGTAGTGTTTCAAGACAACGCATGCTGTCGAAATAGTATTTCGCGAAGCTATGAATGACATCCAGGCAAGTCACTTTGCATCGTTTTGCAAGACCACGGCAAATCTTAATGACAAAGCATTCACCTTGCAAAACTGTTTTGCAAGAGCAGCTTTTTAGAAAAAACTATTTTCTCTTTTCAAATCAACTCTTCATAAGTGGTTAACCATTTCAATCTACGCTATGCTTGCTAAGTGGTGCCATAGACATCAGTTATACACCTCAGAGATGGTTTAAGGGACAGACATTCCCAGTGCAGACAATAATATGCCTGAACATGGACTGGCTTTTTCTTTAAAATAAACCAACAACACGTGGAAATAATTGGGAGATAGGTTTGTTGCACTCTTTTGCTTCCCATGACAGCAGCGATGAAGTTAAAGCTCTAATATTTGATTAAAGAACCAGAATCTAAATACAAAATGAAACCTAGACAAAGCCCTTGAATGCCATAGACTGCTGTATGTGGTAAGGTGAATGGATTAAATGACCACAGAGGATGTTCTGGATCAATATTCCATTTGTTACTCACATCATTACACGGGAGAGGAGACATTCATCGGTCATTGCGGACAGTGGTTTTCGATTTGAAAAGAAAAAAAAAAATCTGAAGTCAGTTGTTGGAAAATACTTTGACCATTCATCCAATGTGAGTACAAATAAACTGAGGTATGGCAATGAAAATTACACCGAAGCATTAGAGACACTTCAGTTGACAGCAAATAAACCTATTGCAGGGGTGGAAAAGTGGCTCAGTGGTTATGATGGATTGATGACCTCGTGCTTTCCTGCCCAGTGTTTGCTGGAACAGGCTCTATTCGTCCATGATGACCTGAAATAGGTATAAGCGTGTAAAGAAAGTGAATGAGTGATTCCCATTGCAGTATCACTCAACTGGTGTGTATTGCTCAGTGTGACCCCATGAATGAGTGGGTCACCATGCCATTTTGTCCTCAGTGGTGGGGTAACTGATGCTAGTAATACAGATAGAAAAATAAATAACATGTCTACCATGGAAGCCGACAACATATGAACCCCTTACCCTCATACATACACACAAACACACACACCCTTGTAATGTTACACAAGGCAGTGCAGTTTGGCTGCAGGTCTGTAGACCTCGTAAGATATAATTCTGCAGACTCTTTTTTTGAGATCTATCAAAATATATACTGTAAAAACTATACAGGTGCACTGGATTAAACTTACAAACATACAGAGTCGGTGTCTTCATTTTCATGTATGCTGCAATAGAATATAGAGGCATGAGAAATGTTGTCATTCACTTGCTATTTCCGAAACACATACAAATACATGCAGCCTCTGTCATAATTTGCATGAACTAATTTTTAACTTATCTCTTTAAATGAATAATTTGTCATTATCTCTCAGTGGATGTTACACATTTATCTTGTAATGGTTGAAAAAGGACTAATGGGAAAATGAACAACAGTTTGGGGGCTCAGAAAATAAAATGATAGTTAAAAGCAGATTTTAATGATTGGAATTCACTGTTCTTTGATTGGAGTGTATGAGATGTAAAGTTTCATCTGTAAGAGCAAATTGTCTGAGCGCAGCCTTAGGACCCCGAGGATATTGGATCTAGGTTGCTGCAGAGGTAGGTTCAGTGATTTGTATGCGCTCCATCTGATAGCCTCTCTCGGATCATAGACGGATTATTTAGGCTTCCCTGCTGGTGTGAGAGCCTGCGTTTGATTTTTTTCTTTCTTTTTTTTTTTTTACAGGTTCATGCTGTAGCTTCCTTTTTTTCTTTCCATTTTCCCTTTCACTGTTCATGCAAGGCTACTTGACTGGCTCAGAAAACACACTGGCAGACACTTGCTGTATCACAGAGAATGGAACAATTATACTCATCAGAGCAACGACCTAAACGGGTGAGCTGTAAAGTTTTAGTCACTTGCATGAATGAGGCTTACTTCAAGGTGTGTAACCAGTTAGCTTGCTAGAATCCTTTATGAAAATGTTTTACTGTACTTTTCACGTTGAAGTGCTGCTGACAGATTTATAGAACGTGTGAATGAAGGATGAGCAGAGCACATGGACAGGCTTGGTGATTTTACTACCATGCGTCCAGTGATGGTTGGAGAGAACGATGCTTATTACAAATTCATAGTCATGATAGTGCACTCAAGTTATACCGGTGGCCATCCATGTGCTCACATTGCTGTTATGTTTTTGATCAATCACAGCATGTGCCACAGCAGGGGGAACTTGACTAAAATGTATGTAACTGTATGCTCTGGTAAAGTGCATGAACAGAACAGACAGACCGGCTTGCTACACATTGCTGCTGAAGTCTGTGGATGGCCCTATCAAATATGACATTTTTTGATTATATTGTATTGTATTTAACCTACTGACAGTGTAGAGAATGTTTATTATATTTTGTTTTATCATTGATGGTGTCAGAAGGAAATGAATCCCTAAGCCTGTTGCCATGTTCTACTACACGACCAGGTGCTGTCCAGGTGCTGTGGAGCTGAAAATTGCTTAGCATATTCGATTAAAAAAATAGAAGAAGAAAAAAAGAGGGGGGTGGGTGGCAGAGAGGGGGGCAGAGCAGAGTGAGTGCTATATGTACTCTGTATGATGAATTAATCTGAATTGTCAAACAAGCAATAATCGGGTGACAGACGATAACCGTAACTCTTAAGCCTGTTTCCATATATCTACACTGGTGGTTTTCAAAGTGGGGGACTCACAGGGGTCCCTAAAGGGTTTCATGGGATCCTCAGCAAAATGAGGAATAATTTAATCTACAAACAAAAGGTATGAATGATCATTTTAACACTGTGCTTTAGTCTAACCACTTTATCTGTCAGTGTTAAAGTATGTTAAAGTATCAGAGTCCCTAGGGGAAAATCACCTCAAGCTGGGGGTCCATGGAGTCTGAAGCATTAATAAAGTTTGAAAACCACTGATCTACACTGAATGAAGATTACTTGACAACTATATGCATTTCACAGAATGATCAAGTAGTTTCCAGTTTACAAAATCCCATCTAATCCAATTCTTATCTTAAAGAATCTTATTTAGGTAGATCAATGTATAAGAGTGTGTACCATTTGTTAAAACTGAGTCCTGATTGCAGCGTCCTGTGTTCGAATCCAACCTCAGGCTGTTTGCAGCATGTCATCTCCTCTCTCTCCCCTGCCATTCCTGTCTTTCTCGACTGTGACTGTCAAATACGCAGAAATGCCAAAAAAAATCTTAAAAAAGATTCTTACTTCACCTAGCTGGTGGGCTCAGTTGATACAGCCGTGGCATCAATTAATTTCACTGCCTCTAGGAGGTGAAATCTGTCCAATTCATCATCATTTTTGCTTAATGTTTTAATTGCTATCATTTCTGCCCTTGCTGTTACTAGTGTTGGTGTTCTAGCATCTTCTGGGTATCTGTCCAGATTTTTCTACTTTACTTCCTTTGTTCACATTATTGCTTTTATTGTGTTTTCTGTTGCCTTCTGTTGCAAGCTTCATTCTCCAGCCCCACCCCCATTTGTCCCAAAAATTCCCACTAAAGGGCTCTCGGCTTCTTTCCAGACCGGCACTGTCAATGAGAATTTGTCCTTAATTTATTTTCCTTGTCAAATAAAAAGCTGTTAAATTTTCCTCTCAGTAAGCTGTGAGAGGAATATGATGAGCTCTCTATGGTTTATATGGGGTATAATATTATGAACAAGTAAGTCATCATCTACTTGCTGACATATGAGGGTCAGCAACAGGGGTCAAAGATCATAACTGCCTACTGGCTAGTCCATCAGATTATTTGTAACCCCTGGGCTAGTTTTTCTCACTCACAATGCCTACACTGTAACGTATTATTGTGAGCCCTAACAGAGCCCCAGACACTCCATGATGCCTCTCGTAGTTTTAATATCTCTTGTTTTGCTCTGGTAGCTTGCTCAATGCATAAGACTGGCAGTTATTGAAAGCCCACTTTTGTCTCCCCATCCATTTCTCCAAATGACAAACCCATTCCTCACCGCTGCTGCCTCAGGTACTGCCGCATTTTATTCAGGTTGTTGCCGTGTTTGATAAGAACAGTATTATTTGTCTGAGATGGGATGTTAAAGTTAATTGACAGTAATATATGCAGGTAGCATCTATCTGTGTGCGGCGTGTACATCAGGTATTTGAGCTTATCTTTTATAGTCCAGTGGAGGCTTGATAGCACATGCTTGCCGATACCTCCTGCTGAGGCGTTGATTTAGCTTCCAGTTTTTTTTTTTTTTTTTTTTTTTTTTTTGCAGAAAATAGCCAGTGAAACACACTTCCTGTATGTATAGCCTCTACCTTCACTCAGCCCCCTGGTGCTGTCACAGAGCTGCTGAGTAGCCTTCATACCCTAGTCTATCACAAGCAGGATGCACATAGACTAACAACAAATGTGAAAATACACAATTCTATATTGCATTTACATTGAGTCATAGTCCTTTGGGAGGTAGAAACACACATCAGCATAGAGATGTTGTGTTTAGCAATAATGCCATAATATAAAAAAATAGATATTTATCTTAGGTGTGTATGGAAATCACAATGATACACTATATTATCAAGCAGGGCTGAGTATTGGCACTGATTTGGTTTGATTCTGATTCACATGGTCTTGATTCGATTTGACACCAATTTTGACTTGATTGCATATCGATTCAATTGTTATGGATAAGCTCAGTTGCGGTAACCATGTAAGCTGTTCCTTTTTTTCCCAAGTCTTCTTCATCATCATGGTTTTAAACTGAAAATAAATCAAGACATCTGCCTTTAGGCTTGATCGCGCTGGTGTCAGTGGGAGCCCCTGCCATTTTTTGTTCATTTTTTTCAAAGCGCATGAAATGGTCAGCCAAGTTTCTGCAGGCTGGTGGCTCAGCAGACAGGAGACATGCTACGCTTAGCATAGCCAAACTTTTCACACATGCCACTGAAAACTAACCAACTAACTGACTAAAAGATTGTGGGATTTCAGAACTGCTATCGGATAGTTCAAATGAAGACCACGATTATCTGAAAAACTGATATTTGTACACACAAACTTTTAAAATGAGGAAGCACTGTTGGATGGGTTGGAGCTGTATTTCTGCAGATGCTACAGGTGCACTGAGATGCATTTGCTTTCACTTTCATTTGTCATCTGAAGGTAGTCTTGTTTTGTTACCACCACTGCCACAACTCATTTTGCATGTACTGTGTTACATGTATCTGCCTATATAAAGTATAGGAGATGGAGCTGAGGAGATAGGAGAGATGGGGGAAAGAGACAGTGGATGTATGGGAAGGAGATGAAAGCTGATACTGTTCATGCTCTGGTGCTTCCTATGTGATCTGTCTGCTGTGGTCTAGTGAAGGCTCCTGCTCTCTCTTATTGACAATGTTTGATTGTAAGGGCCGATATCTCCCTTTGTCAAAGGACAACGAGGAAGGAAAACCACCATCTAGCCTCCCACTTGAACTGCAAACTCTCTCTCCATTATGTGGTGCCACCACTGCAACAGATTTTATTACCCTTTTTTTTAGTAATGGTCAACTGTGTGTTAGCGTGCCTGCATATGTGCATGTACTGTATGCAGGCGTAGGGACAGCATCCAGTACATACAGTGCAGAGAGTGATGCATTCACCCTGTTGGTGCAGGCTACTTCCATTATTCTAATGAGGCAGCAGGACTAATGCACTGTTAAAGGGAAATGTTTCATTCCCATCTGTCAGCTGTTCAGACAATTGTGTGGCTGAACTTCAACTTAGCATGCACCTCACACCTCCGTGATCCAAACTGTGCTGTCGACACAAACACTGAACACAACGCATTCCCCTTCTATTCTGTTCTCTTCTGTTCTCTCCTCGTCTCTTCTCTTCTCTCCTCTTGCACTTTTCACCAACTTGACAATGGGGCATAAAATGAGCATTATACTGTAGTTTACCCAGGCATCAGAGTGCTGACCACACATACCGTTAATCTCTACACACTGCACTTCTGACCCGGTTTCTCTTTTTTTCTCTATAACCATCCTTCCAGCAAGTCTCTTCATTTTACATTTTAGATATCTTGCCATGAAATTGTCATTTTCCCATTTGAAATGAATTATCTGCGTATTAAGCATACACACTCCTGTCTCTCTCTCATAGCTTCTTTCCCCCACTGGCATCCTTTCTAAATCACATCTCGAATTTATTAACTTTCTTTTTTTTTTTTTTTCCAAATCCACCCACTTTACTGCATTCTCCCTGCATCATCCCTATAAGGTATGAAAGATAAATCTAAACAATGCAATGTTATTATCATCCACATTCAATATTCAGTGCTATGCAAAATGTAATCTTCTTTGCCCATTTGAATGGTAATACATTCATGTGAAGAGTTTTGTAGCAACATCAGATTGCATTGTGAGATGGTAATGTGAGTCTTGCTGTTTAAAATGACTGTTGGTGTGAAAGTAACGCTTACTATGGAATATTATTATTGTTAGTTGTCATAGACTCTCAAACAAAATGCATCTTAATAAATCTGCACCAGATTAAAAAAATGCTTCCATGCTTGCAATTTGTATAAATCATTGGTGCTTTGTGCATTCTGAGCACTGAGACCAAAGTGTTCATATCTTATCACATCGTCTAGCGTGATTCTTCAGAAGTTATCCCTCAATATAAATCATATGAATATAATCTGTCTATCTTCCAAGTCATAGCATACAATACAGACAGCTTTTTACTTTCACCAATCAACAATGGGATTGTACTACTATCTTAACAATGCGCATCTGTGGATTATGCTCTGCTGTAGCCTATACACTGCTCCCTTCTCATCACTTTTTGCACAGCACGTGCACTTTTTGTGCAAGGTTTTGGCATGGTTTAAATATTGGCTATTGGTTTGCATTGTACAGAACAGCAATTAAATTCGGGCATGGTGTCACTGGCTGCGGGGTGCCAAGACATCCCAGGAATCTGGCCGCCCATGAGACAAGCAGGATGCATTGCAAGCCGTTTGTGCCACAGATGGCTGATCAGTAGAACTGACTGCATATTTCTCTCCCGTCGCCTGGCATTGTCACTGTTACTCATCATGATGCCCACTTGAGTGCAAAGGAGCTGGTGTGTGTGCGTATATGTATGTGTGTATGTGTGTGTGTGTGTGTGTTTGGCAGGGGGTAGGGGATAAATTTGGGGTATTTGCCATCTAAATGTAAGCATGTTTGTATGGTGAGTGTCTACTATCATTTTTGAATACATGAAATGTAGATGGTGCATCTACTTAATATTTTCCTACTCTCTCTCTCTTTCTCTCTTTCTCTCTCTCTCTCTCTCTCTCTCTCTCTCTCTCTCTCTCTCTCTCACACACACACACACACACACACACACTTCTCTACCCAGCACACAAGGAGAATTTAAGCTACAGAAACTCATGAGTGTGTTCAGATGCAGGAAAAGTGACATTGAACTCACACTAATCTGCATTGCCTCCCTGTGTGTGTGGATTGGATCAGACTGAAACAGACAGACTCAGAATGTTCCTGTGGCTGTGCGTTGGGTGGGCTTCAGAAGAAAGCCCATCTGTCTACCTCTTTTCTTTGTAGTAGATTTTCAGAGAGTCTTTGTTTTAAGAGCATGGAGTCACACAGTACTCGCCAGCGGGTTTTGTGGTGTGCCGGCAGTTTTTATGAAAAGGTTTGCAGAAACCAGCTGAAACAAAATTCATTTCAATATGGCACACTGATTACATTCATTACATTATTGTCATCCGCACTGTTGGTGAAATGGTAAATGAAGATTATGAGGTTAAATTTCTGTCATCTGAGATTTTAAAGTACTTTTAGCCATATCAAATGAGTAATTAAATAATATCGCATGACAAACTAGAAGCAACTGCTTTATGAGCACCTTTTGTGCAACCATGCGACAAAGAATGCCATGGATGTTACTACTGAAGTAGCTTCAAACAAAAGCTTAAAGTCAGTGGCGGTTCTGCCCATGTTGCCACCCTGGGAGAAATTATTGCCTTGCGCCCTTCGCCGCTAGAGGCGCCCCTCCCAGAGCCGGCCATGCTGTGCACGGCAGGGGCGCCAGCACCTGTACAAATACCTTTTTTTTTTGGAAAAATACTTTTTATATGGACAAAATCTTGTTTGAATAAAAAAGCCACCAGCCGCCACCACTGGCCTCATGCCAACCGGTGCCGCGCCCACCCGGTCAGGTCTGCCAGATCTGACAGGTGAGCGGCGCACACATACTGCCATATATACCTTTTATTATAAATCAACTTTTGTTCATACACGGCTGCAGCAGCACAACGGACAATTACACAGAAAACATGGTTGATTTGACGGCGCAATGCGGCCATTCGCCGGTAATCGCTGCATCAGGCGAGCCTACCTACTGGTTTACATATGCAAGTCTTAGACCCCCAATTTTAGACGAGGCCGTTTTTTCAGGGCATTTTCAATGGAGAAAATATCGTCTTATATTCGGATGAATACAGTAATAGAAAACTGCTTTGCAGCGCTGATTTTTTTTTTTTTTTTTTTTTTTTTTTTTTTTTTGCGCTCGTGCCGCCCCCCACGTGACATGAAAAAATGTCGTCCCGGGCGGCTGCCCGCTTCGCCCGTGCCTAAAACCGCTCCTGCTTTAAGTCATTAATTTTATTTTACAGTCACTGCAAGATGTCACAACATAATGGAGACATCAACATAACAGAGAGACAAAAAAGCTGCTAGAGGCTACTATTTTTGGTGTATATAAATATGCCTACATGTATAGTGCATGTATCTAAGGGTGCACAGAGATGTGTATGTCTGTGTTAAGTGGTATTTGTTTGTTCTATGTGCATGGGGAAGATATAAAATTTGTGCAGGACTCTTCCAAAAAAAAAAAAAAAAAATCTGTCAGTCAATCAGTTGCTGCTGTTTGAGTAACTTTTGAGCACAATGTATGATTGCTGCATTCTTCAGTCATCTGTCAACCTCAGCCTACATTCCAACTATACTTGATATCTTAATAAATATTGACCACATCTCTTTGCCATATCTCTCCCAGGTCTACTAAGGCTGTCTGAAATGCATGCTGGGACATTTGGAACCATGTGGGATGTGCGCTCACCTGTTGGCACTTTCCTCTTCATCAACTTGCTGTGTCTCAACCAGTCGCAGCAGGGCCACAGCAAGGCTATTTATTCAGGTCAGATTTATCTTTATTTATATTGATAAGACGCATTCAAACAACATTTCAACACCAAGACTGATACATGTTTTATTTCGCTATTATTGTGCTTCCTCATTTTTTGCTGTCTCACAATTCTTAGCTTCTCAAAATAAAATGATGAATATAATGCACTGTTATGATGACAGCGATGACCTTGGAATCTGTTGTTGGATTCATTAAGGTTGCATTGTGTGAGATGATTATGCAGCTCCTTGCTCCTCAGGTGGCCAGCTAATAGAGAAAGGTTCAATTTTATTTTCTAAGAAACTTAAGCAAATCAAAGTGCAATGGAGACATGCCAAAAAGACAATATGTATACCTATACCTGCTTGATTAGTAGTTGCAAAGGCACTCTGCACTCTGCATCCCTCAGGCAAATCCAAAGGCTGGCAAGGTTTAGCATGTCTGTTAAGAATTTCTCTCCGAAAGTTTCAAGAGAGATACTCCTAGACTCAATACCCTCTCCCTTGCTTGCCGAATGTGCACTGATGCCTTGATCTGGCAGGAAATGATGGCAGCTACTGTGAATATGCAAACTTTTGTGTCATTGTTGTGTGACTCATTGTGCAAAACAAGAAACAAGAAATCAAATATACTTGGAGAGAAATGAAGCGTTTTTCTCCAATACCATCCGGCTGAGCTTTAGCAAGTGGTTGAGGATGTTATGCTGTCCTCTTTTGGATGAGGGCAAGAACACTTCACTAAGGTTGTCATTACTTATGCTTTGAATTTCAGTCTGGCCTACAACCTCTATTTGGGTTTGATCTTTGACCACTGATCATATATGATCACTTGTAACTTCTGCGGGTAACATCCAATTTATTTATGAGGAGGACTCTGTTATGACTCAAAACAGCAAATTTGTGTTCAGGAAAGGGTTAATGTCTCACATTTTAATTAGACTAATAAACAACATTAAAAGCTTTGATGTTTAGCATGGCAGTAATATATGATTTATATGTGATTTATGCTGATGCACAGGTTAATGAATTTTGTGTTTTTATCTTATTATTGTACTCAGCCTTTGTTAGTTTATGTCCAAATATTAATATTTTGCACTGTCGGTGCATTAGATAGTGCAAAACCAGAGTGAGAGCAAAGGATCCTATAGAAATGCTAAGTCTATAAATTTAGAAAATGATGTAATGTCCATTTTGGCCATTCAAAGCAGATCAGATCAGATCAGATCAGATCAGTACAAATATTATTTAATAGATCTATTCAGATTTCTAATCAATAAATTTGGAAAACTTTGCACTCCAGTTGCTGATGGCTTAAATATATGATGATGCTTGTTTTCTGCTCGTTCTTTTTTTTTTTTTTTTTTTTTGTCTTTAACCCCAACAACATGACGGCGTAATGGCGCCCTCTAGTGGTATATTTTTTTTTAAAATATCTATGCTGTTCTCACCATAGAGGCAAAATATTAGTAAATAAATGGAAATTGTTGATGCCTTTAAGCTTAACTAACTTAGGTACACTGTGTCGAACTTGTCACATGTACACATCCAGTGGACTTGTGAATTCAAGATGCACCAATGAATCAATGATTTAGTAATTCACAATTTGACCAAACTCCAGAGAGAAAAACACACAGTTGTTAATGACAAGGGGATTATCGGTAATTATCTGATTTAATAATTGATGCCTCATAAAACACTCTTTAATATTTGATCACAACTTAAACAGAGTTTGAGTCGTCTGTTATAGCAAATTGAATTAAGTATAAACAACATATGCTTACACTGTCAGAGATTAAATTCCAACACAATTATAGTTCTTGCTGATACAAAGACTAATCACACACTGGAGATTATTAGACTTCACTGAGCTGAGTTTGGTAATGATCCTGTTATTAATTCAGCCATTGTCAGTCACTTTTCTACTATCTTTGGGAGTTATGTATTTCATTAGTAAAAATCATTGCTGAAATCTTATTGTATATGTGCATAATACATGGAATATGTAGTCTATTTTAGTTTGATCACTCCATTCCCTTGCAACTCTGCACATTGTGAGTACCATTGAATGACCATAATGCACTGAATCGATCAACCCAACCCAGTATTACTTATCAGTGATCATTTACTATAGGAAGGCTACCTCGCTTATTTTTTCTGCAGCTTCCAGGAATCAAACTTACCTATGACCTTGCTGTGGCTCAGCATGGCTGGTGCTTGGAAACGTCCATGACATTCATTTGTCAGTGAAGCTCAGGCAGCCGGTTGCCCTTTCATGTTAAACTAAGGTCTGGAGAGAGAAGACTTTATTGTGAAGGGACAAGACAGTGTTGAACTGATAACATACATGGAGTTATAACACTGTCCTTGTGCTTTTGCAAACAGACTCAGACAAACCTGAAGGGACCAGTGAGAGCATCAACCCCACACCTGTATCCGAACATGGAGAGGACAACAGTCTTGGATACACAGGTATGGTCTGTGTCCTGGATGTGCAAGTCTTACAGCATACTGGAAAAAAGAGCCATTTTATAACAAGGACACACAGTGTTACAGGTAAAAAACAGCCCACACAATTCAGCAGTATTCCACAGAGGAACTGAGTGAGTGATGGTGGTTCAGTGTGTTGTTTGTATACATGGCCATGCATGCTGTTATTGGAAGAGTGTGCCACATCTCATAAGATTAAATGCAATCATTTGCAGACAGGATATCATACAGTTCTGAAGTTAAACTGGTTAATTTGCTTGCAAAATAGTTGTAGTGTTAGCTCCTGATTCTTTTGTTGAAAGCCCAAGAACTGACCGGAGTCAATCTTCAGTTTTCTGATGAAATATTTATTATGGTCACATATTAAGCAAGGCAGCGCTGGTCTCAGAGTGACAGAGCTCTCGCCGGATCTCAGTCAGAATGAGCCCCGATATTAGGAAATGATGCACATTTATCTTAATGGGCTGGGCCTGCCCCGTACATAGGTTGGACTTACATGCAACCGAGAATAATTGGCCAGTTACCCGGACATGGACAGGCCAACCACTGTCCACGCTTTGTTTCTGGAATGTGCTATGCTAGTGTGTGAATGTTGACTGGGTGTGTATCTAATGCAACAGACCTAACTAACAAGATAGAGAAAGTACATCTGGCTCCTGGTTTATCTGTCTTCTGCTAGCGGTCAAGTTGTCCTGAACTATATAATACATTGGATAATGCAAGAGACAATCGAACTATAAGGCCAATTGTAACAGTAGAATAGCTTGTCTTTTTTCAAGGTTATACACAATATAACTCATTATCCTCTTTGGGAAATTCTGCAGTATTTTGAATTGCATTTAGTGTTTCCCTTGAGCCTATGGAAATATGCTCTGAAGAGTCAGTGTCTGCAGGAAAGTTCTTTTATGATCTAAATTCTTCCTTCACAAGCGGCTGAAATGAAATGTGATTGGAAATACTTTACTTACGCTGAACCTGCACAAATGAAAGAAAACCAAAAATATCCCAGGAAGACCAAAAACACAAGTCCAAGGCACTCATTTGTCCACAAAAGCCTAAGTGAAATTGTAAAAAAAAAAAAAAAAAAAAAAAAAGAACAAGTACATGCCATAGTGTATAAAATAGAGCTACAGACCAGGTTCAGAAAACTGTCACTGCCACTATAAATCCGCGACAAAAAAGGCTTCACATTTTTGGCTGAGCATCCAACACCTCTGTTCTTTTCTGATGTAGACCTGTGATGACCTGTTGATGAACTAAGCGTGTTCACACCCTCATGGCTCCTAGTGTGAGTCACACAACACATTGCTATGATTGTTCATAGACTATGCTCCTGTTATAGTTAAGTGCCAGTCACACTGATACTATTCTAACACTAGGCCTTAGTAATACATTAGCCAGTGGTGTATCTTTGCATATGTTTAAGGCAAAGCATACACTTGCACATTATCTAATAAATGTTCAAAAGGCCAAACCAGCCTTATTCTTTTCTTTTTTTTTTTTTTTTCTTTTGTCATCTGTCCATGTTTTTGCCTAGATGTCATCATGTAAAAATGGCTGCAAAGCAGGGTCTAAACCCACACAAAGCCCATAGTCAGTATGCTGGCAATCCAGATTGTGCTGATTCTGGATTGATACATTTAAAGTCACAATTGATTCAAATCCCTTGGTAAAAGACTATGTTTCCTTTTGCTGACATAAGACTGTAATACCAGTTAATGCCAGTTCAGCAGCTGTAGACCTGAAGTGCTCCATACAAAGCCAGTGCAGCTCAATCCCCTCCCCCTTTCCGTTGACAGAATTTTTATGGCAAGGGCTTTGTCACGGGGAAGTGTCAAATGTTTAAAAGTTCCTCTCTTCCTACTAGCCCTTATGATTTTTGGAGGATAACAAAACATTGCTTATATATGGTGCAGTCCTGACAGTGTAAGACGCCTTGGAGAAATTGAGTTTAATATCGAGAAGATATTTCACATGGCTGTAGAAAATGTTTTTTTTTTTTTTTTTTTTTTTTTTTTTTTCACTTATATGTCTAATGGCACTTTAAGGACTTTTTTTCTTTCATGGGTGCTGAATGTGAGCCTCAGAGTTTACATCCGATGTGTTCTATGCAGAGCTAATGGTAGAAAGAAGGACTCTTGATCTTTCAGTTTTCTCTCTCAAGATAAGAAGTCTATTTTTCTTTCATTCTTGAACTCTTCCCAGACTATTAAAAAAATGAAAGTGAAATCGAGGGAGGCTGAGAGGATGTCTAGCAGTCTGAACGACTGATAGGACCATGGTGGTTGCTGCCAGATTGTCAATTTGGAAGAAGAGTGCTGTGCATAGTGAATACAAAGGTTGTCTGTCATATTGAACGTGTTGCATGACCCTGAACAACTGCAGCACTGTGTGCTGTAAGAGGCTCTGACAAATGGGCAAAGAAAAAAAAAAAAATAAACAAGTGGAAGACAGTGAAAGAGCCAGACGATGCACTGTTACAGAAATGGAAAGAGTATAGGAAAAGCATAAGGAATAAAACTTCTAATGTGAAAAAATAGGGTAATAAAAAGGAGCAGCTGATGGTGCCACAGTCAGAGTCTGTGTGACATGCACAGCTATACAGATATATGTGTATCTTCAAGGGATGCTCTACAATCATAATATGTATTAAAACATCCACCAGTTTCTCAAATCCATACTGACAGATAATGAATTTCAGAGGTCCTTCACTGCAGATTGTGGGTAAAGTGTAATAATTCCATTTCTAGTTTTTATGGTGTTGATTTTGATTTTGTTGGTTTTTCTCATGTGGAAGATGTCACTAAAATGCATAGCTGGAAAAAGAGCAAATGGCGAGTAATCAGGGATAAAGTCGGCCAAGTTTGTTGCTGACAATGCCTGTTGAGATCCCAAATTATGTGGTCCTCCATTAATAGTTTGGGGATTGTGGCTTTTGCTTTGTGAAGCTATTTTCTCTGGCTCAGAAGCAACTTTTGGCTGGAGTCTACAGAAAGAAGAGGAAAACGTATCCATACTTAGCATTATCTTCTTGGAATCCTTACCGGTTTATATGCTGTGTTGCCATGAGGACATGCATGTCGTTGCGCCCATTTTCCACCATCTGTTCCTGGAAGTATTCATCTTGGAGATGCATTGGATTGCGACTAGTTGTCACATGTGCAGTAGAAATTATGAACCCTTCACTCAGCTGTCTGTGCTGCACCTGTTGTTATGTTTGAGGCCACACATGCATAAAATTATCTTCATTGTGAACCTCTACATCCTCTATTTATTTCCTCTATAGTGATACTGCAGCGGTGGCAGCCAACTGATTCTTATTGTATTCATGAAATTAGACTCTAACAGAACAGCAATTACATGTCCAATACCATACCATGTTGTGACTAATGTATGCATTCAGTTTCAGCCAATCAGGCTGCAGGAAAGTCATACAGGGATGAATAAGAGGCTCCAGAGAGCAATGGAAACAAAGCAAATGGTAACAGAAAGAGACTACCTTCTGTACCTTCTGTAAGCATGAAAATTGTACAAAATAGCAAATCTGGTAAATAAATGGGATATGGAGAGAAAAATGACGGGCTCTATACAATATCCTGTATAATGCAATAAGACAGCTCTATACATGTGGATGCAATTGTATTGTGGCCAACATGTTGTGCAGGGAAAGACAAAGTGAGCAAAACAAATAAAGAAACAAGAAAGAAAAAAGAGAGGAAAGAGAGCAGGGTGAGTCTAGGGGGTAAATGCATCAAAAGAATGGAAACACTGAGTTGATGTTATGTAAAGGAAGAAATGCGCCTGTGGTGAGGCCGTGATTTCTCATATTTTACTGGCCACAGTGTATTCCGCTGTCCTTTGCAGAGATGGCTCGGCTCAGAGAGCTGGCTCCATGCAGCAGAGCCACCAGTGGTCTACAATGGGTAATTAAGGGATTTGAGGCAAAAGGGGCAGGGAGAGCTGAGTAAGTAAACTTGACTTTGCTCAGTTTGAGGTGACTCATTATGCCAAGAACATAACTCCTGATTATGTGGTGCGTATGTGTATGTGTGTGTATGTGTGTGTGTGTGTGTGAGAGAGAGAGAGAGAGAGAGGGAGAGAAAGAGAGAGAGAGAGAGAGAGGGAGAGAGAGAGAGAGAGAGAGAGAGAGAGAGAGGCACATTAAATCCATAATCTTCAGAGCAACTATAGCAAACGTATAGCATAGACATTTAACTGAAGGAATGAATGCACTAATATTTATTTCCCCCTCCTACAGAAAACATTCTAAAGTGTATCAACATGAATCGAATTTAATCTAATATCTGTAAATAGCAGATGGTTGATTTAATAGGTGAGATACTTAACTTATTCATTCATTCATTTATTCATTCATCCTTTTGTTGTCTGTCTCTACCATTGCTATTCAAGGTCTCCCAGGCAGTGGAGCCTATCCTAATGGCAAGGAAAGAGCCTGGACAGACTGCCAGTCCATTACAGGCCTAGCAGACAATAATTGACACTGAATACCCAGTGATATTAATGGAAAGGACTTACAAAGGAAAAAAAAAAAAAAAAAAAAAAAACTATTACAGATTAGGTCAAGAGGTCAATAGCATGATATGTATATGATGTAGATGATGGTTGAAATCAGACAGAAATCCATTATCGCTAATAACATTTGTTTAAATTAGATGTGGTGTTGTTATTTCTACAATGTGTATTTTGCATGGCATTTAAAATGTCCCAAATGAACTGTGTATATACTGATGTGCACACAATGACATATATATGTATTAGTAGTTGTAGTAAAAATTGTATCTGCTAATAATAGTATTATCGACTAATAACTTAAGTAGCTCGCCTATTAAATCAGCTATCTGCTATTCACTACAATATTATTATGGATTATAGCAGTATTATCAATACAAGGGATAATAAAATCATATTCTGTGCACTAACAAAATGTAATATAATGTACTGGAATAGACTGTTTTAATAGTATAATATACTAAATTAATTTTTGTAGGAGGTCATATAAGTGAAAGGAGTGATTTTGACAACAAATAATTTGATAATTGATATTAACCAAAAATTGCACAGATCATTTATGCAGCAGTCTATTTGATCGAATATTAATGCAATTCCTATACTGGAGAGGTTTGCCCTTATTGTTCAATGACTGCTTCGCTTTGTGCAAGACTGTACTTCGGTACTGTAGCCAGCAGAGGGAGTGCTTGAGCTGCTCAGATAACCGCAGTGGAAATGACTTTTAACAGGTCAGAGGTAGCTTACTGCACAGCCATATGAACTGTTAAACAGACGCAACCCAAGCTTTCTTCATCTCAAATAACTCTCCATTTAAATGCACATATGTGACGCGGGATAGCCTACAATTAGTTAATAGGTCAATCTGTTTGATATCCAGAACTCTGCATCAGCTGACATATTCAGCATTTAAATTTATGATGCATGTAGAAATGCCATCTAGTTCTCCTGTGGTGTGTTTTTTTTTTTTGAAGATTCATGTCTGCCAAAGTATAATCTTTGGCAGAAGTACAACACTTCTGCCACCTATCTACTTAAAAGCACATTCTAATTGGATTATGTGGCAACATTTTCCCAAGTGTACCGACTTGATTCTCTTTTACTTTTCAACATGAAAAAAAAAAAAAAAAAACAGTAAAAGTGCAAATACTGCAGATATACTATAGGAAATGAGAAGTAGGTTATCATAAACCATAGTCAAGGTCATTAAGTGGAGCAGAAGCCTATGGAATATTACAGACATGCTGTGGAAGGTGGTGCCCTTTTATTTATTTATTTCAATATGCAATATTTAATATTCTTGCATATGCGACCAATTGAGGCTAATCAGTTGTACTGAGTCATGTATCCTCATGCTGTTAAGGAGGACTGTTCTTATTATCAAAGAAAAGTTTGCATTAACTAGAGGCCCACTTATGGGGACATAGAGTGTGTCTGTGATGGTATATTATCCTATGGTATTTCAAATCCGCTGTCCCTATAATGTCCCTGTAATATTCCAACAGAGACATGCAATTTTGCTGTAGCAGCCTATCTGTACAATATCTTTCTAAAAATGTTTGAACAGGATATAGTATCCTGAGAGACTGCCTTCATGCAAAAGCCCAGCGGTTGTCTTGATCGCGCTTTGAGTGCAGCCTTCTTTGGTTATGGTGCCTGACATGTAGGAATCTCCACAGCACAACAGAAAAACCCTCCAACTGGCTAGAAAAACCACACCAACACGAGCGCAAGGACGCACGGCGCCTCGTCCAACCAGCGCCAGCCCCACGAAACCAGGTCGGCGCAAAGGGGGAAAACTACACATTTAAATCATTAAAGTGACTAGAGTGAGTGGACGCTTCCACGCTTTTTGGATTCATGCTTTCTACTCCAGGCTCGGAAAACTTCTCTGAAGTGGAAAAAAGACCATCTGATTACCGATGAATCCCGTTAAGTTATCAGCATTTGGAAGTGAGGAGTTCGTCAGGACCAGAGAAGATCCAAGTGGCGTTAAGTGGAGTATTTCTTGAATAAATCGCGATGATGCCTCCGACTAGTTTGAACTTAAAGATAAATTAGGAAACAGCAATCCGAGGAGTGTTATTATCTGTGTTAGTGCTTGCGGAGTTGTTCGGGGACTCTCCTCCACCCTGACATCCCCATCAGCGCCCTGCAGTAGAAGTTGTGTTTTAGAGGGGCATACAAAGCACATTATACTGTGGACTATCAGCTGCTCTGGAATGATGCCTGCCTGTTTTATGGGAATTTCATACCTACTGGCATTTCTTCACATTTGTTCAGGTATGGGTTACCCTACTTTTTTTTAATGAAAAAAAAAAAAAAAAAAAAAACACGAGGCTTTTCTTATGTTAAGTTTCCTAATAATAAGGTTATACCTGAGCGCATGAGAAAAGACAAAGAAAAAATGGGCAAGAGAGAGAAAAAGAGGGGTAGAGATGGAGGAAGGAGGGAGGGAAGATTAATATGCGAAGTTTCTGACCTGTCATTTGCACGCACTTTTTCTGTCATCTTTTCACTGAGTGCCAGCCAAGATGTAAAGGGAAGGGCCCCTTGACCCACGCTGCCTGCTGGCTGACAGTGCATCTTAAAGTGACCCATTCATCTGTATGCCCCGTGACAGTGTAATGCAACACAGCCATTTTTTTTTTTTTTTTTTTTTTTTGTTTTGTTTTGTAGCCTCATCATCTCTGGTGACAGTTAACTGCCACAAAAAGTGTCTTAGAAAATAACAAAAATACACTGTGTGCGGATGTATTTATGTGGGAGTGTGTTTTTAGTCATGTGATAAGACCAATGGCATGTATTCATAGTCAAAGTGGGACAGAAGTAACCAAGCTTCAGCCTATCCTCAGTGGATCAGCTGCAGGTTAATGAGTGACAGAGAGAAATCACCTGGAGAGCCTTGCTAAGCCAATTTACACCAGTGAAAAAAACATGTTGGTTGAGTCTATTTTCTATACACAGAGATGAAGAACTGCATATGAATAATAAATAACGGGCAATGCAGTGATGATGTGCTGATTGTTCATCTAAAGGATTCCGATTTATTCTCTGAGGGTCAAAAACTGAAAAAGAGACCATGTTAACTTTATTATTAATACTTAATTATTAATTAGTGACTACTTTTTGTATTAGTTTTGTTTATTCTCAAGTGTACAGTAGCCAAACATTACTCCTACTGGGTGAAATCAGAACAAGAAGAATTCAGCAGATTCAGCAGGTTTGGAGGAGGACATGCAAAAGCTAATTTCAAGCAAATTAAGCCAAACACAACATTAATATTGACTATTCTGTCCCAGTGAAGCTGCAATCTCATGAGCTGAATGCGTAGAAGCAACTCTGCAGCACCAGGGGACTCCCAGCCAGCAATGCTTTAAATGTATACAACAGTATGTAATATTTAAATAGTGCCCCCTGCAGGGATAAACATGAATTACAATCTCAATCAAAGAAGGGACAAAACCACATGTTGCCCTTTGTCCAAACAGTGCTGTGTATTCTCACTGTGTTACAGAAATGCTGTCAGTTCTCAAAGGGTCCAACACTGATTGTGGCAACTTCTAACAGCAGAAGTCAGTTATGAGTAATGTATTTGAGAGGACCTGTGGAAATACATCATAGCCATGTGGCATCACTTCGATCACATTTTTTCTAGGGAAAAAATGGCACAGCTTACAGTGCAGCTGATGCTTAAACAGTGATGGCTGGGCGACCTTTGGGTTACATTCTAAAGTGTGCAAACTGTAAGTTATTACCATCAAGGCTAATAGTTTTGCTGTGACACATCAAAACAGGCCATGTGGACCAATCATGTGTGTTAGCCAAGCAGTTTAGTTTTATGGGAACAAGATATGTTGATTAGAAATGTAT
The DNA here is from genome assembly GCF_902150065.1 of Myripristis murdjan. NCBI lineage: Eukaryota > Metazoa > Chordata > Actinopteri > Holocentriformes > Holocentridae > Myripristis > Myripristis murdjan. The sequence continues at coordinate 24,215,279 of NC_043993.1, forward strand.
ATGTGATATGTCAGAAACAAATGTAATCTGCACCAAAATATGTTTCCCTCCAATTTGTTTCCAACTTTGGACCGCAGTGGAATGTTGCCGTGTGAGCACAAACGAACCAAGGGACAAATGCAACAATTGTATCATTTTAACCCCTGAACAAAGCAAACGAGCACCATGTGTGAAAGCACCCCAAGTGTTGATTTATTATATCTCAGCTTGCAGAGCTCTACAGCTCCACATGTCCAGCTTCTGAGTTAAGAAGTGAAATGAGGTATTAGCTTGGTAGGACTAGACTAATTTCCCTGATAGCAGTAGCCCAGATAAGAAATGTAAAATTTTAATAACTGTCCTTAACTGTCTAAAAAAATACCAGTAGCATCAATTGTAATGCTTTTGCTTCAGTCATAGGTTCCTCCTCCATCAGTGCCGGTGTTTCAACTTGTTTGTGACTTTGCTCTATCTTTTTTGGGTGGAGGCGGAGCTTGTTTACAATGAGTGGGAGGGTCTCTAATAATTGGGGTAGAGTGTTTGTTTTTTATGACCCATTAAAAATATACATATTTAGCTGAATACAAAGGACAACAACAAACCACTGCTTTCAAATTGAAGTGGAACATAATGAAAAAATAATAATTCTGCATTAATAAATAGATGATTAAACAAACAAACAAACCATCAAAACTATGAATAAATATATAAACAAATGAATGAATGAATGACACTACACTGAAATTCACAATTTTAAGATAAATTACAATAAAAACTGAGTGCCAAACTGCAATCTTTAATATTCATCAGGAGTCGCCTAGTTGTACAGATGAATCTCCTCTTTTCACCACAGCCAAAGGGATACTAGTCATCACAAATGTTTAAAAAGAAGTTCAAGAGTCACTCAGATTCCCCGCTGGCGCCGACCATGTTTGACCTTCCTCACTCTCAGAGACAAAGGCAGCTGTCAGCACATGAGCAGGTTGTTGCTCAGAAGGACAAAATGTTTTCAGCACTCCAGCGCCCATCAGTGTTTGACGCTGATTAAGGCCAGGGGGCTGAAAATGTTTTGTCCGTCTCAGAACAAATATTGGTTAAACATATTCTTGCTCTTAAGTGTGGTACCATGCATTTAAATGAACATTTCATGCAAAGCTGTGTAGTCCCAGCACCATTATTGTTTTTCTCCCTGAAAATCCTCTGATTGCTGCAAAATAGCTATGGTTATAATATTTTGATATGACACAGCCTTGTGTCCTCTTTGCCACAGCAATGAGATGACACAACAACAACTCTTTGCTTGGATTGTCGTGACTCAAAAAAGTAAACAAAGCCAGGACATTGCCAAGCCCCATCAAAAGACCAAGTTTGTGCCCTAAGATTATACAATGATTTAACTTAATTGTATCTAAATTTGCATACTGCACAAACAATATTGACTATAGTGACCATATTTTCAAACTCACAAACCGAGATCCTTAAGTGTACCGCATGTTTATGCACGAGCACATGTATGAACTTATGTGCACACCGTAGGCACTTTCACCAGAATGAGCTGATGGGGGCCAATAATGTCAGCACTTAGGACACCCTACTGAGCGCACCTTTCAACACCATGGACAGTGCCTCAGCAGATGGAAAATATATGTATATATATATATATATATATATATATATATATATATATATATATATATATATATATATTTTTTTTTTTTTTTTTTTTTTTCTTCCAGAATCTACCAAAACCTAGTTTATTGGAAAACTGGATAGTAACACCAGTAAACACAAAATACAAGGATTGAATTAGTGTAATGTAACATATTTACTGATTGTCAGATACCTTTTAAGACATAACCAGGTATTCATCAGTGTGCACAAGCGCAGGCAGCTGGCAAAATGGCTAACTGTGGCACATTCTCAGCCAGCTGTTTTTGCAGCCGTTTCAGTCCTGGCATCATGGAATTCAACAGAAAATGGTGACCATTTTTGGATGTATAACATGTCTGTGTTTGTTTAAGAAATGTGGGAGTGAAGAACCCATTAAGTGGTTATAGAGCAAGACACTAGATACAAGATACTAGCTGTGTTGAACATGATGTTGCTGGCTTCCAAGGGTTAGATTGCTTTGACCCTGCCACTATTAGATTCTGCAGAAAATGGTGACCAATGGTGATAATATGTGTATGTCCGGTTCAAATTGTGGACGTGAATGGTTAAAGAATGGGACAGTTTGGTGGTGAATGTTGAAAACCAATACATTTTAGTGTTTTACAGACATTTGTTGGGTCAGCTAGCTCAAAACCGGGACAATCCCAGGCAAACCGGAGCATCTGGTCCCCATATCTTGAAATGTTGTGCTCCAACGGGTTTGTGTTATGTGTTACTGTACTGTTGTGTTCTCCTTTAGTAAGTTTGTCGACCTTCAAAATGATGTCTAAATGCAAGTTAGTTCAATTAGAAGCTGTGAGAATCTTGCACTGCAGTCAGCACCACAGGGACCTCTTCATTCTCAGTTTTGCAAGGAGTAAGCTATCTTGAAGATCCCTGACATGAAATTCTAACCCCTACTTACTGAAGTCCAAATGTTGAGAGTAATTTCAAATGCCTTGACAACATTGGCAGTTAGCTGGAGAGATGCTTTGTGATGCTTTCTTTCTTTCTTTCTTTCTTTTTTGGTAAGGGACCAAACATCTCTTTACTGAGTGGCTCAGTAATGCAGTCATCAGCAGAATGCTTGTGTCACAGACCATACGAGCTTGAAGTGTTGAAAACAGGGAAAATATACAACAATGCCCATTTATTTAGTGTTTGAACTTATGTGACTGGGTGTGTGTGTGTGTGCTTGCACAGTCGCATTATCACACCACAGATTACAGGGATTTTATAATGTAAGATGTTGCAGCTGGTCTGAAAAAGGGTTATGGCAGGCTTGCATGGCTGTTTCTGAAATCAATCCCAGCTTACTTTAACAAATTGCACTCAGCGTGATAGCATCATTTTTTCCACCCTACTTCTGTTTAAAATTTACCACCTGATCCTCTTGTTTTGCCTTCTCGACTGCAGTGTGAAAACAGACAATGGTCCATTATTAATACAACAAGCGTGTGTAGTGCGCTCTTCAATGGCTTCATAGCACAGAACACTTTGTAAGCCAAACTGGCGCTACCCCCCTTTTGAGAGTTACATCTCTGCATAATAAATCTGCCAACTGTAATTGGATGATACATAATAATCTAAATGATGGCCATTAAAAGCATATGTCCAAGCAGAGAGGGCTTGGTGCCTTTGTTCATCCCACAGATCCTAATTATGCATCCCCAGAGTGATGCTGTGACTTGCCAAGCCACTCCACCTGCTTTGTTTGATGGTCTATAAACAGTGTTTACAACAGGAATCAAGGGACAATAAAGAATTATTCCAGTATTTCGTTGCTGAGGCGGTAGTATTTTCTCATTGAGATGCTTGTTTCACACACATTAGCACACTTTCAAAATGAGCTTAGGCAATAACTGCAGTAGCTAGGCTAATTTATTTAGCAATAAGTAATGAAGATCCCATGAGGCCTATTTTAGCTTTAGACCATGTGTTGTGTTACCAGTGGGGAAGTAAGAACAGGAAAGGCTCAGAGCATCTAGTGGGCCACAATTTCATTACTTGAGTTTGCCGCAGCACTGTAGGGAAGAGTTTGATTGAGATACCTGGCTGAGGTTAGCTAATACAGGTCAGGGTTCACATGCTTTTACTCATGCTGTTCAGCTAGCTCGCATCTCTGCAGGGGGTGCACTGCCGTTGTGTTCCACACTGCCGTTGTGTTCCAAAATAATGCACACTGTATGTTATAACAGGGTTGAACTTAAGTCATGTGGCTTGGCTGGGGGAAGCTGGTCTGCTATGTCATCCCCTAAGCTTAACGAGGCTCCCTGTAGTCTTTGCGATGCTGACAGTGATGAGCTGAGTTCCTCGACTAATGAGGAGTTCTTCGCCATGGATGATGGGGCTGATGGGACATCTTGCGCACAAAAGAGGCTTCCTTTGATAACTCTCCTTCGATGGACTTGTCAGATTCCTTCTGTTCTTCCCTTGAAATAAGGAAACTAATGAGCTTGAGTCATTGGAGACCGGTTTGGTTGGAAAGCATCTCCAAAGTATGTCATTTATTTCTTGGAAAACACCACCATGTGGTGTAGGCATAACAAAGAGAGAGAAAGGGAAATGTGGGGATTGTGACCCCCCCTCCCTTCAGTGTGTTTCTTTCTAAGCTCTTGTATCTGTCTTGTAGCTGCTTCATTCATGCTGGCTGCAGAGTCTATCGAAATTGCGCTGTTTGTTTTAAAGGAAAGGTGCGTTTCTTGAGCTAATTGTAGCATGTGTTCCCTCATTCTGTACCGCTGGCAGTGAATCTGCTGCAGCTCACTCTCTCAGTTGTGCAATAATGGCTCTTTTTCTCTCACACCCACTTTTTTGGATACATAAAACCTGATTTGGGCTGGGCTCCTAGACTATAATTATTTATTCCAGTTTTTGAAATAGCTGAGCAGGATGTGAAGGCTTGGAGAGTTTACCTTCTTTCCTTAAATTGTGCATTCTTTGTCAGACATGACACGCTCAAACAAAGCATCCAGAGAGTCAGCCTGTATGGAAATCAGGCAGTTGCAAATACACATTGCTCATCACAGGTGTATTTGAGGTCATTAGGAACCCCTACTCGAACATTTCTCTTGAGAACTCTGTGCACCAGGAACTCTTAATGCTGAACAACTGAGACTGTATCTCTCCTGCCTGTCGTCTCTCAAACCCCTGCAGACATTGCTGGAATTCTGTACTTTGTGTATATTTGGCTTTGAGTGAACGTGCATACATGCATACGTAATGGTGTTTGTGTAAGCTTGTTTTTATGTGTGTTTTCGGCATGTGTGTTGAAAGCTGTGTTTCCTGATTGCTTCCCTTGTTTGCACACCAGTTTCCTGTGGTGCTGTGAGGCCAAGCATGGTTGCCAACCCTGGGGGAGGGAAGCTATAGAGAGCTTTAACGAGTGCCTGTGGGCCTGGAGTTCACAGGTCATCACACCTTCACACGTGCACATCATACTTACACACACACACACACACACACACACACACATGCATTCTCACACATACACAGCTTCTCATTTTGAGGAGGATCGATTGCTGTCTACCTGCTGTAGAAAGGTTTCAGGCTTTGTTTCTCTGAGGGTATGTCCGCACTAAGCTGAGCAAATTTTGAAAACACATCTTTTATTCTCAGTTTTGGCTTTCCATCTGCGCTAAGGTAGTGTTTTCCACCTGCGGAAATGTTGCAACTTGAAAGCACTCTGCAAAGCATGTAAATTTGAATAATGCACATCTGGCATTGTGCTGGCATTGTAGGGTGAAAACTGAGCTTTTTGAAAATGCTTTCGTAGGATTGTGATGCTCTAGATTACAGTAAAATGTCGAGCATGCACAGGCCATGTGTACAGGCCTGTATAGTGTAGTGTGAATGGATCGCCAAAAAAGCACTTTGAAAATTTACCTATCTTAGCACAGATATGACCTGAGTAGGGTTCTTCGTTGAGGGATCCTCCCATTCTGACGTCCATCGACCCTCTGTTTCTCCTTTACCTCTTATCTTCAAAGAAACATTTCATCAACTCATAATGTTCAGCTAATTCATCTGTTTGAATGTACATGCCCTAATTTAGACATTATACAGGCTTCACTGGGTGTAAGAGCAATGCTAAACATTCACTATATAAATTACACAAAGACGAAATGGCTTTATTTTATCATGTGCAAAATGACTGCAAATTAAACATGAAGTTAAGCATAAAGAAAAAAAAAAAAGCATCAAGTTTTACAGCTGTTTCATGGTCACAGCCACCTTAGTACTGCATTAAACCAACCAGACATAATTGGTGCCCGCTGAATAATTGAGTCATTATGGTTATTTTGTTCATTAAAACGATGCTGTATAATGCATTTGTGCTACAGTGTCACATTCATTCAATGAACTAGATTGTATATCATACTAAAAAACAAAGAAATGTTCTTTTTTGCACAGTACCCCTGTTAATCTGCAGGATTCTCTTTTGTCATGACTTTTGCCCCACGTCGCTGATCCCAAGTTGATTCAAAAAATTTTTCCAGCATTATCTTAGTGTGTATCATCGTATGTTGCTCTCCAAAGAAAACTGTCATGTGAACTCAAATTGCAACCCAGAGCCAACAGACTTGGCTATTATGTTGATCTGGATATACTAATAGCATGCAAGCTAAGAAATTCCCATGGGCTTGTGGTTTTCTCTGGGTTATTTGCTTTCTTTTGGCCTCAGTTTCCTGTTTTCAGGTCAGTGTCCAGCGATGACTGTGTGCTGAGGCGTTTTAGATAATTAGTTCTGTACATAAACCAACTTTCTTCATGGCCTTGAGTTTAATTGGGAAGAGATCCCATATATTCAACCCTGAAGTATCTGTTTAATCTGGGAATCCGGCTTGTTTCCTCTTCTGACAGTCAAGAGTCAGCCAGATCGTTTCTTTCTCAGACAAAGTGTCTCTTTGAAAAACAAACAGTTGGCGCCAGAATGACCCCACAACAACATCTGTTCAAGAATATTTCAATAACCGAGGAACCGCTGCAGTGCTGTTTGGTATCCCTCAAGGATTTGGGCTTGAGGATAAATGAGGGAATTAATATTTTGAAAGGACAGCTTTAAAGGTCATGGTGATAGCATGACCTCAAAGGTGCTTGAGGTTACCTCTGTACCAACTAGCTCCTCTCCAGTCAGGCGGTTATCAATCAATAGACGTAATCAATATACCTTTCAGTAAGTCTCTCGGAGTAGTCTCACTTTCACCGTTGGATACACAATCACACACGGTAATAAATGCATTCACACATGCGTGCGCACACACACACACACACACACACACACACACACACACACTCACCCGCAATTAGGTTGGCTCTCTGACAATTAAATCCAGGATTAGCTAATCAGAATGGCTTAGTATTGTTAGCGAAGACATCAGAAATGCACTTTATCCCTCTACCGTTCCCTCAATCCTACCCCTCTTTCTCCTCCGCTCTTCTCCTGTCACCCTCTTTCATTAGTGACAGGCAGGATATGCAGTTCAAAGCCTTCTATGTGAAAATCACAGCCTAAGGAATGGCTTTCCCACCGGATCATCTCCCTCACCGAAGAAACCCAAAACATGCATAATTTCCTTTAATTTGTAGATCTATTATTAGGCAGAATTTGTAATGCTCCGGGATGGGATCTAGATGTAAGTGGGAGTAATGATTCAAACTGATGGTTTCAATGGTTTTGTTAATTGTTAAGTGATGGAAGACTTCCCTTTTTGCCATTTCCCTACCCCTGTCCCACCACCCATGTTAATTTTATAACTATGCAACTGAGCTACCTCCATTTGAATCGAGGATTGATGAGGGGAGCCTGAGATTGCAGTATTAGATAATTAGCTGATATACTTGTTTAACCCTTAGATGCATAAGTGGGTCAAAAATGACTCATATTGGCTGTTTTTTTGCAATATCTTTGCAGTGAAAATATTTAATCTTTTCATGTTTTAGGTATTCTTCAAAAATCTTGTTTTTGATATCGTTCCATGCATTTTTTTTTAATTTACTTTCTGTACTTTTTAAGAAAATAGATGTTTCATATTATTACCATACGTTTCCACAAGTGGGTCAAAAATGATCCATATACATGTCTTATGGAATCTTATGAGAAAATTTGATCCTTATTAAGTATAAGCCTTTTTACTGTTAAGCACACTTCAACTCTCAGTAGAGTAACCACTTATCAAGACTGATTTTCAGATTATTATATCATAACAATATTATCAATATCCATATTATCAGTCTCTCTCTCCAACTCGTCCTCTCTCTCTCTGTCTCTCTGTCTCTCTGTCTCTGTCTCTCTCTCTCTCTCTCTCTCTCTCTCTCTCTCTCTCTCACCCTCTCTGCCCCTCTTCCTCTCTCTCTCCAGCTACCACCATGTAGCTAATTTAGCTATTTAGTAATAGTAAGAGTAGTAGCTTTATTTATATGGTATTGTTCAAAATAGCTTGCTAACATTATTATAGTATGCGTGGGTATTTTGTAGACATAATAGAGCAACAAGAGAGAGGTAGATGCTCAGGCTAGTAGCCCAGGACACTTGTTTTAACAGCAGCCGAAGTGCATAATTAGTTTGGAAGCCCAAATACACTTTAAAATGTGTTGCACAAATAGTGATGTTTTACAAGGCCGATCATTGTTGTGCGCACCAAATATGTTTTTAAAACAAGGAAGATAATTTGCTTAAATTATTGAAAAACACATTGAACTTAATAGGGGTTGTTTTTGACCCACTCATTGAAGAGTGCGTCTAAGGGTTAAATAATTTGTGCGGTGGCGGTCAAATGCCCATTGTTGTGTTAATGCTTTCGGTCTCATTTAGAGGTCTTAGCGTGATAGCATTCCTCCTGTGGCTTAATAGGCCACAGCGGTTCAATTGGGCGCATGAAACAGGGCTTCTTCCCAAAGGCTGCTCTAACTCCTGGACTCAAAGTGCTTGTTACAGTTTGCATGCCTCCCCTGAATATCTAATCCCAACACATCTAAACCAATCCCAGTCCTTCACTTGACTTATCAGATGCCTGGAAAGCTGCAGTCTTGGAGGGAGTGATGAGGGGAGCAGGTTGATCAGCAGGCCCATGTGAATGTGATGCCCTCCGGTCTAACCTTGTTATTGCAGGGAGAGTGTGTGCCCATCTTCAGCTTCATTAAGCAGAGGTTGATGTTGTAATGCAGTCTCTCAAAAACATCGCCAATGTTTTCATATGCAGTGCAGAATTTAAGGAAGGCTCATTAGGTTGTGAGAGAGCCAGAGGGAGATCTACTATGTGGGAATGACCTTGTGCATGTGTTCTCATATACTGCATGTATATGTGGGTATATGGAGGTATTGAATGTGTGCATGATTACAGCAGGACGATGCATCGATGGATGCTGACCAAGACACACTGTTAGCCTGTTCATGTCTGTTGATTCATTCACAGTTTGAAATGCCACCCTCTCTCATTTCACATGAATTGTTCTATATAAAAACTCAATGAGATCCCATTTTTTCCAAACAAAACTTTGCCGCACTAATAATCATAAAACACTGTATTAGATATTTTTTTATTTTCAGACTAGTTTGTTGCATGAACTAATAGCATGTATGTTAATAACACAAGGATTAAAAAGGTTATGATTTTCTTAAGCCCTTTATTGTCCAGTGAATAATGATAATAATGAGCTTTTTTTTCCCAGCACTGTAAGCCTCTTTGATCCTCTCCCTATCAGAATGTTTCATTGCTGTCCCTCCCTGCTACTTCTGATGCATCACTTGCCAGCATTTTTTTTATAAAAAGGTTTTTTCACAGTCACAGAGCATGTGAATCTTTTTTCCATCTGTGAATTCAACTCTTGAATTTATATCAATTCGACCTCAACTCATGGTGTCAAAAAATTACGGTGGATGCTGAGTTGGGGCTGTACCCTCTTACCTTCCTTTACTTTGTTCTCTGCGCATTCACACTGGCTAGAAGCTAATTTCACTTTTTCTCTCCTGCAGCGGCTGGGTTACCGTGTAACTAAAGCCCTTCTTGTGAAGTCCATATTTGATTAAGGAGTGCAGTGTGGCAAATTTGCCAATGAAATCTTACCTTGTTAAAAAAAAATTGCCTCAGGGTGACGAGGAAGATGGAAAGACAGAAAGTAAGAAAGAAAGAGAGAAGGGCCGGGGATAGTGTAAGGGTGTTTGAGAAATGTCAGCACTGAAAGGTACTGTCTTTGACCTAAGCGGCCCAGTAGTCTTCAGTAGGTGTGTTTTGAAGCCCTATTTTTTTTTATTTATTTATTTTTTTATTTTTTTTACTGTAAATGTACAAGTAATGTAACAAATCTCCTCACAATGTTTCAGCAACACTGCTGCAACATGAAGCTTTTTTCCTCACAATAATCATATGAAATTCTGGGGAGACTGACCTCTGCAGCTCTATTACTCCACCCCTCAAACTGGAAAGCTGGGCTTACACAATATAACTGATGTCAACAGGCACCAGGTTTACATGTTGGTGTCAGGTGTCATTCCTGCTAATGAGAACCCCGGAATTCAGTGACAGCATTGCCAATAGCAGCCCCAAGTTTTTGGATTGGATAACATATCTGTAAGAGGAACAAGCTCAATCAATTTCTTCAATGCTCTTACACAAGCCTGCTGAAAGTTGATATATATACTCTCAGATAACCATCACTTCTGAAGTCATAACAAAAAAGGGAAGGGAGAGGCAATTTGTTGAGAAAAGTGGCACAGCTGAAGAAAATTTACCCAGTAGAGGTGATTGACATAAGCACATTTGGTGTGGAAAAAGAGGTCTGGTTATTATGGACTTCCAACAGTCACTTGTTCTCATCCATGCTGAACTCTGACTTCTTGGCACTTCCCACTGCACTGCTTTATTGCTATTTGAGCTCCTTTTTAGCAGTAGTAGAAAGTACATTGGTATTCCTAGTGGTGCTTTTGATGGGCTGGCAGCTAAAATTCAAAATTCAAAATCCTTGGCTTGAACAAGCTTCACTTTCTGCACTCCGCAGTGTCCAGCAGTATTCTGGGTTTGAATCTGGCATAAAAATTCTATCAATATTCAATTAAGAATGGAGCTGAGGAGCATCTCTTTGCACCTCATGAAATGGGGTTGGCTAATTGATTTTATACACAATTCAGTGAACAGTTAGACCAAAATATTTAAAGGTAGTAGGATTCATGTTTTCTTTCTTTCTTTCTTTCTTTCTTTCTTCCTTTCTTTCTTTCTTTCTTTCTTTCTTTCTTTCTTTCTTTCTTTCTTTCTTTCTTCCTGCAATGCAAAGTGAAAAAAGAAACTTTTTCATATTATGATATATTTTCTTACATATTTACACTTTCTGATAAAGCTCCATTTTTACTTCCAGTATGCAATCATGGCTAATGTAGGTCTTAACTATTTAGACAATAGTGTGTGTAGTGAGGGTTCAGTAACTAAAATAAAGCTTGAGAGAGGGCTATGGTTTTAATTTAGGGTTTGAGGCTCAGGGCAAAGTCTCTTTTCCATCACTGTATGACAGTGAGTTCACATCTGTGCAGCTATGACCAGGGGCGACATTAAGACCTAAAATAAATGTAGGTCATGAAGATATGCACTTGTTACATGCATTGATGTACTAGTGCAATATTCTGAATAGTTTAGCAAAAATGTTTTAAGTGAAAATGCACAGTCTGTTAAAATCGTCAAAGGAGAGGAAACGCTTATTATACGTGACAAATTCCGAAGGATAATTTAGGCAAATAGACATAAACCAAAAGATTAGAAATTCAAAAGCAGAAATGTTGAAACCATGGTAGGTTTTTATTTGCAAATACGAACAATTCTGTGCCTATTTTGTTATTTTTTTCTTACTCCCATGGGTAACTGGAGAAATAATAGATGACATGCAATGAAGTTTGCGTGGTAAATATCAGGTTTTTTGTGTCAGCCACCACAATCAAAGAGCAATCACATCATCATTTGATATTTTCAAATACTCCAGCATTTTGGGAAAAATAGTCTTTTTCTGACTTACCCAGACTGAGACAAGATGTTCGATACTATTTTCACATCTGGATGTCCAGTTGTTCGGTTGCAATGGATAACATTTTGTGTTATCGTAGCATAAAAACTTTAAGTCTATGGGAGTCTTAAGCCTAACTCTTAAACCTTACAGCAGCTCCAAAGTTGTCTTATTTAAACATTGTATCATGTCTATTTGAAATACAAGTCTTGGATTTTTTTTTATTTTTTTTAATGTAAAAGCGAGAGTTGTTGTAGGAGAAGTTAGGTAGTTGGAATTATAACTGCTGGACACATATATCCTTCTGTCTAGCGCAGTGATTCAGTGGTGCGCAGTGTAGGTACTGTGTAAGTACGTCCAGCGATATGCAGATCACTGACATTTAGACCAAAATGTTGGAGTATTCCTACAATCATACAGGGAGAAAATCCATTGTAGAGGAGTCGGAGATACCAATTTCTCCAACAACAATAGACCAGGATGTAGTGCACCCTCTGCTTGCATCCTTGTGAGTATGAAACACAATGCCCTCCTCAATAACGGTCATTACATGACATTGGCACCAGTTCATCCCTAAATAGCTCCTGGAGCTGCAGTGAACATCACAGATTGGTCATATCTCCCCGTGTAAAAGCATAAAAGGGTGGTTTTTCCTCCAGCGACATCTGTATTTCAGTTCATTCAATATCAATTAGATTCATACACCAAGTACCTTGTTACAGCCCATGTTACAGCTGTTAGTGTCTGGTATTCTTGTGAAACTTGGCGTTCAAGCCCCGGCTGAGTTATCTTCAGTGGCCCATACAGCCACTTTTACTTGTCACTGGATATCAAATGGACTGAGGAAAAGCCTCTCAGATACCCTTTGCAGGCGATTTAATGCCAAAGTTGTTTCTCACCATGTATAGAGGAGAAGCACCATAGCTTGAACAAGGTTTATTTTCTCCACTCCACAGTGTTCAGCAATGTCCTGGGTTTGAATCAGGTCTAGGACTTTTGTTGCATGTTGTTTCCTGCCAGCGAGCATTTGACAGGTTGCAATGTGCAGCAGTTGCTCAGCGCCAACCAAAACATGCAGAATTTGTTTTCGCAATATTATAATTTGGCAGAGGAAAGGAATGATATTAAAACACCTTTGGAGACTGTTAACCTTAATAATCCTATAGCTATCAGTAATTTTCATGGTGTTGCGATATGAGGAAGCTTGTAAATTTTGAAGAAATCATCTCAAAACGTGCATGTGGTGTTCTAAAGCCTGCAGTGAGTTAAGCCTGCAAGTGCATTGCTCACACATTGTCACTCAGCTAGTATCCTGACCTCAGCACTTGTGTGCTGTAATCAGTGTGCAGAATGAGGAGTGAGCAGAGGCTCAGCAGCAGGAGGTATGATCATGTCCATGACCTTGACTCTTCCCTGGAGAGACTCTGGTTTGTTGTGTGGATAGGCCTGCAGCCAGGGAGAGAGAAGTTGATCCACTGTTTTGAAACTGAAGTTGCATTTAATAAGTTTAATGTGATTAAAATCAACTTTACACATACATTTTAAGGACACCCAAGTGCTCCACCACAGTAGATAACGTAAGAGAGAGTGAGGCTACAGGCACCTTGTCTTGGCCACACACAGACGTACAAACACGCTCACATTCCTGCCCCACATACTTAAGTGAATGACAGTGTTCAACTGTTCACTTAATTGTAGTTTATACAGCCTGAGAAAGAATGTGTGGCATTTATTGGTTCCCTGTGTTTGACTTTAAGAATGAATGAGCATGTGTGTATGTTTGGAGTAAGTGTCTCTAAGGGATGAGCAACACAAATGGTTTATTTTCCATTGAGTTTTTTCACTTGTTGAAAAAGTATTTTCTGGTGTGCATTATTCTCTCAAAGGTCTCTATGAATGTTTGGAGTGGAACTCTTGTTGTTAGACCAGGGGAATGTATGCCCACTCTAGTTGGCTTATCAGTGAAATACTATGATGCTAATGAAAGTATGATACTAATGAAAGCTGTGCTCAAATACATGCAGCTCCCACCCATTGCACACCAGGGTAAAAAAAAAAAAAAAAAGTTTCACTGTGCAATTATTTCATGACACAGCAACTGCAGCTTGACTGATTAATCATTGAAAGCCTGAGAGGCAATTTCAGAATATAACCCACTTCCTGGGAAATAGTCAAGAGAGGTACAGTAGATGTCTTTAACCACAGGATCTGATGGATTAGCTTTTCAAATTTTACTTTTACAGAAACACTCATGGTATACCACATCACCCTTTTGATGCACTACATAATCCACATTTATCAGAACCTGGCCGAACAACAGAAGAAATGGCTATTTTGTGGAGACTTTTCTGTATAATCAGATGGACGGATAATACCATACATTGCATTATAATGCACAGCAACATTTCCACTTGCATGATAATATCACCCCATTTGTCACTCTCATACAGAAATAGGCTTTGCTAGTCTACTGTGTGTCTGTGATGAAAGTGTTTATAATGGGAATGGTGTACAGCACTCAACCCTGATTAATGTTAGTGTTTGAAGACACCAGGAACTGATCTAAAACAGATGAACTTAATGCAAATTCATTTTTCATCAAACCATTTCTTAAAATTTGGTTAACAATCTTCCAGGCTGGATCTCTTGGAGACTGTACTTTATGTCAGGCCATCATGCAGCACCATCCTGGGCACACGTGATGAGTGGCCAGCTTCAAAATAACAGCCTGATCGTGTTTGTGGTTACATGAAATCCAAACGACAATCATAGAAACATGAGACTTTAACTACAAAATAACACAGAGAAACAGTAATAACGGAAAACATACCAGACCATACCACAATATATACACTACCACAACATACCACAAAATACTACAAAGCGAACCAAGAACTTTAATGCACTTGGTAGTACTTTGTGGTGCCCTTTGTGGTATTGTATCTTTCTCTAAGGGACATTATGGTATTTTGTAGTACTTCAAGTTTTCTTGTGGTATACATGGCGGTACAACTCTTTGCTTAGAACCACAGTAGGTAAGTTGGAAAAAAAAAAACAGGAAGTCAAGCCCACTTAGCTTCAGTTTTCCTTCCTCCACTACCCCCAACTCAGTGGCAATGAGTGTGCAGCTGTTCAACAACTCACAGTGAAGCCCTCCTGCTCTTAAGTTTGCCCCATTTGGTCAAATGCCTGAGCCACAAAATTTACTTTGAAAACAAATAGTGGAGCAATGGCTCTATCCATACCTCTTAGATTTTGACATGTTATTCATGTATGTTCATCTCACATGGGAATTATTTTTGCTGATTCCAAACAAAAAAAAAGGACAGTTTACTACAAGAAGACCATCTTAAATAGCATTTTTTGGTATTGTACTTTAAAGTACATAGTAGTTCACACTGAAGTAATCAGGTGGTTACTTTGTGGTACTTTGTGGTATTTGTTTCACAGTTGTTTTGTTTGATAACCTTTGTGGTAACTATATTTTTCTCTACAGCTGAGTATTAAACAAGTTAATTCACATAAGATGGTAGTCATTGTGGTACTTTTTTAGATTTACTTTTTGTGTCTGTTTGAGAGGAACATGGCTTTGACGCTCTTTAGTGCTTAAGTCTCTCTTGTCTAATTTCCTCTTCTTCTCTTGATACCTGCTGAGTTTGCCTGTATATAGGCCTGTTTTTGTGTAAAGATTTGAAGTATATACATGTTTGCGGTATTACATAAAGTATATTCTTATTGTGTATATGCATGTTTGCCAGAAAAGTAAATTAAGGTGCAGATCTTTGTATTTCTTTGGTTGTGCAAAGTATGGCTTGACTTTTAGGGCGAGATTCTCTGAGCTGTCAGCAATCAGCAACTTTTGCAACGGAAAATGTTTTATGAATCATATAGAGTGTTTGTTGTTGCTTTTGTCTCATTTTTAAATCAGATCTTATGTAGGGCCCCCTTTTCTGGCTCTTGCCAAAGGCTGCCGAAAAGGCTAGGGCTGGCCCTGGATCCCTGCTTTGTTAAATTGGATGGTTGTCTGTCATTTGATAGACAAGAGCATTGCTGTGAATTCACAAATATCTGAAAATCTTGGTCTGACCATTAAAAGTGTGGAGTTTAATCTTTAGTCTAACCCAAAGATTGCAAAAAGAAAGCCAAATCACTTTTACAGACTGACACAAAGGGATTATTTTAACAAGATGTGGCCCTGCTATGTACACCCCTAAAACCCCACAATATCTGCCTGCCCTAATTAGGCGTGCTGTGCCTGTCTGACTGCTGCTCCTCCAGAGTGGTGTTGGCACTCAAACACAGGTAATCCCATGTCATCCCAGATGGAGATTTGCCATATTCACCACTGCAGCTATGACTTGCTTGGTGTCAGTGTAACTGAGCAAGCGGATTATGTCACACACTGTAGGTGTTAGCAACACCAAGATGTGGCATAAACTTGAGAGCATTCTACTCTCATCAGTGTCAACCACACTACATTTTCAGTACTTGCTTGTTTAGTGGAAAGCAGGGAGGTTTAGAGGTTTTTGTGTAAGTGCGAACTTGAGTTGAAAACTGCAACCCAAGGCTCCAAGGCCATTCACAGTGGTGCTTGAGTAACATGTGTGGGTGTGTGTGTGTCTGTCTGTCTGTCTGACTGCCTGTCTGAAGCTTTTTGTGTCTTGGGAAATTGTTATTCTTCATGGGAAGCTGACAACCAGCGTGACCTCAGTGCACCATGCTAATTTGATTTTGATATGTCATATCTGGTCTGTATAATTGTTTTGCTTGGATAAAAACAGTGACACAAGCCGAGTTTTTTTTTTTTTTTTTTCAGTCTTGTAGATCAATCTTGCATATTGTAGATGACGCTGATGTGAGCTGCTCTAAGACCACAGACATAGCTGTGAAATTACACATTTGTCACATTTTATTATGATCTCAGTGCGTATTACGTGAAGTTTTAGAGCATGCACCTCCCTTCTTTACATTCCCTCCTTTATTCCTCTCTTCCTTCCCTCCTTCTTTTGCTTCCTTATGCCTTCCTCCCAATGCTCACCTTCTTGTTTATTTATTAAGAGGAAACAATATTTTAAATCTCCTCAAAAGATCCCAGTATACTTGTTTTTTTTTTTTTTTCTTGATGTGTTTTGACTTGATTCTCTTGAAGAGAAGAGAGAAAGACAGAGGAAAGAGAAAGATTTGTGGGGAAAGCAGCCTCTACATTCACCTCCTTTCTTGCCTTTATCTGTCACCCATCATTCCTCTTCTCTCTGTCTGGATCTTCACACGACAGCAGAGCTGCCTCAGGGATGATTGACAGAAAAAATATTTGTTGGGGCACAGGTGTTACAAATGACCTTTGGTGTGTATGTATGTATTCTATTGTGTGTCTGCGTGCATGTTTCTGCATACTGATTGTGCACTGGCTGCTGGCCCTTTGCAGATAAAGCGTGGTCTTCCGGGGGCCCACTTGTAGCAGGCTGATATTGCATTTCTCTAATGCCAGGGAGCTTAGGGAGTTTCATGGACCCTCGGGCAACAGCCCAACACAATTAAGAACAAGGAAGACAACATGTGTGCTATGAATGGGGACTGATGGCCACAGTGGCCGTCCTCACCTTCCTGTCGTGTTTATTTTGTCCTGCTGTAGCCCTGTCTGTCTGCACAGTGTGTTAATTCTTACTTACATGAAATATTTATGATTTTGGCCTGTAGCTGCATGGCTGGTTTGCCTTTTTCATTTTGGCATGTGCAGATATAGCATGTGTGTCTTTTCTTTCTTTTTTTTTTTTCCCTTTTTCCCCCTGCATATTTGGTGTAAGCTCTGTCTCCTTTAATTATGTTGCTGAATGGCTCTAGTCTCAATTCATGGTTTTCCTTCTTTATTCAACCTTGGACCTTCTCAGTGTATTTCAGTATTCATAGTAATGAGTCCCTCTGCAGAAGAGTGCCTGTTTGTGCTCTTAGCTCACTTCCCAAAAGGTGCAATGATAGCATGTACATTTCCAAAACCCTGACAGGAGGACTCAGGGTGGGTGACCACCAAGCAGATAATAACAAGCTGGTTGCCATGCCATTGTGCCTCTTTTTTGTAGTGTTACCCACAATGCATACACTGCCATATACTGTTTCTGACTTGTACCGAAGGGGGTTGCTTCCCTTTAAATGATATCAGATGCATTGTTTGGGACGAGGCTGGCCTTGCTGAAAATCTTTGTGAATTTTTGTGCAATGGGAAGGCAGTTTTGGACAGGATAGGGAGAGGAAGAAGAAGAAAAATAAACTCGATAGAATTAATGTGACAGATGGGAACAGCTTAAATATGAGGGGAAAAGGGGAAGAAAATAAGTCTGTTAGGCTTAAATATGTTTCTATATGCCCAGTCATAATGCAAGGCAATGCTTTTGGAAGGAACATGAAAACTTTTTATAAACAATCATGCACAGAAACATCCATATACTATACTACAGCTTAATCAAATTCTCACCTACCTCAAAATGTGTGAGGATGGTGTTATAAATCTGGGTAAACTGCAGTCTGGTTGCTGGCAGAGTGCAGCTCATCACTCTCAAGCCCTGTGATAATT
The DNA here is from genome assembly GCF_902150065.1 of Myripristis murdjan. Classification (NCBI taxonomy): domain Eukaryota; kingdom Metazoa; phylum Chordata; class Actinopteri; order Holocentriformes; family Holocentridae; genus Myripristis; species Myripristis murdjan. The sequence goes on from NC_043993.1 coordinate 24,233,463, forward strand.
ATCTGCTTTACAGGGCCATTGCTCCATTAAAGCATGACTGACTGAAAGCTGTATAAACTAGTGATGTGTTTATGGCCACATTAAAGGACAAAGAAAATTCATTGTCCTGTATGCATTGTCCTTCACAATAAAACAGGATAACACCAACTGCCAGTGGCTGCAGTGACTAACAATAATGATAGCCTATTGGACATTGGTCAAGTAAATTTATATCTGTTGCTATTTATCAACCTAGTGGTAGATAATTTTCATGTGCTGCATCCAGTACTGGCACACTTTGTCATCTCTGAATTTATGATTGGTCTATGTTTAGTTTTAGTCTTCTGTCATTTAGATGTCTTGACTGCATTATATGACAGATCCTCCTACAATTTTCCCTGCGACTAGTGTGTATTTCTTGCAATGTGTCAGTACCTATTAACCAGGTCGTTAACCTTGTGCATCTATAATTGCCGGTGAATCTGAGTGTGGTTGTGATTCTGTGAAGTAACTGCGGGTACACATACACCTGCACTCACACTAGGTTACAGGGAAAGGGAGAGAGAGAGTTAATGTGTGTGTGTATGTGTGGGTTTGTGAGGAGGGGATGTTAGGGAAAGGGGGGGAAGGGGCGCAGGAGAGGTTGTGCAAAAGGCTACAGCCTGGGATAAGGGAGAGAGGGAGGAATTGGCTGTTGTTGTGTACCTGGATCTCATTAGGGAAGCTTGCTCTCTTCAGTCCTCTCAGGGACTCGTTGTTGTTTTCTTAAGGCAACCAGCATTATGAGACCAAGGCCGGAGAGGCAAGGTGGAATTTTGTTTTACCTTCTACATAAGAAAAAATATCTCATATGTACCACTTGATATTTACTATGTAAGAGATACGGTGTCTTTTTTTCATAGCTAAATTAATGAAAGGCTTGGGTTTATTTCAAAAAGGCAACTTAATTCTGTTTTTCCTCTCATGAGATGTTATGATAATTGGGCTGTTTTGAGATTAGCGTATGTCATGTCATGCAGAATGAAGGGCTTAGTACAGGATACAAAGGCCACTGCAGTTTTGCAAATCCAGCGTAAACAAGGTTTTACCTTCTCAGTTAACTAACTAAATGTCTGCTATAAACCATATTTGAACTGTGAGATCTCTGCTGAATGTTTTTATGAACTGTCCTGGCTGTTCAGGGCTGGTTGCTTTGATGCATGCCGGTTTCCACGTGAGATCAAGCTCCCATGTGACAGTGTTACTCAGCGCTGCCGCACATGTGAAACACTAAATGTAGTGTCTCATTAGGAGTGACAAATATACAAACCCATGTAAGCCTGTACAGTATGAGACATCGGCTCTATCCACTGTATCTACCTCTTTCCTACTTGATTCATAGGTATTCTGTTATGTTTAAGTCTGTTTGTACCCTGTCCAGTTGGTAATTAAATTTCTTTTTCTGTTGTTCACCATCGATAATTTTTCCATCAAAGTAATACCAGACCCAGTGGTGTGACAAAACGCATTTTAGAATCAGAAAGTAGCCTATATTATGCTAAGTATTATGTGGGCTATGTAGATCGGTTTCTCTGGTCTGTCTGTACATTGCCGGTAAGTCGTCTTTTAAGGTGAATCTGTGGTTTAATGGTTTCAATCAAGCTGGTTGGTTTACCTAGATTTACCTAGATTTAATCTAGGTAACCACAATGGATAATACGTGTCATTGCCCAACATTTTGAAAACACATACCACCTCCCTCAATCTGGATAGAACAGCATACCATTCTTATCACCTTCTGATGGCTAAATGAACCACAAGAAAAGGCTGTCATGCATCCTATCATGGTTAACTCTTATGTAGGATAGTATTTCCTACATATTAGATATTAAGTTATACACATGAGATATTATCTCCTACGTAGGAGAGAAAGCTGTAGATGCCCTGACATCTAACAGGTGTAGCAGGAAATAAGGGGTATAATGTGGTTTTTAATGTGAACTCTTTCTCTGCAGTTTGTGTAATGAGTTCCACGCTCTGTTTGGTTTGAATAGGCACACAATACATATACACATATACATGTTCAAAAATGCTTCTCCAAAAGGAAGCAGGCAAATGACAGCTGAGGTAGCAATGTGGTGCATGCAGTGATGTTAAGGATGGGGATTCTTTCGGATTTTCTGTCTCAGAAACACCAGAACACTCAGAACACCAAACAGCTTGCTAAAGAAAAATATTATACTGACACTGCTACAAATAGGTGTATAACTCTATTTTCCACCACATTTATTCCCCAGGTTACTGAATTGTAATGCAAAATGATTCAAAAGCCATTTTCTGCCCATGCTTAGGTAATGTAGTGTCAACTCTTGTAACAACAGCTTCATGAGTTAATTTAAGAGCTTAAAATATTTAATCCAATGAAAAAAGTACAAACAAGGCCCGTGGTGAGGTGACAGTGCTTCCACAGGGAGCTATGGAATGCAATTTTTAATCAAACCTAAAATTTTTTGTTTTGTTTGTTTTAATGTTTTTTTTGAGGAAAAGACATTTTTGCGTAATATTCACTTCAAAGGACTTTGAATGTCAGTAATGCATCCTGCTTTACACTGCCTTGTGGGGTTCCCATGCTGAAACAAAAGGAAAACATTTCATAAGCCACATGAGATTGTGTGGTAATTATGCTGTCAAACTGGATTACTGCTAATACATGGCACTTGCACAACAATGATAATATGCTATGTCTAATTCTTTTAGAGCTGCTGCCTTTTTGATTAGTAAAACTGTCCTATATCTTATGGATGCATTACTTGATAAATTTTACTACAGCTTCTTGTGCTTAACTGGAGTGTTTCTGTCTGTATTCACTTGGCAAGTAAGTTTTAGGCAGTCTAATAAGTCAGTATTTGAGATTAAGTGTACAAAAAATTGTCTTCTTTCCTTTTTTCCTCCTGTCAGGGTCTCGTCTTCGCCAGGAGGACTTCCCTCCCCGCATTGTGGAACACCCCTCTGACCTCATCGTGTCCAAAGGGGAGCCCGCCACTCTCAACTGTAAGGCAGAGGGCCGCCCGCCCCCCACGGTGGAGTGGTACAAAGATGGGGAGCGCGTTGAGACGGACCGCGACAACCCCCGCTCTCACCGGATGCTGCTGCCCAGCGGCTCCCTCTTCTTCCTCCGCATCGTCCACGGACGACGCAGCAAGCCCGACGACGGCAGCTATGTGTGTGTGGCCCGCAACTATCTGGGGCAGGCGATCAGTCACAATGCATCTCTGGAAGTAGCCAGTAAGTGCTGGGCTCACTGTTGATGTGCGTGTGTGTGTGGGTGCTGAGTACATGGCTGACGGCTATTAGCTTTGCTGAGAGCTCTGCCCTGTGCAACAACACTGCCATTCATCCGCAAACAGCTCAAACGCTAGACTGACCAAGAATGTCAAAGTAGAACATCAGATAAGCGAACAGGATCACCTCTGGAGATCTGTTGGGAATAAAATTGATGCTACAGTTTGCTCTGTGGCGGACAAATAGTCACTAAGGGTCATTTAGGGCTGGGATTTTCAAACTTTTTCATGTTCCAGACCACCAAGTTGATTTTCAATAAGCCATGGAGCCCCATTTGAAGTGGATTTGCCCCATATTTTGGTATTTAATTGTTCAGATGTCATGAATGCTCATGAATTCAAAGTGGTGAGATTAAAACATGACATTAAAATGATCACAGATACATTTTTGTATTGCAAAAAAGTATATATATCGTTCATTTTACTGAGTCTTAGAAAACCCCTGACCCCCTGATATAACTTGCAACGAAGATATGTAAAGGAACAAGTACTTAACTTAAAAACATTTTTTAGTTACTTTTAGTTACTGTTACTTTCATTGTAGTTGCAGTCAAAGTTCATTTTTATGAGAAACAGACAGGTGGAAATTCACTGCAGAACCCACCTGTTATATGTGCAACAGCTGTGAGTCTGTGTTAGTCCCCAGGTTTTGACGAGGGGAGTGTGTTCCTAACAGGTGACAGTGTAAACTCGCTGAGCCGCAGTGCTCCAAGTGTGTGGTGTTGCGAATTACACAGTCTTTCACCATATTGTGTCCCAGTAACGAATCTAGAATGTACGCACAGCCAAAAGTGTGTGTGTGTGTGTGTGTATTTAATCTTTAGGGGTGATGGAATGAAGCCTATGGCAAGGTAAATAGTGAACAGAGGGCAAAGGTCAGGGTTAGGGGCATCACAACATGGTAAGGGCAAATGCTCTGTGGCTCCTTATCACTGCAAAAAAAGCTCCTTCTTAACAAATAATTCAGTCTCGTTAAAATCGTATTTTTCTTCAAACAAGGCAAAAAAAAAAAAAAAAAAAAATCTGCCAGTGAGATAATCCCACTTGTTTTCTATGTTAATGAACTTGTTTTCAGTGTCATTTTCTTGCCACTGGTGGGCTGATCTGCCTTGTTGAAATGAGACAGATCAGCCCACCACTGAGACTAAATGACTTGCTACAATGGAGATTTTTTTTATGCAATGAAGGCTCTGCAAGTACAAAAATAATGGAATCAAACTGCAAAGAAAAAGGAGTGACAAATGCTCTGACAGTGGGAACTGCATGAGGGCAGGGCGTGGGTGAGTGGGGGTTGCAGGGTCATTCCTATACTGGTGACAAAGGTTAACAACAGAGGGCATAACCTCACACAGTGGCTCTCTGTCTATCAGTGTCTTTCCTCTGCTGTGTCAGTCTGCAGAGCTCAGCCTGGGCTCTCTCCTGGGCAGGTCGTACTCGGGTTTTACAATGGTAACACCCCTCTAGTATCAGTTTCGCCTTTTTGAATTGTAATGAAAGAGATGGCCAAATGGTATCTTGGTAATGCCAGATCAGCACTCCCACTTTGAGAAACTAAGCCCTCCTGGGGGCTCAGTTTATTACCTGGAGTTCACTAAATTTACTGCTTGGCTTTAAGGTCGAGGGGGAACACAGAGACGACTTGTTGAAGCTGCCTGGATGAGTTATGTCTCCCAGCTTTATCCTCCAGAGGTCACCCAAATTCATGGGTCATCCAGGGGCTATAAGTGTGGTAGCGAAACAGAGCCCCCTCCAGCAAAAGCTGCTGAGTTAGGGAGTTCAGGAGAGGGCTGGAAGCTCGGGGGTTAAATGGAGGACTGACCCTAGTCTGTAACAGACATGTCAAATTTGGAAGAACATGAGTCAGCCTGGTTAATGTGTTAGTGGTTATTTTTGTTTTTGTTTTGTAATTGCACAAAGATTACCCCATGATCAATGTTAAATGCGTGTATTTTATGTTGTTTCAAAGATAATACCAAATGCGGTGTCGCTAAAATTCATATGCTTGATCTGATTTGAAACAATATAATGAGCGTATGAAGAAGTAAATATTGTGTCAAATGAACAAGACATTAGTAAGCTCACACTAAGTCCATCCATTTTCCCTACCTGTTTGCTCTTGTTCAGGGTCTCAGGGGACTATAGACCCTTTCCCAACATGCACTGGGAAGCAGGGGCATGCCCGGTACAGGTTGCCGGTCAGGGCTAACACATGGACAAATGCATTTACACACACAGGCAGTTTAGAGTCATCATTTTACCTGACCTGCAGGTCTTTGGATTGTAGGAGGACACCCAAGTAAACATGGGAGAGCATGCAAACTCACAGAAAGGACCAGGGCTGAGATTCAAACTCATGACCTTCTTGTTATGAGGCGACAGCGCTGACCCCTAGCCAACATGCAGCCCCACTTATCGTCAATAGAGTTGAATTTGTAGATATCACGACTCTTGTGACATATCATTTGATGTTACTTTACTTAGGTAATATAGTGAGTTCTTCACTTTCATTTGGAAAGGCATTGTGGTACACTAATGGCAATTTTTTCTATAATGCATTTTATATCTTATCTGCTGGTCCCTGTGGGGGCTGCATAATTTAGAGCAGCTTCACAATGTGGCTACATCAAATTCATTTTAGTGTATAATGAAATTTTCCGAAAGCCACTCTGATGCCATTCTGATGTGCTTATGAGGTGTTTATGATGTCCTATAAACCATAAGTTATAAGCCACACTGGTAAATATGTTACAGCCTCATAACCTGCTAATGCCCGATTCATGATTCTTGTATGTTATATTAGATTCTGACGTTTTCTGATGCAGTTATGAGTTATGAGATGTTTCTCATCATGAATTTAGTGACATCTTGCAGTCTGTAGGATTTGAGGGGGTGAGTTGGCAACATCAGAACATATTTGCAAACCTCCTGAGGTTAGCTAGTTGAGTAAGACAATAACAACTGGCATCATATCGTCTTCTCTCTCAGTGGAAATCAACCCGCAAAACACGTAAGCAGTGCAAAGTGGTCTAGCGGACCAATCACAGATTTTGCGGTCTTGCATCACCTCTGCAGAAAACACAGGAGCCACAGAAACCGACATCATACATACAGCAGCATTTTGACATAAAGGTATAAATTGATCTTTTCACTCCTCAGAGTTAATTGCATCTTAAACATCTGGGTTTTTAAACTTACTTTACTTTTGTACTTAGTGTAAAATAAAATTTGTATAAAATACTCTGAATAAGAATGCCAGTCAAAAGCCTAAAATAGGAAGGTATGTGCAAATGATTCGTAATTAGCAATTAATATAAACTTTAAAGAGCTTCTGCTGAACAACACTGTGATTCAGGGTTATAAGGATAGCAGATGCAGAGGCAATGTATCAGTCATCAAAAACACACACTGTTAGTGTGTTTGTGCTTACATTAGTCCGGACTTCAACAAGAACTTGAGGGATGGAAGATCTTGCAGAAAATGAGGGAAATTGTGGCGTAGGCTGACAAAAGGCAGCATTAGCTTGACAAATACAGAGTGATGGGAGCAGAAAGGGAGTGACAGAGATGGAGGGGAGCAGACGAGGAGGGGGCAGAAGTGTTGGCTCTCCCGTCTGTCCTTCAAGGCAGAGAAGTGAGGCTTGTTTGCAGAAAACTGAGGTGACGGAGTAAAGACAGTGACAGATGTAGTATGTGTTGGTGCCTGAAGCATGACCACAGGGTTGAAATAGCGCCTAAGCATACACAAGATGCGCACACACACACACACACACACACACACACACACACACAAACAGACCAGTGGCACTTGTTTTCTGAAAGCAAGAGATGAGAAAAAGGAGGGGGGAAAAGACATATAACTTAGTTCCCATCCAATAAATGTCAGGGAAGACACTCAGCATATTTCTCTGCCTACAGGGACCCTAGAGGACCCTGGGAAATGAACACGTGTCCTATTGACCTCAGACACTTGATTCAATCATGAAGCGCTTTATTGAGGTGAAGGCAAAGTCACAGCCTATGTACTCTAAAGGTTGCTTGGTAGTAGACCCGTTTTTAGGTTTCAGTGAAGGAGAGGAATGGATGATTTTCTTGACCTAATTGGACACTGCCATTTGCTTGTGGCAGAGCTGACTGCTTAGCCACCAAACTGCCATGATGAAGTAATGAGTCACTCAAGGGAAAGATACCCAAACAGCCAGACTGCTGCACACATAGACTTCCACAATTCATTTATGCTGCATTGGGATATATGGGCGATATAATGGGGCTGTCAAACACTGAGAAATCAGCAAGAGGAAGCCAGAAGGCAGATGCGTGTGTAGCACCTGTCCTCCCACCTTCCTCCTGTCTATGAATCACCGCTGTCAGGTGAAAACCTTGTATCTCAAAAATGTCACCTTTTCAGCTTTGTTTTTAACATTTTTGGCATCCAGAAGGATTTTTTAAGGGTTTTGTGAGCCCAAGAGGTCAGAGAATTTCCTCAACCCTCCAATAACAATGAAAAAAAGGGTAGGGATTACTTGTGTTTTAATTGGTTGCAAAGCTCATTTAATACCACATTCATGTCATTTGGTATTTTAACGCAAGTACCATTTTCCAACCGTATCTGGAGAATGGTGGCCTTTAAAGGTACAGTAGATAAATCCAAATATAATGCCACTTTTATCATGCATGCTTTTTAAATCAACAAACCAACCCTGCCTGCTATTTTGTTAAATAAATGGTTCAGTAACATTACCTTTTGATATACTCTTGAAGAATTATAATGTTAACTTGCTTTCCTGTTCACTTACTTTGCTTTCCAACTAATGCAAACACTTACAGCACATATTAATGGGAATGTTTCCAACCTTGATCCTCCTTCCCATGCAAGGCATAAGGCATATGCGTCTCATTGTGATGATGCCCTGATGAAGACCAGGTGTCGATGAAGAATTGGCTTTTTAGTTACTTACTCAACAAAGTCTACCATGGCTTTTTACTTGTTTGGACTGCTTGGAGCATTATTGTTATTATTATCATTATTATTTAGCTATTCACCCCCCCAGCCCCCCTCAATGGACTCCCATTCTTTACAATCCTATTTAACTGTGTTTAGCTATGAGCACCAGCATTTTTCTGTCTTTTACAAATCCATGGAGGACCACGTCGCCCTTAAAATGAAGTGGTGAAATGAAAATCACAAATTGGAGTTGCAAGGCGTTCACATGACAACAGTGATAGAGGCTTTTCCGAATAGGTGCCAGTGGGAGGAAAGGAGAAGCCGGTCCTTTGACTGAAAGTAACTTGTGGTAATTGTAGGAGTGCAGCAGCATCGGGGCATCAGGGGTGTGTTCACTGTAACCCCACACTTTCTGAAACGGATCTTGGGGTGCGCGCAGCTAAGTCTGATTGCGTGATTGACAGCTTGTGGTGGGACCCCCTGCTCCGTCTTTTTGTCCACTCCTCTTTGATTGTAATCTTCTGGCAGAAAAGAGCGGGTGTGGAGGACATGAGTGGTAAAGAAGAAAGAGCAGGATTCTCCAAGGTCAGGTTCCTTCTCAGCTTGCACTCATCCATTAACTAATGGCTTCTCACTTCAAAAAGCTGCCGCTGACAACATCCTGTCTGTAGTAACTCTGGATAAAGCCAATAAGAGATCCTAAGTGGCAGTAGAGCAGTATGTCTAGGGAAAGTTGTCATTTTCTCACCATGTGGAGTTGGAGTGATATTGCTTGATAGACAAACACTGACACATTGTAAGTGCTCTTCATCCCCTGTCATGAAGTCTGATACCAGCATTTATTTTCAATTGCCAATGACAGTTTGTGTGCTATATGCTAGCCTCTTCTCTCTCATCCTGTTTTCTGCCAGTCGGCCTATGGTTAGATCAGTCAGTGAATGAGTATTGCACTCTGGGGACAGCTGGTTTGTGTTTACAGTCTGGAGACTGAGGCGAGTGCGCTGCAAGTATTGTCTAAACAATTTCAGTCTCTATATTCCCCTAGGCTCAGCGTTTCCAAGAGCCAGATTTGTAGCAGAGTGTCAAGACGTAAGGAAGGAGTTTGTTTGGCTTGCAGCAGCAGCTTGGTGAAGGGAAAGGAGAGGGGAAGTTGCTCGGAGTAGTCATGAGCTTCTGACAAAGACCATATGGCTCAGGGGTGTGTGGCAAGACTAACAAAGCTTAAAGCTGTTCTTGTTCTGTGTGTGTGTGTGTGTGTGTGTGTGTGTGTGTGTGTGTGTGTGTGTGTGTCTCTGTGTGTGCACGTGTGTATGTGTGTATGTGTGTGGCATGTGTAGGCACATGCCAGCACCCACGTTCAGTTTGTATAAATGTGTAAGTGTGGCAACTGAAACGACAAATGCTGCTTTCACAGAAAGGAAAACGCTGACCTTCAAACATCTATTATCTTTTCCAGCGTAGTAAAATCACCACTAGATGCCATCAATTATAGTTTTCATTTTTTTTTCATCGCAGTAGGAGCTTACAATTAACGACGTAAAGTGTGCCTTAGCCTTGTGGGAAAACAATACGCTTTTCATGCCAGAATATCGTAACAGAGATGCCTGAAAGATGTTTGTGTGTTTTCTTGTCTCACTCTCCAGTGTCATTTTACTGTGAATTATCAGCACTGTCAAGGCATTTTCTACGTATGACGCCTTCTTTATTGGCAGTGGTGTGTGTGTGCAAGTGTGTGTATGACTTATGAGCATGTTTTTTTCCCCTTCTTCTCTCTCTGTGTGCTTATCTTTGGTGAACAAGTTGCTGACAAAGTAAGAAGGATGGGCCACAGGGGAATTGGAATAGAAGTACAGAAAATAAAACAGGTTGGGAGAGTCAAATCAACAAATCTGTCTGCTGAAGATAGACTTGTATGTGTGCATGCGTGAGTTGGTGTGTGCCCATATGTGGGTGTGTGGGTGTGTCCACATTAAGCATATGTTATGGGCTGTCTTTCACTCCCTCCACATGTCCCCTTTTTGTCCCCAAAGCCCGTTGGGTATCATCTTGTCGCAAATGTATTCAGCTCTAATTGTAATCAGGGAGACACTATTTAGCTCGGCCCATTTCTCCTGCCACTAAATCTTTGTTTCCCCCTTGTATAATGCCTCAGCTTTCAACCTCAGCGCTCGCTGTATTTCCCTGCAGCCTCAGAGCAGTAACGCAGCTGGGATTTATCCAGTTTCAATAAACTTCCATGCCTTCCACATCAAGTTACTCTGAAATCATATGCATTTTATTCACTCAATCACAAATTTGTAAGCTGTAGGACTTTCCTGGAGAATCAAACAATCTGTATTCACGTGCTTGGTTGCAGACCAGACAACATTTCTGAAAGTTGTAATTTAATTAGCAGTTTTTCCCCCCTCCAAACCCATTATCACTTAGTCACAACTTGCAGCTGCCACTTTATAGACACAAGGCCAATTCTGAGCATGGTATGATAAGCACATGCCTAGTGTGCCCACTGTTTTACTTGCTAACTTATCAGTGTGGAAGCATTACGGGCTTACCAACATGGATGAGTAATCCTGCTGTCAGGAAGAGGAAAGAGATGTTTGTGCTTTTGCCGAGGTATTAGCCTCATCCATCCTCTATCTGTCACTCCAGATGCCAGCAGTCAACAGCCCTCTGTGGTCACGGTTAATGCTAGCTTCTCCCTGGGGTCAAAGGTTGTTGTCTTCAACCTCACGTCGGTTTTTGTCTATCAAAGCGCGTTACCTGCCTTCATTAAGTATGTGCTTAGTGTAGCCGCATATCGCTCAGGAAATGTCGCAAGAGCTGGTTGACTGTAATTCCAAAAAATGACTCAAACTCAGCATATGACGAGTCCTAACAATCCGCTCATGAAAATCAAAAACGAACATTTCACCCAGATGTATGGGTTCCACTGTGTAATTTTGGTTTGATGACTGATTGTCTGTAATTAAAATCGAAACCTATTGGGCTATCATTACGCTAATCAAAATTTTTGTATGATCAAGTACTGACAGCTACTTAGTCTTAGCTGCCAACCTTAATCAGTTTTGAATGTACACCAGACACCCAGACTGCGTCAAAGTTCAGCTCACAGTGCTTGGTTTGTTTTTATTTAAACTGTTTTTCAGTCATTAAACTAAACAAGACACATTTCCTCAATGCATTTCTTTCACTATTTGCCTAACAAAGTAAAATATTTAGGTTTAAATGCCTTAGTCGATGTCCTTCCCTCATTTGAATTCCTCTCACTATGGTATCTGTGTCTTAAGCAATATCTATATCTACCAACAACAATATCCTGGATGATCTGGAAAGTTTGTTGTTTTATTTTTTCTGTTCAGTGTTAAACTATACTACAAAAACATTGGCTGTGTATACTTAACCGCAGTATTTGGACTTATGTCTTTTGATCGTGAGAAAATATTGTCTGTAAAACAAGGTAAGGAAATTGATTTAATATTAGATTTTGAATGTCCTTTGATATAAGGTAATATCTTCAATTCTTTTAGGACCTTTGACTACAAGTTGATTTGTCTAAGATCTCTGCACAGGACATAATCCACACCAGTGTGCTCTCTTAAATTGAAACTTGTGATACTGTGATAAATTCTCGGATCCAGAAATGAGAATTTCATGCTTATGTTTGATCAATATGACTCATAAATGAAATCAAAAGGCTCTCCTCTTCTTTGATCTTAACTTTGCTTTGCTCCCTACAAAAAAAAAAAAACACAGTAAATTATTTTTACCTCTTCAAAAATATTATTTTCAAAAGTTGATTAGACTTCACCATTGAATCAAACAAAGTTGACCGTTGTTCAACACTATCAGGCTGCATTTTATCAAGAGCTGGTTGGCAATATATGTGTTGTGGCAGCCTTCAAACAACAGTGCAGGTATCATGTCTTTTTGTAAACCTATTGATTTCTATGTTTACTAGGACTTTGGTCTCTTAGGGCTCTAGTTTCGCAGACCAGGCGAGGCGGGGGCATAGCGCAGATGCGCTTCGCCAACTGGGAGTGGCCAGGCGGATTTTCCAAGTTTGGCACGCCGTTCTCGGTGGCGCAAGTACTCCGCCGTTCCTCCTACCGGCGCAAGGGAGGAGAGAAGGCGTGGAGTGGGTTTGACACAGCCGATTCACATGTAACCAATCAAATGAGCCCCTGTCCTTGCCTTTAAAATGCGCTGCGCGAAGGCGTAATGAAAGTTTACACAGCTGACATGGAGGTCTATTGCCGCAGGCGGAGCGGAGCCCAGGAGACAGGCGCGGAGCGGAGACCGGCGAGCAGTGCGGACACGTCACCAAAACCTCACAGGCAGGCTTCCGGAATTGTCAGGCACATGAACGATGCAATAAATACCGAAAAAAACACTATTCAATGCTACGATCACAATCAGCACATACATATGTCTCCATATCAACTGTCCCGCCACAGCTGATGTCAGATCAAAGGAGATTGGCACCGTTTGTGCTGATTGTGAGGTTTTGGTGATGTGCGCCAGGCAGCCAAACTTCCACTGCGCCAGCCCCGCTGGGCCTTGCGCTGAAAGTAGACATGGTTTCAGATTGCGAGCTTTTGGCGCACCTCGGCGAAGCCTTTTGGCACGAAACTGTCACTGCGCCAAGCCGAATCTGTCGACACCTCCCCCCGCTGCGCTGCCACTCCCATCTCGGCGAACCTCCGCCTGCGAAACTTGGACACTGTCCGCCTCTGCCGCTTCGCCGGTCGAAACTAGCTCTGCGCGGGGTTCGCCTCACTGCGCCACCCCGCGCTGCGCCGGGAAACTAGAGCCCTTAGTGTTAATTTAATGGGAAAAGTCATTCTTCATAGAAATTGAACTGAAAATACCTCAACACCAAATATACAACAGGCAGTATTTTATTTGGCCGCAGAGCTTCATATAGTGGCCAACATTTTGATTCGCTCTGCAATCAGAGCAGAGGGAAATGGGGGTATGTTTGAGCAATTACATTTTATTAGCTACATTAACAACGTTTTAATTTCAACATCAACTGAGCAGTCGCATTGCACTGAAATTATCTACTTTTCCTGTGGCTGCCATGGCATCAAATTGAGATGCTATGGGAACAAATAATAAGCTGAAGGGATAAATATAGACTGAATAATGTTGTCCCATAACTGAGCATTAATCAGTGAAACTGAAAAAAAAAAATAGTGTAATCACAAAAGAACTGAATACATTCTGTTTGACACTATGAAGACCGTTGCAAGGCAGCCTGAGAGACACTTTGTTGAATCAATCAAAAAACACAGAGAAATGGAAAGGCAGAATTGCACCCAAGAGGAAGCTGTGACAGACACTTTGGATCAGGTACGAGTTCAACGCTGCAGCAGGGTGGAAAGACTGTTTATGCAGTATTGTTTCCACCTAGACCAAAGAATCTGGCATCTTCTCTAATAGGCTGCAGACACGGTGATTTATAACATGCAGCAAAATAGGGGACAAAGAGCAAGAGACAGGGGTGCTTTTTCAATGGGAACCAGAATAATGAGACTAACACTTCTGTGGCACTGCTACCGTTGCTGTGCCTGCATGGCTGTCAGTTCTGCATCCACATTTTTTTTTTTCACTCTCCTTCTCCTTCTGGAGCAGCCCTTCATCTTGCTCCCACGGGGAAACTTTGGAATGTGCAGACAGGTTTGTGATGGAGCCGCTGTTGTTGCTGATTTGCCAGAGCTGCTTATTGAAAGCTTTGATGACCAAGAAGGTATACACCATTAATATGTTGTAGTACACACCGTACACGCCAAATGTACACATTCTGTGTGTGTGTCTGTTTGTAGGAGGTGTGTGGTAGCTCAAGCAGGCTGTGGGTTTGTGGGTTAGGGCTGCACCCTACTAAGAATGTCCCTTTTTTTGCTGAATATTATGAATATTGTGACTACACTTAGAAAAAAATCCTTCTTCAGCATTTGTTCAAACATTGTGGAAGGCGGTGTCAAGGACATACTAACACTTTAGACTTGTAAAGTTTGAATAAAGCAAAATGTTATGATGGCTTATAGCATTGCAGTATCACCTTATTATGTTTTCTCCCTTTTGTTGGTGATTACAAAAGGAACAAAAAAATGCTTCTTGTGATATGGAAATTGCAAGTCAATATTGCAATTTCAATATTTTTTCAATTAATTGTGTCGCCCTTCTCTGTGGATGTAGTAATAATTTATACTCACAATCTTTGTGTTTGCTTAGCTGGCAGCATCCCTCCCTCGGGAAGAAGCACGCTCGCCCCTCACCCACCCAAGCAAATTCACCCTCTCACTGTCAGTAAGGCCTATCATCAAGGTCTCAGTTTATATGAGAGAGAGAGCGTGCAAGACGGAGACAGAGAACGAGCATGTCTTTGTATGGGCATGTGCCTCTCTGTTATGTCTGTGCATTTATATTCAAGTGTGTGTGTGTTTACTCAGGTATTTAGAGAAACTGAAATAAGATCAGTGAGAAATGAGCACTGGGGAAAGTGTTGGATCACTATAATAACGGTGGCGTGAGCGCAGTGGTGCTTTGGTGTTGAGCGTGATTAGTGAGTACAGAGTACAGTGGACCTGTCAATCATCACACACCCACGGCGTGAGACGAGTGAGAGCCTCCTTCAGTCTGCTACAATCTAGCAAGCTAGCACCAGCACCCACAAGCACCATTAAGTGTTCAGAGTAGCAAGTTTCTGCTTCATACACTCTCTCCAAAAACAATTCAAATCTATCAAATAATACGTAAAAAAAAAAAAAAAAATACGGAAAAGTAGAGCATTTCATTTTGCATGACTCTACCGTACAAAACTCCTCTATTCCTTTGTCTCTCCCTGTTTTTCTCTCTGTGGAAAACTCTTTCCAGGGCTATTGCTGAGCCTTTTTTTTTTTTTTTTTTTTCAAATTTAACAAAGCAGCGCTAATACAGACGGCATGAGACAAGACTGATAAAGCCGGGGAGAGAAGGTAAGCCACGAGACAGTGGAGAGGGACTGTAGATAAGAGATAATTAAAAGGATCTTCAGAGCAATATAGCTCACAGCACTGGGACTTCTCATTCATCTACACACACTTACTGTATAAGCCCACCTCTGCACGCACACACCCAAAGCGGTGTCATTTTTATGTTTTCTCGGTAGGCTGAGAACATAAATCTTCCTCAGCTCGATGTGTAATGTGTAGTCTAAAGCGTTATTTAAGCACACCAGGGTGCAAGTCATTGACTTAGCAGCAATCTGTTGGCCATTTTCTTACACTCAAGAATGAAAAATACACTATTGTCCTACATAAGTTCATTTTCTGCCCTGCATAATGTCTTTTGTAAGTAACACGTTTATCAGTCATTCTGAAAATCCAAAAGGAAAAAAAAAAAATCTCTGAAATTCAGTTTATATCTGTAGAGAGAACATTTTGAAACCATAAGCACACTCATGCATATACTGTAAAACCCCCGCACACACAGGCATACATGAACGACATGCTCTCATCATGCACGGTGAAAGACGCTGTGAGCTCCCAGCTCTCTTATCAGTCTCATGTCATTATGGTCTCTCTCAGAGCGTTGTAAAGACAAGCAGGGGACTTAGCTGATAGAGTATCCAGTTTGCATATTAATTCGCCAGCCCTTGTCTCGTGACCTCGCTGACTTGGCGATGTTGTTGCAGGTCTCTAAGGTTAGAAAGCAGACTGCCTGCCAGCGCCTGACCCACTACCTAACTAATATGGAGTCGTGTGTGTGGGAGTGTGTGTGGGTTGTGTTTGTGTGTCAAAGAGGTGAGATGAGACAAAGGCCTCCTGTTGCTATTTGTGAATGAAAATTTCTGTCTGACCCTCAGAATGTGAAAGGTGACAATAGAGAGAAAGGCATTCATGATTTCGAATTTATGTGAGTGGGCAGTGTGTGTGTCTTTACCTATATATTTGTGTGCTTGTAAAGGTTCTTGTGAACTGAATGATTTTTTTTTTTTTTTTTTTTTTTTTTTTAGCATTTACAGATGCATTATTTGCTTTAAAAGAAAAAGCGTTCAGATTTCAAGCATTACCCCAACACAGTTTATACCTACAGGGAAGCACATTGCTCATATAACCATGTATCACTTCTGGCCAATTAGGCTTTTGGTGTGACACACACATCTCACTCAGTGTTTTCCCTAGAACTTTGTTAAATGCAAGTAAAGAGTCAAATGCTTGATCTAGAGGTGCATGTAGACAACAAGCATGGCAGGCAGTGGCAAAGGGGATATGGACAGACACTGCCACAGGTCCACAGATATCAAGAGCCTCTGTTTGTGTAAATTTAAACGTGACAAATCCCTGTGGTCAAATAAATAGCTCTTCTAAAACAAAAAGAAACCTGATCTAAAGGCTGGTATACCACTCAGGCTGTTACACCACTCTGTGCATGCTAGTAGATACTGACAGTAGGCTATAAAGGAGGAAATGATGAAAGATATGTTGGGAATCCATTTCAATTCTTTTAGACAATGTTTACTGATGTCTTTCTGTTAAAAAAAAAATCACCTGGATATTAATGTCTCATATTGTATCGTGTATTACGTATCACATCACTTATTGCGTATCTATATCTATTTCTACATCTAGATCTATACCCACACACACACACACACACAAACACACACACATATTGATTTTTATCAGACTGTCTTTGAAGTTATGCCTGTTTCTCTGCTATCTGTCATTTTATGGCGGGGCTATAAAAAGCTACCAATTTAAATGAAATGTGTGTTATTGTCAGTAAATAAGGAGTCATGTTGAATCGCTGTGTCTACAGAGACTGAAACGAAATGGAGGCAAACAGACAAGCTTGTTAGAACAGACGATAGCAGGTATGTAAGACTGCTAGCCTCGAAGTAGAAGCTATCGCTATGAATTCATGCTTTTAGAATAACAACATAAAATGATTACGTAAAATATTGTTATTTAAATGAACATTGACCGGAGAGGTAACTTTATTACAGTTTACTTGATGACATTTGCCATCACTTTCCTAAGCCGCACTACTGTAGGAAAATGAATGACCCTACACAGGAACAGACGTTCTGTCCTAGATTGTCTAGGCTCTCTCACTGCCACTGTGGTGTCCTTTCAAGTAAGGACAAAAGTAAGGACAACAAAATCTCTTCTCTAGGGCTTATTATTTGATGGGGCTTATTTTTTAATGGGGGTTATGATTTGATATTTGATGGAGTTTATTTTTTCATTGTGTGTAGCCTGTTTTTAGCCCTATAATTAAATTATTATCAAGATACTCAATTAATGATGCAAGGGAATAGAGACAACGATCTAGTTCAAGTGCTGTTTGATAATATCGCCACCGAGTGCAGATGCAGAAGAAGCATAAGGGTCTCAGACTGGCTTAGTAGTTTTGTTTGGCTAACCCAAGGAGCCTAAGCCCCCATCCTCCAATCATGCAGGGATCCTTTGGACCCAGTGTCACGCCAGTGATGAAACAACAGAAAATACATGGGGAACGTGGTGTAAGAAATATGTGCAGGTTCCTTTCCCTTCCCTAGTGAGAGACTGCATATATATATATATACAACTCTATTCCTGCTGCACTCTTCATAAATCCAACCTGTGCTCATGAAAATACATTTCCATCCTATCATCTCTCTACGGAGCCGCCTGGTGTCACTTGATAGAAGAAATGAATCCATGTTCAAATCTGTATTCAAACCTGTGTGGTCAGATTCATAAACCACACCCTTGAATTATGAATATGTACCCTTTGACTTGTAAACTACAGAGGTGGAACTACCTAATTACATTTATTCATGTTACTGTAACTGAGTATACCGTTTTTTTTTTTTGTTTTTTTTTGTATATTTGTAATTTTTTGAGTATTTTTTTAAAGTCAGCAATTTAACTCAACTCACAAAAATGTGGAATAAACATGGAATAACAGGTAATATCAAGTTGGCCTGACAGTGAGAACCATGTAGACTCAGCCATCATATTATGTACTTATTCCACATTTGCCAGTTGAGTCTACAGGGTCCTCACCATGGCAATTTTGCGTAATGCCCCTTTAAAAGAATCTAATTTGAACTGTGTTCTCTCCTCCTTTTCTAACATGGAAAAGATCACAACTAACACAGCTACTGTGTTGAAAAAGTAATTCAGTAACTTTTACTCCAAGTACATGTTATATTAGCTACGTTTTACTTTTACATATACAGTGGTCCCTCGTTTATCGCGGGGGTTACGTTCTAAAAATAACCCGCAATAGGCGAAATCCACAAAGTAGTCAGCTTTATTTTTTACAATTATTATAGATGTTTTAAGGCTGTAAAACCCCTCACTACACACTTTATGCACTTTTTTCAGACAGGCATTGACTTTTCTCACTTTTCTCTATTGTTTAAACACTCTCAAAGTTCAAACCTTCGTAGAAAAATAAGTCCAGTATTATAGAATGAACGCATTCTGTACTGTACAGGAGACACGGCACGGAGGAGATTGATTGACAATGGTCTACAGTCCCTTAGCCAATCAGGACGCAGAACACAATGTGCGGGCTCTCCCTTAGCCAATCAGGACGCAGAACACAATGCGCTGTTAAAAAAAAAAAAAAAAAAAAAAAAAAAAAAAGCATGCAAAATTGCACTAAAAAAAATCTGCGCAACTGCGAGGCCGCGAAAGGTGAACCGCGTTATAGCGAGGGACCACTGTATAGATTTTTACAGCATCACTTCCACTTCTGTAAAATATAAGCAAACTAACTGATCTCTACTTGAGTAGCAATTTGCAGTACTGTTTCCATCACTGGTAAACTGTGCCCTCTGATTACAAATCCACACCCTTGCTTTTGTGAAATGCACCCTCTTATTGTCAATCCTTATGCTCAAATTATCTTTTCCGCAGAGAATATTGTGGCAGTTCAAAGTCAGGCAATGACACACCATCAGCTAAGTAAACCCACTTTAACTGGATTTAAGCATGCATTTCATTCTAATAACTGCCATAGCTCTGTTGTTTAAGTGTCAAAACAAAACCAGGAGAAAACAGGTTAAAGCACAACAAGGTGTGTTAGAAAGAATAAAAACGTGACACAAAGCCAGACAGAAAAGGCTGCAGAGACAAACGGGCAAAGCACAGCAAACGACCAAGCAAAGCACAAGGGAAACAGCCCAAATTAATTACTAAACCACACAGGTAAAACTAATGAGCCATATCAGGTTTGTGGCTGCATGTGCTCCACAGTGCGTGTAGACCATGACAATAACTATATTTGTCTTTTATGTTCCTCAGTGCATCTGTATTGTGCTTTTCATTTTACAACCTCTGTCAGAGGGGATGGATTTGTGAACTGGAGGGTACAATTCACAAATCCAAAGGTGCAGTTTACAAATCCACGGGGGTTCAGTACTCAAGGGTACAGTTTATTAATCCGTGTAAAGTGAGAATACAGACTGGTACATGGATTTATTTTCTCTACCATTAGATCCCAGGGGGCTTTGTATCTGTTGGATTTCGCCATGCCTTGAAAAATGTTGGAACGCAAAGCCAATGGTTCTGAAAGTAGGTAAAGACTCATCACACAGCTGACTTCAGGCAATCTGGAGTTTCCTTCTGGTCACATTCGCTTTTCAATTCTCTCCTCTATATAGATGAATAGTGACATACTGTAATGAGATTGTCACAGACCAGTAAGAGGAAAGTACTTTCCTGATGCTCCATTCCTCTCGGTTTTCCCAGTAGCTTCCAAGCAGTGCCAAATTACAGGTTAACTGAATTAATTTGGGGGTGAGCGGAGAGGGGAGACAGGATTCACAGCTCAACTGATAATTGGTTTGATTGTCCAATGGGATTCCTGCAGTCTCCCCTGTCCAACTGGTACACTGATAACCTGTTTCTGTGCAAGTCTTTTCCACTGAAACCTTGCTATATGACATCCCATAACCATAATCTTAAATATGAAGAAGGCACATGCATTTTTTTAATATATATGTAGAAGGAAAAGGAGGTGGAAAAGTCAGCATTTGTGCATAATGTATGCATGAGTAAATTTGTGTGTGTGTGTGTGTGTGTGTGTGTGTGTGTGTGTGTGTGTGTGTGTGTGCACCACCACCACCGTCTGACACTTCTGCCATCACCTGCTACCCCAGCGGGGTCTTATGTTGACACCAAGAGATCACAACCCAAAACGTACTCACACAAGTGTGTGTGTGTGCGCGTGTGTGTGTCTCACTTTCAAAAGCGTAATTTTATGGCATGAAGGCTTTGAGGATTAAATATAGGGTCAGGTGAAAGGTTTAGGTCAAGATTAACGATTACTGATATGAAAAGAATGTAAAGCAGTCGACTGTCCATCGGTATAGTAATACATATTAATAAATGCATATAAATGTATAATGGAGTGTGTGGAAGGGCTATCTCTCTGTCAGTGGGGGTTGGTTGACCATGGTTTCTCATAGCTGTAGGCCAGTGCAATAATCCCATCATTAGCTCAGAAATGCCAAAATATCTCTGGGCTAACACACACATACACACATGCGCACACACACACACACACACACACACACACACACACACACACACACACACACACACACACACTTATACACATATACACACACATGTTGTTCCTACCCTGTTGTGTAAGTGTGAAAAGCTTCTCAAGATGAGTGGTCGCTTAATTGACAGTTGGTCCACTCTCTGGCTCCCCTCACTGACAGACGGAGGAGGTTTTTTTAACACTAATAGCCACCGGACACCTGCGAGTCTTGTCAGTTTTTCCTTGAGGTTTGTTGACAGCGTGTGTGGGTTATAGCAAGTGTGATGTAGGAGCGATCTGTCAGTTTGATATCCGATAGCCTCTCTGTCCCCTATTTTCCTCACAGAATGAAGCGGAATTCATAAATAGATTGTGCGGAAGCTATGAGGCCTTTCTGTTGGAGACTCTGTGTGAGTCGTGGAGGCTGGTGATTTTAAAGTTAACTAGCCATGGTCTAATCAGGAAGAGATGCCGATCTACTATGCTAAAATCATTTAATTTCCCTTGTTGTACATTTTTTTATTCATAGTTTTGTTCACTTTGTTTGTGATCATGTATTATGCTCTGTCATTTCCCTCCCTGTTCAGCGTTATCCTCATTTAGTTTCTGTTAAAAAGTTCAGCTGCAGTTTTGTCATCTCATTTTTTGCTTTGTTTGTTTCTGTTTTTTTTTTTTTTTTTTTTTTTTTTTTAAATCTCAAATGCACAGTCCATTTTTCCTTCTTCCTCTGTTTTATCATTTTAATGTGGGCAAATAAATGACCAGTAAACTCTAAACAAAATCATATGCATTACACAGACAGAGGAAGTGGAAATATTCTTGGTCAGGACATGATACCCTCTGTCTGTTCTCCCTTTATAGCTTTTGTTCGGGGGTTTTGCTCATTTGAGTAGAACTTTGTCTTCGGTATGCTTCCACCCTTAGTATCTGCTGTGGCTCTGTTGGCATTGATTATCTCAGACTTGCGATATCCTCTCTCTGAGGACCCACTGTGTGTGTGTGTGTGTGTGTGTGTGTGTGTGTGCATGTGTGTGTGTGTGTGTGGGGGGAGTTTCACCATCTCTAGCTCTGCTACAGTACATGCTGAGAAGGCAGATATCTCTAGAGGTTGGGTAATAGAGCGGATCCTGTTGCCTGCATTGCCCTCCCCCCATCCCCCGTGGTTGGAGGGTGGACAGGGATGGAGAGGGCAAAAGGATGACACTCCCCGCCTCTTCCTCCAGTAGATATGAATGAAACCCTATCTGTTTGATTAGCCCCCAGAATCTGTTCTTTCACAAATCCTCCCAGCTTGAGCTAACTGAATTGCATTTCTCCAGAAGATATCCTGGGAATGTACACTAGATCAAATCTGTGGATGGCTTTGGAACCATGAGCCACATTACTGTTGCTTCTGTCAACATTAGAAAAGAAAAGAAAATGTATGACCTTATATCTAAGAGATTAAAAAAAAAAGAGCAAAACCGGGCTAAAAGTCATACATTTGGATTTAATCTGAAAACTGGGTTTTTCAAAACAGATTACAAAGTTTCTTGATCCTGACGTTCAGTATTTGGATTTTGTAATCCATTCCAGCCTTTAAACGGGAACAAATGCTGTCTTTGAGTTTTTCAAAACTGATGTGATTCCACCTAGAGGGGTGGATTCAGAGTGGACTGATAAAGTGGTTTCACACACATTCACTCTTTCAAATTACTTGAAACTTAAATGAATTCAGGGGTGATCAACCTGTTCTCACTTAAACTGATTTAAAATACTCAGCATTTTCCTAACATTTTTGATCTAAAAAGAATCAGTTTTATTATTATTAAGTACTACATTTTGCTTTAAATTAATAACACATTACACACGATGCCCCCTTGTGTAATCAACAATGTGCTTATCATCACCCCTGAGAGGAAGGCACTGCCCTGCCACCTCCACACTGCAGCATGTTGGAGCAGCTGGTCTGATAGTGAGAAGCACTGTAGTAAATCTTTATTTTTCAAATCATTAAAAAGTGGTCTTTTATCAAAAAATAAAAGTACATGTTGCTGTTTCAAAATCAGTGTGATTATTTTGATCCTGTATTGGAAACAAATGGGATCTGATTATCCAGTCCACCCTAATCCAGATTGAAAATTTTGACAGCTTCTGGAATATAAAAATGTGATCTATCCATCCATCTATCCATCTGCTGCAATCCTCCCTGTCTCCCCGCACCCCAGCACAATGGGGCTTCATGGGCATTTGTTTGTGGAGCTCAAACCATCTAAAAATGTGAAAAACACTGCCACAGATACCCCCCTAATCTGTAGCCTTCATGCAGGACGACTTCTGTTTGGAACTATTTCCTGCTGAAGAATCCTACCAAACTGCCTCCAAATTCATACTCCTTGGTGGCAGATTGATCGAGTTTGCTGGTGTTTTTGGGCAAAACATCTCACCCCCAAGGGCTGCGGATTATGTGGGCTATCCATCTCATTGTTTTTGGAAAGAGCTGTTGCTGTTGAGCTTTTCACAAGTACATTTTTGAGGGTTTGAACTTCACAAATGAACATCCATCCAGGCCCATCGCATTGAGATGCCAGGAAACAAGGGAAATCGCAGCACATTGGAAACCTCGCCAAATCACACAGAAACTCTCTGGACGGATAGATTGCACCAGGGGCAAGTGAGAAAATGTGTTTTTTATGTTTGGGTGTACCGATCCTCTAAAGACATTTTCTTTCTACACCACTTAATTAACAGTGGTGTCACCCCCCCATAACAACTGCTGTTGGATGTAAATGCATTGGGAATAGACACATAATGATTATAGATGTTAGTGCTGCCTCCCTGGGCATGTGTGCACAGTGAGGAGCAACAGTATAGCTAGATACCCGGGTATAAAATTGCTTCTGGGTGGGAGAAGTGCAGGAAGCTTCACACTTCCATGAACACACAGCAGGGAATGTGCTGTACATTGTTTGCAATATACACACTCTGCCATGTTTAATAGTCCTCCCTGTCACTCCCGCTCAGTTTCTGAGTGCAACAACATGCTCGCAAACATGGGGACTTCAACAATCCATGCATGTAGGCCAGTATGCTTCAATGAATGCTATTAAACACGGGACACCAACTGGGTCTAATCAAGGGTTTCTCTATCAGCAGATCTCACCTTTGTATGCCTTGTGATTCATTCAAACTCCTAAGCAGTTGCATAGGTGCTCAAACAGAGCAGAAATAACAGCACATCAAGCAACAAACCAATTAATTTGGACACATACTGGCATATGAGACAGTGAATTGAAATTAAGACAATGAAAGTCAACCATGGCTGGATAGCTGGACGCCATGGCTTTGAGTAATGTAGAGCTCACCAGTTTGATGTTTTCTGATGTGGATATGTTAACACTGCAGACAGTGAAGCGGAAATGATTAATTAACACTGACCTTGGCTCGAATCCTGCTTGCCTCCCCTACACATTGCTGAGATATCAGGGTTTTCCCGGATTTCATGTGCTTCTCTATGGAGCCTATACAGACCACTGTCTCTGTGCAGGCACAATAGGCGCTCATTTTTCTTTGGACTGTAAAGGATGCTGTTTCATTTGAACCCATAATGCTGGGGCTCTCTTGGAAAATGTTATCCCTATCCCTAACAGCCCTCCTTTTCATTTCTTCCTATTTGGATCCAGACAGTGCTGAGTCTACAAAGAGGAAGACAGCTGGAGGGATTACAGTGAGCTAATTATATGCTATCTATCCATAATTTACAGTGGATAATACTATTATTCATACAGAGCTAAGCTACACAAAAAAGGCCTTTAGCCACCATCACATCACATAGAATACATTCCTATATATTATTCAGTATTTATACAGCTGAAACTAAATGTCACATCTCAGATTAGGTAGCCCTGCTAAGGGTAAAGTGTATCCAAACCCTATTATAGGCCTTTTCTCCATGTGTAACGCATCACTGATGACTTCATTAGGCCTGTGCATAGAGGGTATTGTTGTACAGAAATGAGAGATGCCATGGTCCATTCAGGTAGCAGATGAATCAGTGAAGCTAATCCTGGAAGGAGTGTGTGATTTCACCTCTGGGTTGGCCTTCAGATGACGAATGGACACCTTGACTGAGGAAATCACTTTAGCAAATATCAGAGCTCTGCTGGCATTTAATTTGCCTGGCAGTTGATGAGGAAACCATCTCCCCTGCTACCAGGACTGAATTTGTGCCGGATCCTACCAGAACAGGATCTGGGATTTCCCACCTTGTGACCAGCACTTATTTGATTGGATCCAGCACCTCCTTTTTTCTATATAAAAATCTGTACATGCATTTTGTGTAATATTCAGTGTTATCTGTTGTCTTTCTTTTTGAAGTTAAATGCCTATGTGCCCATTTTATATGCATTTTAAATCTTAAAAGAGAGAGAGAGAGAGAGAGAGAGAGAGAGAGAGAGAGAGAGAGAGAGAGAGAGAGAGAGAGAGAGAGAGATCAGGTCATGCAGTGTAGGCAGCCCTAGGGCAGTAGACATGGGGAGGCTGTATGTACACACTCCCATTCAATTTCTATGGTGTCTGGATGTGAACCGGCGGAATATCCCACTTGTAAATTTGCAACCATACTATGATGTATGATGTGTCCTTGGGAGAAATTACTGCTTTCAAGAGGAAGAAACTCTTATTTTCCTCCACAAGGAATACCAAGGAAGACAGTTTTTCTGATTTTACACAGTACATAATACTCTGATGTCATCATGTCATGTGATGGCAGCATGGCGCCATGCCACATGCATAACATGGTTTTCCATTTCCCTTCTCATGCTCTGATTTACTTGAACTGAACAACCAATGAGATAACTTCAAGTAACCGATGACCTCTGCCTCACAGCTGATGAGGGCCAATAATTGCTGGCAGTAGGGGACACACTGTACTGTTAGCCCTGAGGGTTTAGGTCAGGGTGTATATATATATATATATATATACACACACACACACCTAAACACACACACACACACACACACACCACACTATGGGCCTCTAAAGCCATTTGAGTCTATAACAGTGAGTAAGAGCTTTAAATAAATTTGAACTTTTACTTGAACTTGAGCAATTTACAGGTGACCCCCTGTGACCAAGGATCGCCCAGTAAGGGCTGAGGACTGACTGTTTGTTTGGTGTGTCAGGGGCTTCAGTGGTTGCATGAGTATAACCCTCCACCTCCCTACATTAATGCTCTGTCAGGAGAACATTATATTTGTAAATATTGCTGTTTTTTAAAAAATCTAATGATTTTTAATCTACTCCATCCTATCTACTGTTCATCATGCACAGCTGTCTCTGCATACATGCTGCACGAACCAAACCTTTACAGTACAGTTTTCATTGCAGTTCTTCTAAAACTAATTAAATATACTGCAAGGAAATCACCTGATTACATGGAAAGCTTTGGAGTTGTGCATGCATGTATTTGTGCCACCCAAGGCAATATCAAGAGCTCATCAGATGGGAATGTGACATACTCCGGGGTGTGTGTGTGTAAGTGTGTGTATGTGGGAGGCACTGACTGAGAACACTGCTAATCCATATGGACACAGTGCTAATTAAATCCATCAGTTCATCCATTCAAACCGCTGCCTGCTTGGCACTGAGCTAAAAAAATCAGTCGGTGTTCTGTCAGGTAATAGAACAAAAGCAGCAGGGCGTATGTGTGTGTGGGTGTACGTGTGTGTGTGTGTGTGTGTGTGTGTGTGTGTGTTAGTTTGTAAGTGAGCTTGAGATAGAAGGGGTTTGATGGAGACTAAAATGAGGTTTCCTGTGTATGTGAGAGCGAGTATATTCTGTCACACCACACATAAAGGAATATTAAGACTGAACAATAGTGTGTGTTGCCTGAGATAGTCAAATTGTCTGCTGATGATGTAGATGTCTATGTGACAGACGGGCCTCTCTCAGTGGGGTTAATAATGCAGGAGACTCCATGTCACACGAGGCCTCCTCACTGAGCCATGACACACAAAACTGCTGGAATCGCTGAAACAGACGGGCAGGCTGTTTGGGCTGGGCCACTCCAGAAGTCGGTGCCTCTCTCAGCAATTTCCAGGCCTTATCAAATTTGAACAGGATAAATGTGTCTCTTCCCTGCCCCCTGACTCCATAATTCCCCCCTGGCTCCCCTCCTAACCCCTTCCATTGCAACACTGGAAACAAATTATTGTATTCTATGTAGGCTGGATGCCACACTGTGAGTTTGTGAGAGTGTGTACATTCTTCCCGTGGTGCTTTCCAAGATAGTGGGGATGATGCCATACATTGTGTGTTTGTGTATGTGAGGGAAAGAGAGAACCAGGATGGCTCCCTGTCCTAGTTCATCATTTCCTGGATGCTCTGACACTCTAATCCATTTGATGTACGTGTAGAGCAGATCATTTGTTTGGGGCAAACATCAAAATTCATGTGCCTATGGGTATGTGGAGAAGCTGGGTAATGTCTTGATAGTATATCAAAATTGAATAATGAGGCTACATACTGTCCATGATTTTAGACATTGTATCATGATATGGCAAGTGTTGTCTTTTCCTGGTTTTAAAAGCTGCATTGCAGTAAAGGGATGCAATTCTCTTCATGCTTGGTCATCATATCCACATCACTGATGACTGTTTATCAAAAATGTCTGGTGTGTAAATATGTTATGAAAGCATCTATAGTCAGTATAGATGCTATCAAGATATCAAAGATATCATGATATTTGATTTTTTGCCTGTATTTCCCAGCCCTAGTTTGTAGTCCCTCTGCAGTGCATTTTTAATTGTCCGTGTTATATGTACTGTCAATGATTTCATATCAAATGTGTTAATGTGTTATTTACGGGTCTTATACCCATACGCTTGATTAGTCTGTGTGGGAGGGCTGATGTGTTTGTTACTGGAGGCGTGCTAACAGGATAAAGATTTATGGGCGGGGCAGACTTGCATGTGTTCTGTAGTCCACACAACAGATAGATAAATAAATGGAAATTAGGTCCATTTGTCACTGCCAGGGGTCGGCTGGGATGTTGAGTACCTGTGGAGTGCCGAGGCCAGCAGAGAGGTGACAGGGTGTCAGCGTGAGCCCTGTATCAGGTCGTCCATCACGTTTTGCCCCCGCAGGCTTGTTGTAGCCCCCCACCCACCCCTCCATCATCTCATTACTCCACTGCCTCACCCCTCCACCAGAGGAGAGAGCAAGGTGGAAGACTACACCTCTGAACTCACAGTTTGTTTGTGCTCACACTGTTTGTTAAAAAGGTATGCTTGAGCAAATTCAACACTCAAATGATCATGCATATGAAGCTGGCCAGTGATAATATGAAATAGGAGGAACATGTATAAGCTGTATAAGCACATCCTGAAACCGTGAAAACCACATAAAAAGTCTACACTGCCAAGAAATATCGATCTTCAGATGTCATTTATTTCATTTCATGCCTCATTTTCAGTCTTAAAAATCTTCTTTCTTTAAAACAGATGAACAATTTGCAGCTGTGAAGATACAATCCCACTTGTTTTCAGTGCAATTTCACTTGCTGCAGGAATTTCAGGCATTGAAACAAGGAAGAATATGAAGAAAATGACCATTGGTATTTTTGCAATGTGCAACTATTATTATTGAGAGTAACTTGCAGCAAAATAGTAGCTTGTAAGCAAACAAACAAAACATGTTTACCATACCATTTTGTCTGTGATGTCTATGTAAAGGAAAATGCTGGTCAAATGTCATTATTTAGTTCATAATCAAAGCCCTCAGTATCATTAAAATGACTCACAGATCTGGAACACAAAATGGCAAAATAATATATACTAGGCAAAAAAAGTTCTGCCCCGCTTTTTCAGTCTATAATTACTCCCCTTTATTTACACCCAATAGTGTTGTATCTTATACCGTTGTAAAGTCTGATTCGTCCTCTTTCCATTGAGATACAACTTGTAAGGATCCTGCATTTCTGGAATGAGTGACACCGGTAATTGTGTGGGAAGCGACCAATTTTTTTTGACAAAACCCCCTGCATTATTTTTTCAGTTGATCATTTCTCCCATTTAACAATACCGATTGGTGTTGTCTTTTATACCGTGAGAAAGCCTGATTAGTCCCCTTTTCAATGAGAAATAAGTTGTAAGGATTGTCAATCGATTGGTATGACCAACATGGCTAAACATGTCCCCTCCCCCCCTTTTTGAGGGGAGCAAAATCCCTTTCAATGTGTTTTCAGTTGATGATTTCTCCCCTGTGATAAGACCAATTGGATTTGTGAGTTATACTGTTGGAATGCCAGTCCCCTTTACAATAGGGTATAACTGTAAGGATGAGGCAACACAGCTAAACAGGTGGGAAGCACAATATTTTATTAATTTTCTCATTTTGCCATATGCTGTCAATTAAGTGCCAGTTAGGTACACCTGTGAGTGCAATTTAAATTACCAACAGAAGAACATTGAAGGGAATTTTGATTGACTGAAAGGACACTGAATGGGATTTTGCTCCATTGGTATGCTGGTCATACCAATCAATTGACAATCCTTACAACTAATTTCTCATTGAAAAGGGGACTAATCAGGCTTTGTAACGGTATAAAAGACAACACTAATCGGTATTGTTAAATGGGAGAAATGATCAACTGAAAAAATATTGCAGGGGATTTGGTTAAAAAAAATTGGTCGCTTCCCACACAATTACTGGTGTCACTCATTCCAGAAATGCAGGATCCTTACAAGTTGTATATCTTTGGAACGAGGACGAATCAGGCTTTACAACGGTATAAGATACAATACTATTGGGTATAAATAAAGGGGAGAAATTCAAGAGACAACTTACCAAAAAGTATACATTAACATACTCAAAATACTTAAAGAGAGACAAACCACACATCTAAGTGGATCCTTTTTCTGCAAACGTATTATGCCTTTAAAAGACAGTTGCACTGAAGCATATCGGTGATGTCAGACACAAGACGCAACTAGAACATTTTATTTTCATTATGGCAAATATCTCTCAATACTGGAATGTCTCATGTTGACCCACAAACCTTTTTTTTTTTTTTTTTTTTTTTCTGTTGGCAAAATGACCCTGTTATTATATCATTATGTTGACAGTAGGAATTTTCCTGAGCCTGACACTCAAAGTGATTAATTTGTAGGTCAAGCGGACCAGCCTAATGCTTGAAAAACTCCAGATTTCCATTTAAAAAAGTACAAATGAGTGAAAAACAGCAATTCCTTTTAACGGTTTCAGCAGGATGAACAATTTGTGGTAATTCAATGTCTTTAGAATTAAATTCAACATGGTAAAAGCTTCATGAAAAGTGGCAAATATGTGTTATTTTTAACAACATCATATAAGGAATATTTTTTTTTTATGATTGGTGAGCAATGACACTGCCTAACGCAGTGCCACTGAGGCATCAGTCAACCTAGAAATTGGTGCCACACATGGACATGCAACTTAAACCAAGTGCTTGCAAATAAATGCGAAAAATATTGCTAACAAAACTCCATTTAAGATAATTGCAATTTCGTCATCCTCTTCCCCTACTTTATGTGTTAATTGCCATTCTCTAAACCCCCATCACAAACACTCCTAAAGCCTTGTGGCTACAAGCAGTGCATCCATCTGTCAATGTTTGATTCCACGTAACTATGACTGACTGACGCGTTGTTGGATGTCACTAGCCTCCAGGTGTTTTCAATCTCCTTGACAATGACGCTCGCGTTGGTTGTCATGCTAGGCTGCAGTGATGACAGGAAAAGAAGCTATCATTTTGCCACCACAGGAAAGAGCACAATGTGTTTGTGCAGACACCCTGCCTTATCATTATCATGACGTATTCCATGAATAAGCTCTGTTGAAACACTTACACCTGCCCTAACTTAATCCGCTGCAACATTAGGTGACTCACCTAATTGGATGGTAGGAAAAGGGCCAGCCAAAATGAGGTCAAAAGTGTGTGTCATTGACATTTTAAGGTAAGGCAAGTGCACACCTGAAAAGGGAAGATCGTATTTTGGATATTTGATAATTGGTAATGACATTGAGACAGTGTGCTCATAGGCGCTGCATTTGCAGCAGTGCTCAGATTCTACACGTTTACCAAGGAAGCTGAATCAGCCCTCCGCCGGCTCTCATCTCATCCTCTGCCTCTTTCTGCATGTACACCCTCGCCACTTTTCTCTCTCCCAAGTGCTTTCCTGTCTCATACTTCAATCTCCGTGTACTCTCATTCCCTTTGTTTCTTCTAAGCTAGCACACCCTCTCTCAAGGCTTTACTCCTCCCATCCCCTTTTTCTTCTCTCTCCTCTTATGCTTCAAACCTGCTGTAATGTCTTTCAGCAATGCTGGATTTCCTTCAATGATTTTACCCCCAAACTTCCTTCTCTCTCTTCCCAAGTGATGTTGTGCGTTCCATCCCCCTGTAGCAACCCTCCCCCCAAGCACACACACACACACACACACACACACACACACACACACACACACACACACATACACACACGCCTATGCCGATCATCCTTATGTCTCCAATGTCTGTGGAACGCCAGAGTAAACCGCACATCTGCACTTTGTGGCTTCATGTCTGTCTCTACCTCACTCTCCTCTAGGTATAAAAAAAAAAAAAAAAAAATCCAGCCTCATTACCATCAACAGAGAAATGACTACAATCATTCTAGCTTGTGGTTTGGAAAATATTCCACGAACATCTTAAAGAGTGTAACCGCTACACACTGCATGATTAGCCCTACAGAATGAATAATCTACTGTATGATAGCCAGTGCATTTGCAATCTAATGTGATTATCTGTGAGATTTTTGTTTTTGATTTTGGTGGCATCTCTACTGTGGTTTTATGATGGCACTGGGGAATTTATTTATATGAAACTGTCATGGATTAGTACATGAGCCATAGTTGCAGCTAAGTTGAAGCATAGTTGAAGCAGATACCGGCCAATACCAAGATCAACCAATACTGACCCTGGTTTCTGCTGTAAGTGATGGCTGAGGTTTTTGGTGTCATAATTTTTGGCTTAATTTCCCCCATGTCAGATTTCCTCTCTTCATTTGTTGCAGATTGCATTTTTGAGTCATTTTCTGACACTGTATAAAAACCAGAGACAGGGCCACCAGGCATTTGCAGTAGCATTTGGCTTCTGCATTTTGTATTGCTGTCTTCTAACTAGACCAGTGATCACAGATTGGTTTTCCAGATCAAGCAATTTGGAGACCACCAATTGCAACATAGTTTCCTAAAATCAGTGCTCCCATACAGCTAAACTTCATTCTTAATTACATTTTGCGGACATGTATTTTGTCACAGGTTACATTTGTTTCTGATGCTGGCTTTTATATTGTTTCACTGTCACACAGTTAGGGTTAAGCATTAAAAAAAACAAAAAACAAACTAAAGGTTATGGAAAGGTTAGGTTTAGGCATAAAAATGGTAAAGCATAATATATGTAACAAACAAACACCAATGTTGCATCACGCTGGACTCAAACTCGGGGCGCCTGGGTGAAAGTCAGTTGTTTGACCCACCTGCCACCTAGTACAGGCTTCAGACTAAGTGATTACAAACATTCTTGTGATACATTACAAACATAATTCACGACAAATTACGTTCCCCTCGAAATGTAATTGAGAATGCAGTTCAGTTGTATGAGAATGTAATTTTTAGGACTCAAGGTTTACACTTGAGCCGTTCAGAATGAAAAACGTCTGATTTAAATTGGTGACTGATCTAATGGAGCATCCTTATTACGGTAGCTTTTCAGGGAGGTACTTCTCTCTCTTTGCTCACTCTTACATGAATGGTGAACACATGCAAATGTCCAGTCTCACCAATTGTGCCTTTGACCACAACATCAAACAGAATGTGAAATCAGAAACAAGACGGGCAAACCATCCAATATCAATTTTTCATATAATCACATTTCTCTCTATTTCTTTGCATATCATTTGGAGCCCTTTGCCTTTCCCTCCCCCATACCTATCCATAGACTCTCTTCCACAGAAAGATAGATTACCCTGTGGGCTGCTCTTTTAGCTGCGCTTGCTGTACAATAATCAATTTGAGAATGAGAGAGAGGAGAGAGAGAGAAGGCTAGAGGAACGTGAAATTATTCATTAAGGTCTCTCAGTAGCAGGGCTGTAGAGGTGTGGGGGATGGAACCTCCTCCACCACAAGATAATTAGGGAGAAGACCAAAAACAAGAGGGAAGGGGGGAGACCGTGGGCCAGGACTGACCAAGAGAAAAAAAAATATGGAGGTGGAGGGTAATAGGTGCAGAGATGGGGGATCATAGTTTCTCTAAAAGTGGCTTGTTGATACATTTGGAAATCTTGAGACGGTGTTTAGTTTGTCGTCCCAGCAACAGACAGATACACAGGAGGGGATGGAGGACAGAGAGTCAGGGCTGGTGATGAGTGAAGGGGAAGTGTGGAGAGGAGGAGGAAGTAGTTTAAGGGGACCATGACTCGGACTTCATGTAGTTAGACTGTCAGGGAAAAAATAAGGATAGGCAAAGCAGAGGAAAAATGAGCAAAGCCCTCTGTTGTGGTTGGTGTTTACTCCGGGATAGGCTTTACTTGTTTCCTACCAAGTAAAGTGGCTGGAAACTGCTGCAGCATAATCCTGTTGGTAAATTTTTGAAATTATTTCTTCATATTATAATGGATAGTTCTAAAATGTAAATTAGTCAAAAAAGACACTTAATACTTATCTGTGATATTATTCCCAAGTCACAATTACTTCTTAAATCATCTTCACTGGAAAAGAAAAAAAAAAATCTCAAAATATAGTAATCAGCACAGGAAGATCAGCCCACTATTCTGAGGAAAATGACTTTTGATTCAAGAAAATCACTTGTGTGAAGAAAAAGAATAATTAAGCTTGAATATGAGACTAAATGACATGTTAAGGTGGAGATTTTTTTTTTTTTTTTTTCAGTGTTCAATTATCTGCATTGCCTCTCCTCTTATCTTTCCCTCTTCAGCTGCAATGACCCAGTTTCCCCACAGGGATCATTAAAGTTTCATCTTTCACCCTTTATTCATTCCTCTCTCCATTCCTTCCTCTCTGGTGCTGGCTGGTCCAAACCAAACAAGCTTTTTGTGTATTTGAATATTCTTCCTGTCAATGACTGTAATCTCCAGGGTTCAGCCTCCTCATAACTTAAAGTCTTTGCACACCAAGTCTGTATTTTTAGTATGCGTTTTTTTTAATCCATCATCCGATAAAAATTGTTAGGCACAGAAACCTTCCGATGTGTATTATTAATCTATTCATTGTGAAATTTGCCATACAAGAAAAAAGAAAACATTGGTTCAGTCCAATCCTGTGAAGGCGTCAAGAGCAGCAAGGAGGTTGATAGGCCCAATCCAAACTGTGCCATCAGAAAAGTGAGCACTAGGTGATCACCACAGAAACTGGACGGGTTCGTTTCAGTTTCAGTGGTGATCAGCCTTTCAGCTGGATGTGCAGAGCCTCAAAACGCTGCAACATACAGATCAGATCCTGGACAGCAGCTGTCCTGGGATCAGCCTGTTTATCACACTTTTCTGCAGAGCTCAGTGTTTCTGAGCTGTGCAAGAGATTCCAGTAGATCCAGTCATGTGTAATGGCTGAGTTGCCTTAGTGCCAAGTTTCTCTGTGCAGTGTTTACACCTTGGCAGTCTATTAAAAATTTCCATTGATTTATTAAAAAAAAAAAAAAAATGCAGAAAATGTAACCTTTTTTGAAAACTTTGATGACGGATGAAAGTGTCAGAGTCAGTGTGTAAATGTGATCGACACAACGTGAAGTCGTATTTATTTTTAAACATATCACAGTTTCAGATGAAAAATGCGGCCTATGTGTCCAAAAGCATTTTCTTTATAAGTGCCAATGATGGGTGGGTTTGGAGTTCTGGGCTTTTGAATGTAAGGTAAGATAAATCATGCATCCTGATACATCCATACGTGGGACCTGAGACAAGATGGTTAGATGTGTCTGCTGGTAAGAATGTGGAGAAATGCTTGAAAATCACTCCACTTCTATTCCATTTGTATGGCACTAACATGGCATTCATATTGTATTGTATTGTATTGTCCCTGCCCCTTCACATACACACACATCATTATTAACCACAGATATTTGGTATCTGACTTATATTCTTTATCTTTTTGTTTTACTTCTGCTTCTCACTGCATATCTCCACTTGAGGAAATCGTGTATCTGATGGTGTCAGATGAAGTCTTATACAAGTCTTGGAGTCATGTGATGTTCTTTGCATTTTGTCACGGGTACCTGCTGGTATCAGCATCTTTTCTGCCAAGATAATGCATTTTCCCCAGGTTGTGTAAAGCATTGTTGTGCGCTAGTCTTTATCTGACTGCAGTGTGTATCCCTTTCAATCAGAATAACATACAGCAGCTTGGTCACACACATTTTATGTGAAAACAGTCCATGAATCTGTCTCATATCTCTTTCTCATTGATTTTTTTATTTTTTTTTTTGTTATTTTTTTATTATTATTATTTTTTGTTATATATTTCCCTCTGCTCCAGTGTGAAGTGATAGAGACCTGCACATAGCATCTTTCCCTCTTGGGTCCTGAACTGTCTCTCAGATTGATGACAAGCTAAGGACTAGGGCACCTCAGGGTATATTAGGATGCAAAACATTGGTCTGAGAGTGTGTCTTTGTGTATGGAGTGTATTTGAGTGTGTGATGGCTTCTCCTATTTTGGTTACTCCCTTGCCATTAATAAAATACACCATTACAGCGCCTCTGCTCTTGTCTAATTCAGCACTGCTTTATGTATTGTGCGCTGTAGCTCTTTGTTTCTTTGTCTCAGTTTCTCTATTCCTACCCGTACTCGTGCATCTTCGCCTTGCTCACTTTTCTCTTTGTTACAGTGCATCGCCTCCCCACCTATCCTCCTCCTCTTCTTCCTCCTCCTCCTCCTTCCCGCTGCCTCTCTCTCTGACCCGGCTGCACTTCCCTCTTGGAGCATCTCTCCTGGGTTTTCCTCCTTATTGCTTCCATCTCTACCTACTTTGTCTTCTTTCACAAAGTAGGAATTATATACTCGTTTAATATGACTTGGACAAGGACTAGCTTACTCAGTGTCAAATTTATCCACCCTTGTCAATACGCACATAGCCTGCGGTTTGCCTCTTTCTACCACTGGCGCACAGTTCATGCAGGGTACTTATTTTGCACTCAGCCCGGCCCAGGGAGATATACATATCATTATCAATAAGATTATACTTGCCCAAACAAGGGCTTCCATAGGCCAGCACGTATTTGTCTCAAGGTCTGTCTGCCTGTCTGCTTGCCAATTCTTTTGTTTTACCAAACAAAGCCCACACATCTCACACCAAACTCTCCTGCAGGGGAATTCAGCAGCTTTATTAGTGGAAAAGCCTAGAAATTCTTCTTCCAAAAAAAGCTAATTGACACGTATACACACACATACACATACACACACACATATGTATGTACTCATGCTTGCTCACACGTACACACTTCCCTCGACTAGCCTTATTTTATCTTCTCGTTAATGTTCCCAATTACTCTGTCAAACAGTGCCGCCGTTTTGCTGCATGGCACGCTTATTGAAATGGTAATGCCACCATCTCAAAGTGCGAGTCTTTCATTCACAGGCCTCTAAGTGGATTTATTCATGACAATTTGCGCTTCTCATGCAGGATTACACTAATGAGAGGGTTAAAGGGCGTCGTGTGCATGGCTTTTCTCTACTTTAATGGGAGGGACTCTTGCCCCTGAGAGAATGGGCCATATTTCTACAGCCTCCAGCTCTCTCCATTATTCTGAAAAAAAGAGGACTTGATTTGGCTTTGTACCATTTCCCATTCTAATTCTCACTGACATGCACTTCCTGCCATCTCAAGGATTCAGGTGTCTGCTTTAGTGCAAATAGCGTGTTTGGGATTTTTTCGTCTTATTTGAATCACAAACCGGTTCATATCTGGGTTCCCGCTGCTGACTGGATTGAGACAGTGAGTTCCTGCACAACTGGAGTAAGACTCAAAGGTAATGAGGCAAGGCTTGTGTCACAGAGCCAGATTGTGAGCCATCCCGGCTCCTTGCAGGAGGTCAGGTCCCTCTGGGCAGATAGTTGTTAGTACGAAACTGTATGTAGGTCACTCTGCTTTGAGTTGAACAATCCCTATAGCTATTGGCTGCAGACTACCTGCCTTTCAGCCTGCTATAGTCAACACCATGGCTCACTGTCACGCACCTCTCTGCATCCCCCCTCCCTTTCCCTCATTAGTGTCATCCACCCTGCTGTCTCTGTTGTTGCTCTTTCACCCTGCATTATCACTCATACAGGCAGGTATTCCACTTTTGTTTGGAATAATTAAAGAGGCATTCAGGGGCAGGTCTGTTGTTTCTGCATTCAGAGTGGCTGGTTCAAGTGTGTGTGTGTGTGTGTGTGTGGCAAGGTAAGAAGCAGATGCATATGCGGTCACGGCTTATTAATGCCTGTACAGCCACCGCTTGTTTATTAGTCTGTCCTGAAGGTAGGTAGCTTT
The DNA here is from genome assembly GCF_902150065.1 of Myripristis murdjan. Classification (NCBI taxonomy): domain Eukaryota; kingdom Metazoa; phylum Chordata; class Actinopteri; order Holocentriformes; family Holocentridae; genus Myripristis; species Myripristis murdjan. The sequence goes on from NC_043993.1 coordinate 24,270,774, forward strand.
GAAGTTGGGTTGAAGATGGAAATGCAACTCACTGGCGAGGTGAGTAGAGATTTTCATAGTGGCAAAACTCGTTTTCTGTCTTTCACAACCATAGCATTGGCACGACGGCGATAACAGCATGTAGATCCAGTATCGCCGCCTCTGCCATGTGCATTTTGGAAGAAGCAAGAAAGAGAGAGAGAGCCAGGATAAACTTAAAGCTTGTGTGAGAACAGGCAGGCTAATAAGATTGCCAAAACTAGAATAATTTGTTGATCTTTGGAAAGAGGGACCGAGAAGAGAGAACTTAAAGAGGAGAAATGATGAGGGAATTTAAATGAGAAGAATCTGGCAGGTCATCGACTCGCAATAGCTAATGAGCTGTTGTAAATTGTAAATTGAAGTTTTAGCCCCAAGCTTCTGGAATACTCTCCCCCAGTCCATCAGATCTATTGGTTGTTTTAAGAAATGCCTGAAGACACAAATTTATAGTCTGGCCATATTTTAAAGTTTTACTCCCAGTTTTTAGCCATTTTAATATTTAATTGTTCCAAATTGTGTTTAAGTTTATGAGTTTCTGAGAATTGCTTTATCTATTATGTAATTTTTTAAAAAAAATTCATACACATTTTCTTAAACAAGGCTATTTTTTTTTTTTTTTATCATAAAGCTATTATTGTAATAGCTCATAAATTAGATTATACAGTTAGATAGCTAGACAGATACATCATGGTCCACACCATGCAAAGACATTGTTGACCTTCAGTAATTCGACATCACATACCACACAGTCAAAGCAATATTTCACTTTGGTAAAATATTTTCACTGTGTGTTATTATTACATGGTCTTTGCTATTTGTCTGCACTGAGAAAATATGATATACAGGCCACAGCAGCAGCGTGCAGTATGTCTTTGGTGTTTGTGACAAGGCTTCAAGGCTGCAAGGACAGAACTCTCTTGGCATTACAGAGTTAACAGCAGACTTCATTACCTGCTTGCTCCCTTCCTCCCTCTCTCTCTCTCTCTCTCTCTCTCTCACTGAGGAAATCACCATAAGTTATGCGTGGGAATGTTTTCAATGAAAACATCATCAATGCAGCCCATAAACAAAAGGGAAAGTGTATGTGTGTATCTGTGTGTGTGTGTGTGTGTGTGTGTGTGTGTGTGTGTGTGTGTGTGTGTCTCATGTACATCTATAGGTACAGGACTATTTTTCCACTCAAACTCTTGCCCTTCCCTATAGCTGCAGAAAATCTCACAGTTCATTAAGTTTTCCACAGTGCTGAGTCTTAAATCTGCAAACACAACTTAATCTCTTCACACCTATACTTACAACCCCCTCCTCCTCAAACACCACTATCCTGTACTTTTTCCTTGGGTTTTTTTTTTCTCTCACTATATACTCTGGTGAATTCTGTTGGTGTGATGAAATCTATGGAATCACAGTGAAAGTATCAAAGATGACGTTTTAGTATTCTGTGCTTTTTTTCTGACTGATGTTTCCCTCTTATTGTTTTCTCCCTTTGAACTCACTGTATCTCTTTGAACTCACTCTATCCATGTAAAACCCTGCTATTATAAAACTCTGATTATCACCCTTGCAACTGATGTAATGCAAGGCTATTTTTGCATGGTATCAGTCAGACCTGGGCCAAACAGTCTTTGTATTGTCTGACTTGTCTTACACAACTTTGATGATGGTTTTAGCAGGGCGATATGGACCAAATCAAATACCACAGTATGTTAGACCAAATACTTTGATATTGTGTCAGTACTGTAAGGATGGCTATTAGTGCTTTCATAAGATATGCAGGGAGATTTCTGTTAAATATTAATGAGTAATGTGGATATGATGACCAAGCAGCTAAGAAGCAAATAATAAAACAGCTAGAACAGTCTAATAAGAAAAAAAAAAAAAAGACTTGCCCGCACGTCTTCATTGTAATGCAGCCTTTAAACCAGGAAAATATAACAGTTGTGACACATCATGTTATTAGTCTCATATGTTGATCTATTCTCAATAAATCACCCAGCCCTTGACAACTTACTTGATGCTATTAGAAATGTTCAACTATGATTTAACCCAGACAGTTCACTAATTCTCCTTGTATGCCTCTTCTCCATCTGTCTCTCATTTATCTGCCCTCTTGACACTTTTTCTCTTTTCTGTTTCTCCTGTTTTCTCTGGTGCAGAGGGACAGGATGAGTGGAAGAGATTAAATATGAGGTTACACAACCCTTTTAGCTGGTTTTAGTGTCCGCCCTGCACAAATGATCTGCTGTGCACGTACATCCACAGGATTAGAGTGTCAGCATCCAGGAACTGATAAACTGATACAGGAGCCATCCTGGTTGGCTCTCTCTGACTCTCACACACACACACACACACACACACATTCATATGGGACTGGACCGATATACTGGCAGATTGTTGCTTCTGGCTGATTTCAGCATTATAAGCAATATTGGTATTGGTCCAAAAGGTATTTTTGTACTGCTAATATTTGGCTGATTGTGACATGCAGTATTTCTCACATGCATACCTCTCATCATTGTGCAATATTTCTTCTTGTTTTTGAGTCTGTATGACTAAAAAAAAAAACACAATTTTTATACTATTTATTAATGCAGCTTATTTTTAGAACTGAAAGATTGCCATCTAGAAAAAAACAAACAAATCATTTCATCCCTAATTCATAGTACATGCAAAACTCCTGTGAAAATGCAGTAGGCCTAAGAAAATGACTTCCAACATATATCAGTCTTGCACACCATTTTCTCTGTCAGACTAACCTTCTTCAGATTTTCCCTTTTAGTTGCCAGTAGCTGACACAGATTCAGGTAGAACGGGTTAACGTTCCTATGGGTTTAAAGATATCCATGAATGTATTGGTTTGGCCTTTTGTCGCCTGAGAACAGAGTTACCTACTGAGTGAACATCCCTGAGCCCGAGAAAGAGCGAGAGGAATGAAAGAAAAAGTTAAAAAGTGAGACCTGGTTCAACAAATGGTATAACCACAGGCTTTAGCCCACTAAGCGAGCCCCTGTGTTGAGTTAATTGGCTCTCCAAACATAAGGTGGATTTATGGCCCTGCATGCAGAAATTCTGTTTGCCTTGGGACTTTTTTGAGTAATGATTTCTACGCAGAAAATGAAATTCAAATAAGGGAGCTCAGGGAGGACAGGGTGGAATTTTTGTTTCCTTTATAAGCAGTGTGCGGTATCTTCGGGATGCTCATGTGTATTCTAGAAATCTCCAGTGGCATGGTTATGAGTCTGAGCTAATGTGTGTATCCTAATTTGTATGTACAGGACCTTCATTTTTTATTGGATTTGCTTCACTGCAGTTCACATATTATGTTACGGGCTTGGGTATGTGCTTGCACTGGGTTAGAGGGCCCACTGGACCTCCTGTGTGTGTGTGTGTGTGTGTGTGTGTGTCTGTCTGTCTGTCTGTATGACCAACCACCTATACATGAGCTGCACATATTGGTTTATCTGTGGAGCAGCTGTTTCTCCTGCAGCTCTCTGTCTCTCCAGACTACAGCTCTGTAAGAGCACGGGTGGGGAGAAAGAGAGGGGGTATAGATAGAAACGAGGAGATGGGGGGAGGGAGAGGTCAGGAGATAAATTGTGAGAAAGGCAAGGATTTTATCTCTGCTGGGATTGGATATCTGTATTCCTTAGGCTACCATTGGATGTCACATTTGATACATTTTCAACCTCGCTGCTCTTCGATAATTTTTGTCAAAGACAACTGGTTTATATTTGAGCTCAAATTAACGTTTTTGTGGAACTGAGAGCCATTAAGACATCAGGACACTGTAATAGATGCCAGTACTTATTTTTACTTATTACTGCTTGCTGTTGGAATAATGTGTTTTAACTGTGGTCTCATTCCAGAAGACCATGGAAAAGAGTACTGACCATAATTTGCTGCGTCTGCCTCTTTTCCCTCACCCTTAGAATATGTAAACAGTATCAGCAAGATGGCCTGACAGAATATCAGTGAAATACCTGAATCAGACATAGACAAGGAATAACAAAGAGAGTTTTACAGTCCACTGATGTTGCTCTCTAATAAGACTGTATGTTGATGTTGCTCTGCTAAATGTTTATTTTTTCATTTTTGACCTTATTTTTCCAACTTTGTATTCTGCTCAGTGCTGAACTTTTTGGATGAGGCCATGTGTGTATGAGCTTTCAGAACTATGTGCTATCAAAGTGGAGTCTTAGGATCCCTAGGGGTCCTTGAGGGATTGTGAGAGGACCGTCAGCAAAACCAGGACTAATTTCATTATAATTCGATTCACAAGAAAAACACAATACAGAAAAAAACAAACCAAAAAAAAAAAAAAGTATGACTAATTATTTCTTCCTGTTCAAGTTAGGTATCTAAATGATTTAATACTTAACACAAACCAAAATAGCATCACATCAGGGTCATATATAGCAAAATCACTTAGAGGGGTACGCAGGTACATGCAAATTAACCTGGGGGTCCGGAACAAGAAGTGTGAAAACCCCTACTATTTGATTATTTCAATACAAGCTCTGATAAATCATCTTCAGTATTTAAAGAAATTTGAACAAGACTCAAGCACCTTACTTTACAGTATGGGTTCTAGAAAACATGAAACACACCACTTTGATTATACTTGAGTGTATCATGCTAAAAGTCTCTGTTTTGTACTGCATGAAACTATAACTTGTCAGTGGTATCTGGATGGATTTTGGACTTGATATCAGACAGCACCTTGATGCTGATAGAAGCTGTGGCTTTGTTATCCCCAAACGATTGAAGCCACAAAATAGTTTTAGTTGTACTGGGGATCTGCAGAACATAAAAGCACTGTAAAGACAAAACAGAGGGATGAGTTGGGGTCAGCTTTCGATGGGCTTATAGAAGACCCCTCTGGCATCTCCTGTGGCGATGTAGTGTCATAAGGCTACTGTGTGTGTCCCATCCCGCCTCTTTTCATGGGGTTAGAATCTGCTCTGTTGTGTCCCAGTTGGCCTGCGTAGAGGGGATTATTGGTGCTCCTCTGCAGTAGGCTTCTCAAGCTCTGAGTCAGGCTCCAGAGGACTAACAACAGCCAGGCACAATCAAATCTGGGGTGCTGAGGCCAAAGGCTGCTGCTTTGAAGTGGGCTGTGAGATTTTCAGCTGGAGAGATCAGATGGAGGCAGAGGAGAAGAGAGCAAGAGGTGCAAAGCTGCAGTTGTGCAGACGAGCTGGGATGGCGTCTCTGTGTGAGCCACAGAGGTAGACTTCACATTCGGAGGACAGAGTCTCTACAGTCACTGAATGGCTTTTGAAAAACTGTGAAATCAAGTGGAGGACATATATATATTCTTTTTGTCTTTCTGTCTTGCTTTCTTTCATAAGATACACCTTGGTGTGTTGCTGTTTCCTGGAGTTGGGTGTCTTTTGTGTAGTGGCAGGATATTTTGATAAAAATAAAACGATTGAAATTAAATTAGATTAAAGGTCTAATTCAAGAGAATGCTCTTCCAGATGTTTTTACTGTGGAAATATGAAACAGCTGATTCTTGAATGCTGTATTTTCATATATCCATTTTGGGTGATGCATTCTTTCCTCATTTGCATTTCTTTTTTTTAATATTATCAAACTGTACATATTTAGCCATTAAAAAGTAACAGTAAGCAAAGGTTGTAGGATTACCAATAACTTTGAATAATGTTGAATACTTTATTCTTCCTGTATCCATGAAGTAATTTGCCCTGGGTGGGATGAAAGTTGGGATCAAGATTGCCAAAAAAGCAGGAAACAAGGTTCTATGGGCAGAACAAGTGGAGTTGTTTGGCTGATCACGATGATTCTCCATCATTGAAGGAATTCTGCTCACAGAAACCTAAAGGAGACTGTCGGGCCATATGTCTTTGAGGACGTCTGCATCACAGAGGCAGAAGAGTAAAGAATGTAAAGTTTTGCAATGGTTTAGTTAAAGTCTAGACCTGCTCTAAACAGAAAACAACCAAAAAAAAAAAAAAGTCCACAGCTGAGTGGAAGCAATTCTTCATGGAAGAGAGAGCCAAAATTCCATCATGGTGTTGAGAGACTGGTCAACTGGAAGTGTTTAGTTTCAGTTAGTTGCTGCTAAAGGTGGTGGAACTGGGTGTTATTCACTCCAAGGAAGTCTGTGTTTTGCACAGATGTTGCATAACCTTCTGTAACAAATAACATGCTGTCAAAACTATGAAAATCTATGTTGTGTTTTCGCTGAGGGATTGTTTTATGTGAAAGCAGCTTTCAGTCGAATGTCTGATCACATTTGGTTTCAAAACTGTAAAAAATTAAGAAATCGGGCATGAACAATTCCTTCTCACTGGTTCGTGGAAGTGAAAACACAAAATTGGGACTGATATGTTGAAAAGACCCATAAGGCACGCAATAGTGGTAGAAGGCAAGGAAGAAGAAAGGAAAATTCAAGAATGAACTTATTTGGATTCAACAGTCAAAGTGTATTGACCAACTGTAACTTGGTGGTGTATGTCCTGTGGTGTCCCTGAAATCAGCTCTGTCAACTTTGGGATGTCTGCATCTCATTATCAAGTAATACTCCATATGCCTGGAAAGATATAGGGAAAATAAATTTATGTCTTTGGTGGCTTACAAATTGCACCAAAAATATTTTTAGGAACCTATCAAATGAGATTCCTCTCTCACTAGCAGTTTGCATTACTAGTTTCTGCATGTTTTTAATGAGTGGACATATTTGTCTTTCTGTAGCATTTTTCTGTCTTTGTGTCTTTCATTCTTTGTAGATGCTGCCTTTTTCATGAATTTAGAGTTAGGCAGTGTCATTAGTACTCAAAGGAAGGAGATATGATGCACTGTAAGAATTGAATGCTAATAATGAGATGCATGGAGGCAATAATGCAAGAAAGTGGGAGGAAAGGCAGACTATCGAAGAACAGGAATGGAGAGGGCAATCGCAGCAGACTTTGGTTTTCTGAGTCTGAATGCATCTACATATGCATATGTTTTTATCTCATACATGCATAATTTCTTACTGTAATAATTTACGTAGCATATTTTTTCTCTTTCAGAAACTAAACAATCATTTGCAAATAAATACATATTCTGGCGTATTTGTGCACTTATTCAGTGCAACATTAAAACATACAAAAACTAGCCAATTTGCCCTCATAGTTTCCAGTTCAAGTTAAGTCTTTTTCTAGCCCCAAATCACTGTTTACACTTTAAAAGGGCTTTACAGGCCCACATGTTTACAGCAAACAAAACAGGACGACACCCCCTGACTTAATCCTCATAGCGGGTAAGAAAAAAACCCAGAAAAAAAACCCAGAAACCCACAGATGAAGTAGAGAATATGGAACAAATCCTGAGAAGGACCACGGAGAGATGAGAAGCCTTCCTGGCCAGACAGCTGTGCAATAGGTGCCGACCCAGTGGGCAAACTACCAAAGCAATGCTGCCATATTACAAAAGAAAACACACTAGAGACAAAAAAGACAACAAAAGTCATACACTGACAAACACACAAATGGCCTTATAAGGACCTTATAGGGATTTACCAACCCTCATTTCTTTAACCTTACTCTACCTTTAACCCTTGTAACTACTTCCGAATTTTAATATGTAAACTTTAACCTTAATCTAACTCTTATCCTATTGCAATTAATAAATCTTACACTAACAGCCCTCACGAGGCATCACTTTTCCAAGCTTTCAATACTTGAGGAGACATTTGGATTTCACGCAATAGTAAAAACAGATGTGTGACTCAATGTGGAGAAATATATTGCTATTTGAATTATCAGATAATAGTGTGTATGATGATCAATCATGGCATACACACACATACACACACAAACAGATACACGCAGTTGTCATGGTTTCACTTTCTTCCTGTCTGAAGTAACCTCAGCCATGTTTTTGTGTCCCATGAGGAATGCCTTTTATCATGTGACACAGGAAAGGAGGGGGGGGGGGGGGGACTTTCAGACAGCTGTTTCCCATTAGCACTCAGTGAACTGCAGTCAGCCAGTCGCAGCCCCGCTCGGAGGCTCGCGGGGGCAGAGCAGCAGAGTGAGTGGAGCCCAAGGAGATGCGGAGGCCAGAATGCTGCCAATTAGAGGGTCATCCCAGTTTGTTCTCCCATATCCATGGTGCTCATCAGGCATCTCAGCCTCCTCGCCCTGCTTTATGTACAAAGCCGTATAGCCAGGGGTGAATGGGTTGCCGCCATCTGGGAGTGATTATGCCTTTTCCTCATTGTTTCCTGTCTTTTCACCCCAGCTCGACTCTACTGAGCTCTGCTGTTCTGCTCACTCCACGTTGGCTCAGCTCCCCTGGCCTGTTCAGGTTCTACCCCCCACCCCCACCCCACCCCCTGTAATTTAACACTGGAAACGCTTAACAGAAGTCACTCATGCGCAAGCGTCTACATTAGCACATGTTGTTCACCTCATCATAGGCAGAAATCTGCACAGAAAAATGTCCAGGAGAGGTTGCACAAGGACCTTCCCTAGAAAAACAAGACAACAACTGTTTGCCTCTCAGAAAATTGCAAACCAGAAAGGAGACAGAGATGAGTTGAAAACAGCAATAAGATAAATGAACTATATTAAAAAAAAAAAAAAAAAACACTTTAGAGAGAACATAAGTGGCCTTTGTAAGAATAATTAAACATGTAATTAAACATGTTTAGATGAAAGACAGGTTGTTCAAGACAGGCATGGACCTTGGTTGGTCCATGGAAAGGAAGGTTGTTTTCATTCATATCATACCCCCTTCATCTTTCCTGCCTCCTCATTTCTCCTTACTCTATCGTCTCTTTATCTGTTTTCCCACTTTCTCTTTCCTCAAACTTTCTCGCTACCTCCCATTTCTCTCTTTTCAATTTTACACTGGGACATACTAGTGTGTGAAGCTCTCAGATTACCCCGCTCAATTTTTTGCCTCAGTGAACATTTAATTTGATGTTTTTTTAATGTTTTGATGTTTTAGAGTCCCATGCCACAAATCACAACTTTTGCTTCTCCTTATGATGTTTGGAGCTTGAGGCTGTACAGAGTGGAGACAGGGAGAAGCTGCCTGTGACCACCAGAAAACACTCTCGTCTACTGGTGTGGATGCAAGTTTTCTTTGTCTGTAGTTCAGCCTCTGGCATCCAGCACTCTCGCTGTCTCTGCGCAGGCCAGTAGATGTGGAGAGATGAGAAATTGCTGTGGTGGTTTTCCATTTCCTCAGAGTGCACAGTAGCTCTCTGGATCTCACCTTTCTGGGCTGCTCTGAAGGAGCATAGCTTCTCGTCTTCATTACTGTCAGCCATTAGGACAGCCAGGAGTTGCCTTCTCAGCAGCTAGTCTCAATAGTCCTCATTCCCTAAGTTAGAGTAAAGGGGACCTACCCCCTGACTAGCCCCAGGTGCAAGATTCAGTTACTTTGTAGTGCTCATTAAAAAAAAAAACAAACAAAAAAAACAGTCAAATAAAATACTTTAAAAAGAGAGAGTGCATTGAGATTTAAATCAAAAAGACTAGGCTTAATTCATCAGAAGAGATGTTACAGCTTGATTTACAGTTATATGCATTCAAAATAGGCTTGACTAAAGGTTAGTAGGTGGTATGATTCTGCTCAAAACTTCTACTGCTTTTTTATTCAGAGCTCTGATTGAGATAATCATACTTGCACATGATAATTGCTATAGCCCCAGTGTTTCCTGAATCAGAGAACAATCTAATTATAAGTGTTTATGTACTGTAAATGTACCCAATGACTACATCTACATTCTCTCACTACAGTAATAATTAGTGTTTCACTGCAAGAATAATATGTTTGTGCTGTTAATGTACATGTACACAATCGGCCAAGCCATAACAAATGTTCTGTTTCACAAAAGCTCCGCCCCCTACTGGACTGTGGGTCATAGCTCTCTTCCAATCATATGCACAGAGTAGCTCACTGAAATTACTTGAACGCTGCCAGCTAATCAGGGCTAAAGTGCGGATCGGACTGCATGTTTTTGTCTGAACCCGACCCGAACCTGAGAGCATAGTAACCGAGCCCAACCTGAACCTGACAAGCATTCTTGTTTTTGTGCCAAGCCGAGCCCGAGATTTTGCTCGTCCTCTATCACGAGGTTACATATACCACCTGAAATAGGATATGTGTTGCCCTCAGCATCCTCACGTAAACTCCAGTACTATACCGGAAGTCGCCCAGAACAGACTGTAGATCCATGACCAAACCCGACCCAAACCCAAACATATTGTCTAAGTATTTGTCCAAACCTCACCCGAGTTGGGATGGGACGGGCCCAGGTCAGGTATCTACACTCTAATCAGGATTGGCTGTCCCGATTGGCCAGCTGCGTTCATCTTAACTTCAGTCGCCAAGGCCGTGCATATGACTGGTGGAGAGTCATACCCATAGAGTCCAGTAGAGGGATCTACTTGTGCGAATAGAAATATGGTTACGATATTGTAACTTTTCACAGTTCAGCACAATTTCAGTGAAAAATGGGATGGCCAGACCTACTTGGATTTTGGTATACATATGAAAACAATCCTTCATTTAAATCAGCAAATATGTTGCTATGTACATTATGAGTGCCTGTTGTGACACTTACGGTGTTGACATGATCCACATTTTGATTGCAGTATTCTCATTGTCAAATCATCATTAGCTACAAGTCCACTGACTGCTCTGTTTTGCTCTCTGCTTCATAGTTTTACGTGATGACTTCAGACAGAACCCAGTGGATGTTATGGTTGCAGTGGGCGAGCCTGCGGTGCTGGAGTGCCAGCCACCACGTGGGCACCCTGAACCCACCATTTCCTGGAGGAAAGATGGTACTAACTTGGATGACAGGGACGAACGCATCACAGTAAGATAATTTTGACCTCAAGTATTACACATCACTCTGACCTTAGGGCCATAGGTCATATGAAATCATGCTCAAAGTGTGTAACAATGTATGCACTTAAATCATTATGTCTTATTAATAATTATTATCCCTTACATATAATTGCTCTTTCTTTCATAACTAATGTTGTTTTCTTCATTTTATTTATCAAGTCAGTCATCAGTATCATAGTTTTATTCAAAAGCTACCAAAGCTACACACCAAAATGAATAGACATAAACTTTAGTAATTAGATGATCACAGTGAAATATCCTTGTCATAGCACTTAATGTAATTTGATTTGCATTTTTTGGGGAAAAGTGACCTTTGTAGACACTAAGGTATGGCAAGAAAAAGGTGTAATGATAGACTAAGCAATGGCAGGAGGAGAAAAAGCACTTTTTTAAATTTAAAAATGTTGGTGCATGTGATAAAGATGGATGGAAAATAGAGAAGAAAGGTGAAGGTTGGAGAGAGGAATATTTGTATTCCTTTGAGTTCACACAGGGTTGTTGAGAAGGTGAAAACGATCTGTCCAGTTTGTCAAAGTAATAAAAAGTAAGTAAGAAATAGAATGTCTGTGGTTGACTGTACATCTAGTCAGCAAAGAGAACATGTGCTGACAACATGGGAAATTGCGTGCGTTTTTTCACTGATACCTCAGAAATCCTCAGTAGAGCATTTTCATTCATCAGTTTTTCAGTGACACAAATTAAATTAAGTTTGTATGTTTTGCATGTAAAAAAATAAATAAATAAATAACCTGCAGTGTGATCGGTGATGCTTCTTGTATACCTTAAATTTACAAGTCTACAAAACTGTGACATTGCTTGCCTCTGTACAAATAGCATGCCTTGTGTCCTGTGTTCTCATTCTGTTACACTATGTGGAATACAGGCAATTCTTTCTCCAACATCACATTGTATACTGAAAATGCCAAAATGGATTTTCTGGCTTTGACTGAGTAGGCATGGAAAAATACTAACCAGAAAATAATACATCAAAAAAGCTGTACATATAACACTATTTGACATGACTGATGGTAGATATAAGCAGTAACAACAAGCTGACACTAATCAGTATCATCATATGGGCTGCAGCATGATATAAATCTAGTATACTGTGGTTGACATTTAGCATACAGTATTGATTTTTTTTTTTCTTGTATTGCTTGCTACTTTATACATGATCATATTGTTTTATACTGAATAGATTTCACACCCAGACGCATCTGATGGGTTGCACTAGCAGGTTGAAGAGTTTACTTACAGGCACTGAACCAAATTCCAGCAACTCAGATGCATCTTTTATTTATTTTTTATTTTGTGCGTGTATATGTGTGGATTTGTGCCCATGCCTGTGTATATGTATGCGTGCCTGTGTTGGTTTGTTTTTTTGAACGCCTGTGCATGCTCCAGGGGACACACGAGAGCAGATTCAAAGCTCATCCTCATGTGGAGTGACAGGTAGAGTCTCTCTGGGGGACTATGATGGACGGAGGAGCTACCTCTGATTTAAGGAGAAGAAGGGATCAGAGCCAGAGCGAGGGCCCTCTGAGGGAAATACAAAGCCTCCGTCCTGCTTTGTACCGCTCGCTTTATACTTCTCACTTGCCTGTCTTTGTCCTCCCTAATTATCTTTTCAATATGGAAATGTGTCTTTACTACGAGTTTACACAAAGAAGTCACTTACTGTGCGAAGACCAAACGAATCCATTGCAAATGATCTGTTCTTACCTGCCAGCCTTTAGAGTGTTTCCCATGAGTCAATGGGCCTCATTAATCAATGATGATTTCTGAAAAAAAAAAGTTTTAAGTTAGTTCTAAAGAACAAAATTTTAGAAGATTCTCATATACAAGAAAAAGTACACACACATACTGTGCATACATGCCCAATTAAACTGACAGCAAAATATACTATAGTTTAATCTGTAGTGTAACTCTGCCGCCTGGCAAGCAGCTTCAAAATGCCTCTGCCTTGAGGGGAGCTAAGGCTTTGTGAGGAGGAAAGACAAGACATGAAAACACAGCATATACAAAAGTTGAGGTTTGAGTGTCCAAAATTGAGGGTAGACAAACCGCAAGATTTGGATTGCTTAGCAGTGGAATTGCAGCTAAAAATGAGAAGCGGTCAGTCCAAGAAATAAAAAAGAAAATGTTCTGCTCTTTAATCAGCTGCTAAAGTGACTAGTGCTGCAGTATTTACAGCGAAAGTTGCAGAGCACAGCACAACACCAGTCCAACCAGCATCGGTCAGAACAACATCATTCTCTCTGTCCTGGAGGAGAGCTTTATATCACCACAATATTTGACAGTATTTTATTAAGGGATGGTGATTACACTGTGGATCCTTCACTCAAGAGGGGCATGTATGCCTGATAATGCTTTAAGTAAAGAGCTTCAGTATCAAGGGTTTTAATTTTTAGGTAACGTCAATCACCTGAATTTAATATAGCTCCATATTTGATAACAAATGTAGCACTTACTGTATAAAGTGGAAAACAGTGTACATTATGGGCAAATTCATTTGATTAACGACATAAAGTTTTCATTAACCAGGGTGCATATTGAGCCTCAGTGGTACAGGAACTCATAAAACAATCCAATCTAATAAGTTTGTCTTGATGGCCGGTTGCTGTAGGATTGTATGTGGACTATATATAGTGGTCTTAATTGCATCCAGTGGTCAGTGCTGTTGGCATCAGTTGACTCAGAGGTTTGGAAATGCCAGAATGGTTACCATGCTACTTTGAAAAGTCTCTCTCAGAGCCAAGATTGGACAAAACTTGGTTATGTACTGGTACTGGCATGTTTGATTTTTGTCCCTTTGTGACACAGTGTGTCAAATGCATTTGCAACAATATTGGCCTAGATAATGCTGTCTGATGAAGTGAAATTTGTGACTGTCTGCAAAAACATGCACTCTACCTTAAAATATATGATCTCCATGCAGTGTGGTTGACACATTTACATAGGTCACTCATGCTGTTGTTGCCACCAATGTTATTGCATCCCGTCATGCAGTTTATGAGTATTTTTCTATTGTGCTACCTACAATACATCTGAATTTTTTAGGAATGAATGCTGACAGGATTTGGCAGGATAAGCAACCGCACCATAACTTGTTCCCTGGTTTGCATTGTGTATAGAAGCACACAGAACCACAAGTCGCATTGCAATTTGTTAAGTCGCACTCTTGAAACCACACTCATTTGCAACAGATTTGGCATGTCAGCTATTGTTCCCACTCTTAACCGGACATTATTTGGTATATGCGCTGTTTGTGGTGATAGGCCAGTGTGGAGGTAGAGAGGTTGTTGTTTTTTTATCCTTGCTGCAGTAATATGATGACATATCCCATCTGTGAGCTGGTGAGTGGAGTCTACCCGCCAGGCCAGGTGCTGTCCACCATGATGCTGAATCCCAAGCTGCCTCAGGGACGTGGCACTGTCCCTGAACCCTACTGTCTCACCTCTGCTGAGAAATAAATAGGTGCTGGGGTTTGTTTGTGCATCTAGCTGGGATATAGGGAAAGATAAATTCCAATGACCTTGTGTGAAATGGAAAAAAAGTAATCTTAAATTAAATCATAATTGTGTGGGCAAGACTTTGATTGAACTTCATGCCTGGGATAAGATTTCAGTTATTTGGGCACATGAAACAGCCTTGATTGCTGAGATTGTGGTTGCTTTGAGCACTTTAGATCTGGATGCTTCTCTGTTATACAATCACCCTATTGTCCTACTCATTGTGCTCTTTGGTGTTACCTGGAAAACACTGCTGGTTGAACACAACGTAGTTCATATTCAAAGAATCATAAAGACATGCACTGTGGTCTGTGGGGGCTCATGATGATGAGGATGTGAAAGGAATGAAAACAGCATGGAATGCATCCCTCCATTTCTTTATTGTGTGTGTATGTGTGTACGTGAATGTGTGTGTAGATGTGAGTGTTATGAAGGTGAAAAGTTTGAGAAAGGCAGAAGCAGGCTGATGGTGTAGATAGATGACAGAACATCTGAGGGAGGTCTCTTCAAAGGATTCCAGTGTCTTTGTTCCGAGGATTCTGTGCTAATGTAGCACCAGACATGAATTATGTAATTTTGTAATGGATGACCTTCTGTGAGGCCTGAAAGGCAGTGAAAACTCTATCCGGCTGACAAAGATATATGCTGAGATGCACACGGGTGCACACAAGTATATACACCACTCAAAGTCGTGTCATCAAGTGCAAAGAAATCAATATTTCCAGAGCGGAAAATAGCTGGAGATGTGATTATGCATGGTTGACATCATGTATAAAAGTAAACTCGACTACAGCTCACGAGTCCTTAAATCTCGCTATTTAAACAAAAATGATTGGAAGAAATGTTTATAGACAAATGTGTTGCCATGCAGCATTGCTAGCAGGGCAGATAGAGCCAGCTCTATCTGTAAAATTGCAGATGTGTACACATATACTGTACATAAGGCTTATGGTTATGTAAATACTGCAGCACGGATGGCATTACACTTGAGTTTATACTCATTTCCAACCACAGTGGAGTTAGAGAGGCTGACTGTGCTGTGCTTTCAGGGCCGAGTGACTGCAGTCATAGGACTGACTTCCTCTGACAAACTCTGTGCCGTTTTATTTATTTATTTATTTATTTATTTATTTATTTATTTGTAGATTCGCAGTGGCAAGCTCATGATCACCAACACCAGGAAGAGTGATGCAGGGAAGTACATCTGCGTCGGGACTAACATGGTCGGAGAGAGGGAAAGTGAAATTGCTGAACTCACTGTACTAGGTAAAATTCTCTTTTAATTTCCGCTTCATGATTGCATTCATTTTTGTGCTTACCCTTTGTGAGTACCCCCTCACTTGACAGTAGTTTAGTTTGCCAGTCTGCTTAGTGAAGTCTTGATCTGTGAGAATAATAACTGATTAATTAACCTAATTATGCAATACTAGCTTCCAATTCACCAGCTGAGCAGACATTTCCCACCAACTCCCTGGTGGCTGCCTAGCCCAGACACACACCCTGCTGCTGTTCAGCAAACCCTGTGGTATAAGACCTCATCCATTTTTCTTACATTCCTCTGCTTCCCTGGACCCCTACAGTATTCTCCATCTCCCATCCCTTCTCCAAAGCCTTCCCATCAAAATAGATTTCTTATCTCATGGAATGAGCTTAGAGTGTCAACCAGGATCACATACTGCATAAGTAAAGAATATAAATGCAGATATATTATTAATGTTGTCTCATAAATCCATCTAAGGCCAATGCTGCTGATAGACAAGATTGACAGAAATGGCAAAAAAGGCACCCACCTAAAACACTTGGCCCTAGACACAGAACAAAATACTGTTAGGTTTATGTACTTTGTCATGCTTAGTCATGTTTTACAAATATTTACATATTTAATTGTATGTATAATTGATCATATTTAAGTGCTGACCTCATCACATAGTTGACTAAATGTACTTAAACTGCCCAAAATATTCCACACTTTCCAAGCTATCTTAACTACATGTACAACTGCTGTTAGAGATATGAACACAGGAATATATTACCAGGGATTAATACTACCCATAATTGTTGCAAACATAAAGTACATGGGGAAAAAAAAAGAAAACTTCTCTCATGTTTTAATCATAAAATCTTGTAAATAAAATGCTCAGTACAATACGTTGTCATAGCTATACTTCGTCATTTTACACAGCATGAAAACTAATCCTTTAAAGACAGAGAGAGGTATACAATGCGTGCACTTTTTTTTCCTTTATACCACCACAGGATTAAGCAAATGAGAGTAATCAGCGCCGCCAGCTTTCTACCACAATCAATTCAGACCTGCACAGTTAAACAATGGCTTTTCAGCATTCTGTGGGTACTTATCCAACATTCATACATACACATGATTCTCGCCACCACTGGTGCCAAGCATAAAAGTAAACTACGGTAAGAATGTTTTTATCCAAATGTGGTATAAAAATGAACGTTAAGCTGTGGTATATCCAGTCCGACAGGAATAATCCGCAGAGGTCGAAAAATCTTCCAAAAGCTCTTCTTAAGATTGGTGTACAAAAGTTATATATTTTTTTCTATGGTGAATGTAAAGAAATACAAGAACAGAAATGAGAGGGCAACTTTCTACAGTAGAAACTATACAAGGATAACATGACAAAATGAAACTGAGGGACAGGTTTTGCCTCAGGACATGGATAGCCCTTGTGAACACGACGACAGTGATGATTATAATGATGGCGGCACTGGCTGCTGTTGTGTTGCCCTGCAGAGCGCCCCAGCTTTGTGAAACGTCCCAGCAGCACGGTGGTGCTGGCAGATGAGAGCGTGGAGTTCCACTGCGTGGTTCAAGGAGACCCCGTTCCCACTGTCCGCTGGAGGAAGGACGACTCAGACTTGCCCAAGGGGAGGTAATGCACAAAGGCCCTCTGCGCACTCACACATATTCACACACGAGCCTTAAATTAACATGCAAGCAAGGTTTTAGCCTTTTCTTCCATTTCTTTTTGTGTGTGTGTCCTCCCTGTCAGGTTTGAAATCTTGGATGACCATACACTGATTGTTCGTCGAGTGTCCACTTCAGACGAGGGTTCCTACACGTGCGTGGTGGAGAACATGGTTGGGAAGTCCGAAGCATCCGCCACGCTCACTGTACATGGTGAGTACAACCCATCCCTCAAATCTAATTACCCTAGCAATGTCTACCCATGAATATGACATTTCATTTTTTTTTTTTTTTTACATTTTTTTTCTTGAGCCGCTGACTTTCTTTTCATGGAAGAGGTGTTTGCAAGACACTTGTTCCTAGCCTGACTTGCTATACCATCCTGCGCCTTGATGATTTCAACCCTGCCCTTTCAATCAGTGTCAAGAGCCAGTTTTCTTCTGCCTTCAGCTGCTGCTGCTGTCAAGACAACAGACTGATTTATCTGATACTTTTTTTTTTATTTGTTTGTTTTTTTGCTGGGTTCTCTTCTGCTTCCTCCTGGCTTGCCTGCATGTCATTTTTTTTTGCAGCTGATACCACTGTAGTTCAATATGATTTGTTTGCAGTGCGTTTTGGGTTAGTGTATAAGCTGAGAAGAGCCTACAATATAAATGTTTGCATGACCGCAGAAAATAGATTCATTTAGCCAAAGTTGTCTTGCTACAATGACACCCTGTAGTTCATAAACCAGTGGCAGGAAATGAGCGGTAAGACACACATACACATACACACAGACACACAAACCCCAGTGACACTGCGGGTGACACACACAGTGAGGACAGTGGGTTTTGATTAAAGTTAAGGCAGAACTGGTTGCATGCTGGGAGGTGACATGGTTCCAATTATATCATCTTCCTCTCCCAACAAAAACCTGAGAAAACAAGGGGGACCGTGGCTAATTTGGGCAGTGACTGGAGGAGGGTGGGGATATAGAGAGCAGATGAGTAGAAGTTGACGTGAGAGAAAACTGTCTTAAAAAAAAAAAAAAGAAAGAAAGAAAGAAAAAAGTTACATATAAACTTTACTCTCTTTATTTCCCTCTGGCTGGCTTGACACAAGGAGGAAACGAGACATAACACCAACGCCGCCTGACAAACATATAATCTGAGCAGATACTTAAAATGCTCAGATCCTCTTGACAAGGAGTTAGAAGGAGGGCAGAAGATGCTATAGTGGTTAAAGAGAAGATTATAGTTTTTTTGTTTGTTATTTGTTTAGATTTTACAATTCACTCTGAAACTCAAAAGTGCTCTCATATCTGCTTTTAGTTCAGTCAGTTCCATATTTTTACTACAACTAACAACATTTTTGGCATAATTCAGCTAATAAATATCTCTGTCTTTATGGCACATTTTAAAAAAACAAACATTTTTTTACCTACCTTGAGTAAGAGGTATGAAACCATTGAATCATCTGGTGGTGCGGCTGCTATTTGAATAATGTCTAGCATGGCAGGGCAGGAACTAAAGCATCCATTTACCTCACAGTAAGGCTTTAACAGGCGCCAGGATAAGGAGCATGATCAAGTTAAATACCTCTCATAAACATGATCTGCATTCTGTCAGACGTTAGCCCACGAGATATTGTGAGTACAATAAAATTTTCATGCACAT
Organism: Myripristis murdjan; assembly: GCF_902150065.1. Lineage (NCBI taxonomy): Eukaryota > Metazoa > Chordata > Actinopteri > Holocentriformes > Holocentridae > Myripristis > Myripristis murdjan. Next base: position 24,289,766 of record NC_043993.1, read on the forward strand.
ATGATATAGGGGTGGGGGGCCTAAACAGCTTTTCTGGATTCCACTAAATCATAAGCATAACATCTTTGTTAGCATTCCCCTTGAACATAATAATGAGAGCATGTTGTAGCCACCGAGTTCCCAAAAACATCCAGTTAGCCAGCCATGCCATTTACTAATCATCCTGTTTATGGCCTCTGAGATGTAGTTCCCATCTCAAAATGTGTCCAAATTCATGTAGTCTGTTTAGCAGTCGTAGAGAGCCCGACATGGCACCGGCGCCCTCCCTCCCCCTGCCTGCTCCCCCCCACAGGTTTATGTCCTCACTAGGGGATTGTAACTGTGTCCAAAACAGGCCTCAAGGCTGGCTGGCCATGTAACTCAAGCCAAGACTTCCACACAAAACTTTTCACACCTTAGAGCCAACAGGTCTGCTGGGGCTCATAGGGCTCTAAACAGGCCATGCCTTGTCCTAGGGCCTTTCTTTTAACAGTCACACACGCTTTAATTGTTACGATGCTGCAAGTAGCAAGTACCTGAGACATAATTTGTGACTGTCGTTTTTGGCCAGCTGTTGTTCTCTGTGTCCAAAGAATTGTTTTGTGTCATCAAAATATAAATGATCTGTATTTATTATTTCACAAAGGATAAAAGAAAGACTTGATGGACATCCAAGATCAATGATAATCATGTGTTTTTCAGTGTGCACACTGGCATGGGAGTTCTTACTGACGCCGACCACAGTAAAAATGAATTTGCTTCTGAGTGTGTCAAATTGAATTGATCAGATGACCATGATGCGAAGTATTCCATTGAAAATTAATGGCATCCCTGCAAAATGCATAATATTAGATCAATTTGATAAATTAAAACTATTGTATGATGTATGACTGAAAACCCTGTAGCTAGGAAACAGAAAAGATCTGGGCTGTTGACTACTGAGTTGCCCAGGGGGCAGGAAGAGATATTCTGCTTCTTCTACAACAGCATGGCATGGAAGTAGATGGCCTGTGGCTCCTTTGATGTCCATAGCCACAAAGTAATCAAACTTCTTTTTCCCCCAAAAAATGGGTGGCAGTAGGGAGGACAGGCAAGTTCAGAAGTCCAAGCTACATCCACTACAGCTTCTTTCTTTTCTTTCTTTCTTTCTTTTTTTGCTAAGAGAATATCCATAATGAAGTGTTTACCAAGGAATTGTGTCTGTAAATATTTTTGTGTTGAACAATTTGATGTGAGACTTACTGAATAGTCTTCAAATACAATTATTAAAGGTGCACTGTCCAAAATTGGATCAATTGAAGTAAGGACCAATTTCAGCTCAACTGACAAAAAAATGTGGAATAAGCGTGTGATTTGATGGTTGAATCTCAATGGTTATCATTGTCAGTTTTTTTTTTTTTTTTTAGTCCATTTTTGACAATTGAGTTTAAAGGTCCTCATTTTGGCTGTTTCTCTGCAATTTTGCATTGTGAGCTTTTAAAATGTCAGTAATAGGGAATGAAATTTGTCTCCTGGACTCAAACATAAAAAAAAGACACCTTTGCTTTCACCAGCTACGACTGACAATAGTTTCCTGTCTACTTAATATACATTTGTTTGCCTTTCTTACCAATTCCCACATGTCACAGTGCTGTTGAATGCCTCATTGCAACTGCATATCAAATTATATGTGCCTTCATTGCTCATTACGCTCTTTTTTGTGTCTTTTCCCTTATAGTCAACACTGGTAAGTTGTCATCCGTCCCTCATCCATCTTCAGAAAACAACAGGAAATCATGAGACTCTGTCATTGTCCTATCTTCACTGTAATTCCATCTACCAATACAGTATGTAATTTATGTCATATGTGGTTAAATGAATAAAGGTTTGCAGTTTTTCATTAATGAAAGGTAAATATTGTTTCACACCATGTACGTGGTGGGTATTTTTTTCCAGTGGGCTTATTATACATACAGTACTGAGGTGCTCAAAGTGGGGGAAAAGCTGTTTGGTATTGGTCCAGGCTGCCCTGCTAATTAGGCCTTTCCTCCTTGTGCAGTGCCCCCTGCGTTTGCTACACGCCCCAGGAACCAAGTGGTGGCAGTGGGCAGGACGGTCACCTTCCAGTGTGAGGTCACTGGCAACCCTCAGCCTGCTATCTTCTGGCAGAGGGAGGGCAGTGAGGTGAGATAAACTCTCAGTCTGTCATCACACCAAATCACTACTCGGTGCAAATAAAGGTCATGAATGGGATAATGTGAACCTCTGTGACCCTGAAGTTCTACTTTCCATTAACTTCCTGCTCTCTCTTTCCTCCAGAGTCTCTTGTTCTCTTACCAACCCCCTCAGCCCTTCAGCCGCCTGTCTGTGTCCCAGATGGGCAGTTTGACGATTACCGATGCCCAGCACTCTGATGCTGGCTACTACAGCTGCCAGGCTCTCAACATCGCTGGCAGTGTTATTACCAAAGCTCTACTGGAGGTCACAGACTGTGAGTAAGGGAAATGAATCATGGAGGGCAGATGGGGTGACTTTATTCTTAACTTTTCAGGCTTCAGTGCTGTGCCGAAAAAACCTTTGGTGTGCTTCTGTAGCTTTCCTTTATTGAGGAGATGAATTATAGACTGGCCTTGGCTGCAGACTGGTGAGAGCTACCTCCGTTTTGGCACCGCGTTTTGTATGGTAGTTGGCCTTGGTTACTAATAGCCAATGGGGCAATTTCAGGAACCCTCAGCTGTTCACACTTGGGGCTAAAAAACCCTCTGTCTCCATGGCGATTGATGCATCTGAAATGAATGCTTCTGGCTTCCTCTTTCCTCCCACCCAATAGAATCCTCTCACAAATTACAAATGTATATCTATAGTATGACATCTATATAATAAAATAGGCTCTCTTAGGAAAGGAATCATATACTGTATACATCTCAAATACATCCTGCTGGGCAACAAATGCCCTCAAATGCCCCCAAGAGCAAACGTAACAGCAAAGCTCATTAGAGAACAGGGGCTATGGGAAATACAGCAGTGGTTAGCTGTTGTACCTTTAGTTCCTACAAGCATAGCCAAAGCCCGCTGAAGTGCTGCTCTATTGGCTCCCATGTTGCTTTGCTTGAGACATCAGTGCATTTAGGTACAGAATCAATAGATAACATCAGTTTTTACAGACAGTTGCCGGAGGGAGCGTCAACCTGATTGGCTGGCAATAACCCTTGCTGATGCAATAATTGCATTAATTGTTAAAAAAAATTAAGTGCTGAATGTAGCTTGCAGGCGTACAGCAGTAATTACACACCACCAGTGAAGTCTTCCAATTTAGTGGCCTGTGTGAGTACATGTGTCTGTGCGGCTATGTGGTATGTACATATATTAATTTAATGAAGATAATTGCTTGAGGCTGGTGCAGACAGTTGTTGCATCTGCATATTAACTTGTTCAGCGCACCCCTATTAGTTATAATGGATAATCCTCTGCTCATAGGGGTAATGCTTTCTGCAGCCACCTCCCTAGGGAAATGAGAGTCACCCACTTAGTGTACACTCTACTGCAGGTAATGGAAATAAAACAAGACCAGGTCGTGTTTGATGTAATCTATGCAGCGGTCTGCAGCACTCCACTCTCCCTGTTCTCTTCTGCTGTCTATACCTGTTTGTCTCTAGTCTCCCCTCCCCCAAATTCTCCCCACCCCACCACACTCCTCCTCCCTCCCCATTGGAGTGGCGTATTTGTATGGAAATAACTGGCCCGCATTACCTCCGGCAGTTTTCAAGGTGTTTCCATTATCTCTTTTCTCTCTTTTTTTTTTTTTTTTTTTTTTTTTTTTTTGGACCACACCTCCACCCCCACCCGCCATCTACAGGGTTTTGAAGTGGAATAGTGAGAGAGCGCAGCTATCTAAATGGGATTTGTTATTAGTTGGGCTTCACTGTTGTGACTGGAGCCGGCTCCTGCGGTACCTACCGGCCAATGAACGATTAGTTGCTCTCCGCTGGAGGGGAAAAGTTGATTTCTATTTCCTCCACCGGTTCTGCAGCCACCTGAAAGCTATTGTTCTCAGTCTTTACCAATTTTCTCCTCAATATCTTTCATATCTTATCTATCCTTCATTTTGCCTGGCTGCCTTTTGTTTGGGTTTTCTCGACTTTCATCTCTCAACCTTTTTATTTCTATATCCCTCTTTAGATGTTCCTTATAAAGTCTTCACATTCTTTATTATATGTTCTTTCTTCTTTTCTCTCTTTTTAAAGCTGTCTCAGACCACCCTCCTCCTGTAATTAAGCAAGGCCCAAGAAATCAGACGGTCTCTGTGGACAGCAAAGTGGTCTTGGGTTGCCAAACAAGTGGTAGTCCAACTCCTATAGTTCACTGGAAGAAGGACGGAGTCTTAGTGTCTCCAGTGGACTCTCGCATGTCCCTAGCAGACACAGGATCACTGGAGATTCACTATGCCAAGGTAGAGGACAAAATATGCAGCTGGTAGTAACCACAGCACTTAGCCAAGCCAGCCACTCACTAATGCCATTGTGCCTTCCTTCCTCAGTTGGGAGATACAGGCTTCTACACTTGTGTTGCTTCTAGTCCCAATGGAGAGGCTTCTTGGACAGCGTATCTACAGGTGGAGGGTAGGTTACACAATTAGGAGGTAGCTATGAAGGACATTGTACATGAACAGAACAGTACCTGTTAGTGATGGATGGGTCAGTCCCAAATCCATGGGCATGAATCGGTTTCTTTGGGTAACAAGTGGGCCGTGGACGGAGTTTTGATTGTTATGAAAATGGTTTGGATTGTGGACAGGCAGATAGGGTCTCTTGTGGACAGTCATGGGTATTAAAAGATAAATAAATTAAAAATAATAATAATAACTGACTCATGCATTGCTATTGCAGAGTTTGGAATAGTCGTCCAGCCTGGTCATCCTACAGACCCTAACCTGATTCCCAGTGCACCATCTAAACCTGAGTTGAGTGACATTAGCCGAACCTCCGTCACTCTGTCCTGGAAATCGAACGCCGGGGCAACACCAACATCCTACCTTATTGAGGCTTTCAGGTAAGATACATGTGTTATATTCATGTTGTAGTGTATGTTTTTGTTCATGTATGTTCTACTACATGTATGCAGCATAAGAAAGTTTCTCTTAGGCTGATGTGTTGTCATTGCTCCCCGTCTATGCCCAGTCAAGCGCTTGGCAGCAGTTGGGTGACTTTAGCTGACCATGTGAAGACACAGAGCCATGTCCTGAAGAACCTGAAGCCTGCAACTGTCTACATGTTTCTGGTCAGAGCAGTGAACGCCTATGGCCTGAGTGACCCCAGTCCTATTTCTGACACTGTCAGAACACAGGGTCAGTTTGTCATTGTCATACTTCCACATTTACCTCATCTTTAATACACAACATATTCGGCTACTGAGAAAAGGCCTAATTATTTTAGTTAATCTCCCTTTCTAGTAGGGAATAGACAAGACACCATGGTTGTTTTAACCTATTCCCTTCCTTCTGAACCAGCAGACAGCACTTCCACTATCCAGGGAGTGGACCATCGTCAGATCCAGAAGGAGCTGGGAGATGTGGTGATCCATTTGCACACCCCAACCATCCTCTCCTCCTCTGCTGTCAGGGTGCAGTGGATGGTAAGATGACCAGAAGACCAGACTATAACGATTGCTAAGAGAATCAAAACATGATGCATATTTCAACACAAGCCAAGATTTCAAAGGAGTGGAAAAGGAAGCTCAGCAGGCAGAATATGCAAACAAAAAATGAAGCAATTGAGCTACCTTGATGCTGGATGGAGCAGAACATTTTTAATGCAGTATTGTGCATGTTTAACTTGAAAGCTTAACATTGACCGTGCATATTGGGCACAAAACGAATGTGAGGCATTTCAACCACAAAGGTGTTCCTCAGGCTCCCGTTTTTTTTTTTTTTTTTTTTTTTTTTTTTTTTTGGTTTTTGTTTTTTTTTTGTTTCAGTGCAACAGGTGTTCTGTGCAGATAAAGCCCCGCACAGATGCAAACGTTTGTAGTGCCTCATGCTTTTATGTGCACTGTGTGTTGGGGTAAATGCAAAACGAATTTAATCAAATTAAGATACTGACTGAAAAGTATGCATTGTAGTAGTCTTAGGTGTTTAGCCTCATGATGTGATACTATCAGGAGTCACATTTAAAAAATGTGGCAGGAGGCAAATGTTTGTCCACATCTTTTTATGGATGGATAGAAATGAGTTGGCGTAATCTAGTGACTCCACTGTTGGACTAAAATCTAAAATGAATCAGGCATCAATTTCTCAGAAAACTACATTGAATATATAAGCTATCAGTACAGCAACATAACAGCTTGTTAAAAGCAAAAATCCTTATTCACACTGGCTGGTGGAAAAAATTGGCTTCAGAGATACTCCATCCTCACTTTGTGATGCAGTTGATGAGCGCATGAATTTAAGCTTACTAAACACAAAAGTAGAGTCTGTCTGGAACAATTTTCTGGTTTTGTAATTTTACATGAATGAATCTGCGTCTCACAGATATTTGTTTACTACAGAAGCCAACCCACGAATCACATCTCCCACTCTGACTGACAGAGATATAAATAAACATATTTACCATTTTACCACACCTGCTGTGACATACACATCAAAGATCACATGAAAGATGAGGGAAGGGTGTGGAACTTTTACCCCAGTCAGGATTATTTGTGCTGACAGAGTGAGTTTATAATCAGGGCTTATGACAGAGGTTGCTTACATGTTCTGAGACATTTTCCCCTCTTTTCTTCAGTGTTGTGCCTGAAGGTCAGTTCCTCACTGATGAATGACCTTATACATTCATGACAAAGATACAGTGAAACAAAGAGCTTAGATGTAAATAGTATTGGGGAACAGTCCGGGTCAAAACATGTGAAACATTACAGTGGCCTACTTACTGTTTGTTGAAATTTACTGGCTTTCCTTCGTGAAGTTTTTTTGTGAACAGACAATTAATGCATCTGCAGCACAAGGAAGCAATTTCACTTATTAATCTTAAGATGATTCAGTGCATTTTGTTACAGATGCATGCAAAATTCGATTGCAGTACTCTTGTGAGAAATCTTCTGTGGTAATTGTGAGGCTGATGCCTAAATGGGAACTGCTTAGTCCTCTCCTGGCTGGATTTTAACCAGAACCATGCTCAGCGGAAACTGGCAACTCAAAATGACCTCATACTGCGGTTTGCTGAGAGATCTCTGAGACATGGGGAGATTTAATCTACATAACTTTAGGGGCAGGAGGGAGGAAAATTAACACAGTTTTAGCAGATCTTTGCTGTGTATTCATTCTCACCCTTAAAGGCTAAATAAAACAGGGTGTAACCTTTCAAATATATGTTGTTTTAACTCACATGCAGAAGTTAGTGTGCACCTCAGACCTTTTTCTTCATATTGCAGAAATGGAAAGAATGCATTTTATATGAGTTTGATTGAAAACCTAATTGGCTATATAGCTACTGGTTGATAATAAGTAGATATGCAGTATGTCAGTAATATATCGATATTGTGATATCAGACTTGATATCATCCAATCGTGTTAAAATAAAATGTAATGATAATATTTCATTAAAGAACCAAAAGTCACCCCTACTATATCATTAGAATATCAAGGTAAATCAAGGTATTCAGTCAAAGATATTGCAATATCCAATTGTTTCCATATTGCCCAGCCGTTGAAGAAAAGCGACTGATTAATAGACTATTAAGATTCATATGCTGTATATGTATGTGTCTCCACAAGGTGGCGCAGCAGTCCCCATATATCCAGGGTTACAAGGTGCTGTACAGGGCTTCTGCGGAGCACGGCCAGCCTGGGGGACAGTGGAGTGTTTTGGATGTCCGCAGCCCTGGTGAGGACGGGGTGGTGGTCACTCAGCTGAAGAGGGGATCCACATACGAGTTCAAAGTGCGGCCCTTCTTTGATGAGTTCCAGGGAGCAGACAGTGAGGTGAAGGTGGCCAGGACACTGGAAGAAGGTGAGCGTTACAGCAAGTTTTGTGTTGTTCAGTTTATCCATAGTGAGCAAAGAAGAATCGAGCAATGTTGGTTTTGATGAGTTTACCTATAGATTCAAACCACTGGAGCCAGTTTCCTGCCATTGCATTAAAATTGAAGTATGGCCTGTAATCTGCCAAAGCTCTTACATTACAAACTCTTCTTTATCTCTGTCCTGACACGCTTCAGTGTTCACAGCAAGAGGTGCACTATGCTATATCACCAAAGGTTGTTGGCTTCTTAAAACTCATTTATTTACGCAAGCTTTTGCATAGATGTTTATCAAAGATCTTTTGAATGTCTTAGGATCTATATGTCCTCGCTGTCTGTGCTCTTTTATGGATATATGCTCAATGTCACATTAGCTATCAGCGGTTCTTGCAGTGTAACAAGTATGCTTATGTTGGAAAGATTATATCTTGTATTTTGTAGTTCTTCAATGTCATCCAAACAACTAAAGCAAATGTGTGTAAAATTTTACCATTTCTTATAGGTTTTATACAGCTAAAACATCCTGTGGTCAAATAGACCCCAAAGAAACACTGGTGTGCACAAAATGTGTACAGTACATTGAAAACATTTCATAATGTTAATTTTAGGTTTACCCACTTTTCCCCATTAAATTAGGAAAAGTCATTAAATATAAAGCAAAAAAATGTTCTTTAAATCAACCCTCAGCAATTATTCATACTGATCTTTTAAACAAACATGTACATCCTTTCTTATTACTTAAAAAATAGATTTTATTTTATTAATTAATTTATTTATTATAATATAGTATTTTGCTGTGAATAAGTTACCAAACTGTAGTTGTGGTACTTTGCTGCAACACACACCACATACATGCCGAGGCACAGGAATAGCATATGCCCCAAACATTGCTCTCAGTGTAATACTTAATTTTCATTCAGCTATGACTGGATTAAGGTACAACAGCCAGTTATTGTTTCACATAGTGTGCAAAGCTGTCAGACAAGACACAGAGCAAAGCCGGGACACGTGCAGCATCAAATGAGACTGTGTGCACATCGGTTTGGCTGACTGTTTGTTCCATTGTCTCAGCTCCCAGTAGAGCCCCCCAGGGTGTTACTGTGACAAAGACTGATGCCAATGGGACCGCCATCCTCGTTGCTTGGAAACCACCTCCAGAGGAGGAAGAGGCTGGAGTGGTTCAGGAGTACAAGGTAAGAGGAAAGGTTGGAAAAATGAAACACACATGCCCAATACCCAGCTCTGGTCGGTGCTATTCTGACTGAAGTGTGTATTTCAGATTTCTTTATGTGTCTGTTTTTGCCTCCGGTGTTGTTGAATCTGCCCCGCTGACAATCACTGTTGTCTCTTCCCCTCTTGACAGATCTGGTGCCTAGGTAATGAGAGTCGCTACCACGTAAACCAGTCAGTAGACGGCTCCACCTTCTCTGTGCTCATCCCCAGTCTGGCACCAGGAATTCGCTACAGCGTAGAGGTTGCTGCTAGCAATGCCGCTGGACCTGGGGTCAAGAGTGATGTCACATTTTTCCAACTAGGTGAGATTCCACACAAAACAAGAAAAAAAGAAAATAGTTTGAACACTGGTATTTCTGGTATTGCCTTTTAAGACATCACCGAGATTAGTGCCAATTTGAGATTTCACAAAACTGTACTCAAAATATCTGGGTCAAAACTTGCATCATCCTTTTTGAGCCAAAACCTGTGTTAGCTTTTTCATTACACACTGATCTTTAGAATTGCATCTTGCAACTTTTATTTAGGGGCTCCCTTTGGCTGATAAGGATATATGCTTTTGCACCTGTAGGGCCCTGTGAATGTTTTTTTGTGATGCCTCTGTGGTACCACACTGGGATCCTAAAGGAACAGTCCAAAAAAAGATATTTCACACTTGATCCTTGTGCAATCTATCGATCCTGATCGTTTCCCACTAAGTAGGAAAATTTCTGTTTGTGTATTTTGGATAAAGTGTTACTCTTCCCTTATAATGTACCCCATTATTTCTAGTTATTTTCATATTAGTGGTGTTATATAACTCTTAATGTCCTGTCTCTCTTTTTCTGCTCTTACTGCTTAGATTCCACAGGCCAGATGATGGATGGCCATGAGGAAAGAGACACATTGTCTCAGATCTCGGATGTGGTGAGGCAGCCAGCTTTTATTGCTGGCATTGGCGCCACCTGCTGGGTGGTGCTGATGGTCTTCAGTGTGTGGCTCTACCGGCACCGCAAGAAGAGAAGTGGCCTTAGCAGCACCTACACGGGCATCCGTAAGGGTGTGTATTTATGTGTCACGTGCAAATGTCACATGTATGTTAAAGATGCTAATTCTTAAGCCCTTTGACTCTCACAGAGCAGGATTTCAAAATTAAAATAAATAAATAAATAAATAATAATAATAAAAAGACTGAATGGAAGATGTGAAATGATGGCAAAAGTGATTAGATAAGCAGAATATGGGTTTCTGGGTACATCTGAAGGTCATTATGATGGAAGACAGTGCTGCAGTCAAGCCATGATGACACCCTGTTCTCACCACACTAAACAGGATTCCTCATCTCAGTCAATTTATCAAGATATTTTTAGTGACAATGATAACCAGATCACTTCAAAGGAGGGAAAATCCCTCGCTGGTCTAATTTTCCCTTTGACTCAGAGACCTCAGAAGAGAATCAGACACCCCATACATTCCCGATTATGGAGGCATTCAAAGTCTGACATTTACTAGCTCATTTGAAGACTGTACCACTTTCTCAATGTAGCACAGATCTTGAAGGCATAGGCCTGTCAACCTGCCACTGCCATGTCTGTTAGACTGTTACAATGGCACTGATATTTCCCTCTGGCTCCCTGTCACCCCCATTAACCTTCATGTGGCCACTTTTGTCTAAGGAAATACCAGCAGTAAGGCAGGTGGCCTCACATGTGGCCATTATAGATACCAGAACTATCGAATGATTGTCTGCAACAGGCTTGATTAAATGAGGAGATGTTCGTTAGTTGTTTGTTAGTTAGTTGTTCATTAGTTGTTAATTATTGTATCAACTAATACTGAGTTCCTCATTTTTTATACCACCCCCCTCCTCTTTTGACCGTCTCTACAGTCCCATCATTCACCTTTACACCTACAGGTATGTATGAATATTCTACTATGTTCAGATAATTGTGAATGATGGTGCTCACTGTGTTGTTTGTATTGCTTTTATTGTGTAAGCGTGTGCCGGGTAGGGCAGTCATTGGGTTATATTATGTCCAGTGTCCTTAGATTAACACATATTTGCTCATACTGAAGGGGTCTTGTGTGCTATTTAAAGTCCACAGTGCTTTACATGTGTAATGTAATAATGGTAAAGTGTGGAAGTCTCCTAGAATCCTAAGTATGTTGAAATATGGAGAACTGTTGACTCAGTCTGGGTGGTGCAAGTGGCTTGCCAACCAAATCTGATCTCTAAAGTTGGTTACATTGAGAGGTTTAGTGGCAAATGTTCAGTTATTGGTGCAGAATGTAAGGCACTGGTGAAACTGGACAGCATTAAAATGTACCTTGAAGGCATATGTGATGAACCAAGCAGCAAGTGATGATATCAAAACACATTATTACTTTATTGCAAACTACTTCAGGTGAAGGATAATAGTGCACCCTGACATGTATTGTATAAAATCTGGAAGTCACTTTCCATGAGAAAATCCCTTGTATGATGTTCTATTGGTGATGATGTCTCAAGCAGTTTCCATGAATCTCAGGTTAATGTGAAACTGTGCTAAAATCACACACAAAAAACATGTATGCCATTGCGTTGTCTTTGTGTGCATTAAACCATATTGTGGAAGGACACAAAACTCTTAAAGCTAAACCATCATCTCATGTTTTCCCACTTCTTTTTACAGTTGCCTATCAAAGAGGAGAGTCTGTATGCAGTGCTGGCAGGTAGGTGACATTTTGTTTCACCCTTTGTCTTGTAGCAAGTCAAGCAGCAGAGACACACTTACACTAAGGGAACACTAGGGGGAGTGTTCTTCCTGCTTAAAAAAAAGAGACACTCTCAGCATCCTCCCTACACTCATCCTTCATCCCCCTTTTGATCCATCTTGTTGCAGACCTGGACTTCTCAGCATGGGCGAGCCTTTGAACCAGCTGTGGCTGCCTGACAACTGGCCAAATGCATGTGCCAGCCACAAGGATTGCAGCATCAACTGCTGCAATAATGGCAATGGCACTAGTGACAGTAACATGACCACATACAGCCGACCAGGTTTGTAAAGGACCAGACAGGCAAACATATTTCTGTTGTCATGTGAAAATATTACCAATCCCATTATGGCCATTTTCATATTTTGACATTGCTGAGGGATTACATGCTCCTCTACAGGCTAAGATATTCCTGTGACCTTTGGGCTTATACAAATCCCATTGGATAAACTGAGAAACACATGGTGGGGAAGCTAGTTCATGGAAAAAAAGAGATGCATAGACCTGTGGCTTTCATTGACCTGTGGTCTTCAAGTAGAAACCAACACAACCTAACAAATGAGTAATTTCAGTAAGAAGAGCTTTATGAAACTTCCTGTTGTAACTATATATAATGGTGTGATTATGTACTCGTATTTTGATTTACAGTATTTCAGTATTAAAGTACAGTATTTAAACATATTTAAACATAAAGCTAGATTAGAATAACAACACAGACTCTCTACTGAGAGAGAGAGATCAAGTTGCACAAATTCTACACTAAAACACTAAAAACACTAGTATTGGTATTATTTTTCAGAGTTTTAGCACTGACCTGGTATCTAGGTTTTATTCTTGTGACATCACATTGTCAAAGGTGTGACTTGCTTTTTTATATGTTATTATTTTATCGCATTGGTCCATGTCCTCCTCAGCTGACTGCATAGCCAACTATGGAAATCATCTGGAAAACAAGCAGGGAGGCCTGCTGGGGTCAGAGACGGCCATTTACAGTGACGTAAACCTCTCCAACAAGCTTGGTGACATGAACACGTACACCAACCCTGGCCTGTGTTATGTAAGCCCAGGAGGAGGATCATCAGCCACATATGAGCCTATCCCCTATGCCACCACCCAGCTAATTCAGTCCAGCATCATGAATAAAGCAGCTGGTGGCGGGGCTATGGCAGAGCCTGTGGACATGCACTGCTGGAAACAGCCACCCAACCCGCCTCAGATACCAAAGGAGATGACAGCACAGATGCAGTACAACATAATTGAGCAAAACAGGCTTAACAAAGGTGAAGTAGGTTTTAAAAGCGGATTTGCATTGAATCATTTGTATGAAAACAGAGCAACTGTGCCATTTTTTCCCTCTTTGCTTTGTTTTCAGATAATCCCCAAGGAGCTGAGGGGATGATCCAAAAAAACATCCCCTACAACCAGGCTCGAGATCATAGCACAGGAGGCTCCCACCACAGCTCGGACAGAGGCAGCAACAGCACCTCAGGTAAGGCCAAGAGCTGCACTCTACACATGTGGACATTGCATTGAATTGAGTCACACACCTATGTTCACTTTTGTTGTGTTTCATCTAATGTTGCAGGGAGTCAGAATCATAAGAAAGCAGCACGCCCCCACAAGATGTCCAAACAGAATGTAGTAAGCTGGGGAGAACCCCTGTCTCCTCCTGAGGATAATTCCTGGGACTGTGATGAGTATACCCTACCAATGGAAAATAGGTGAATAGAAAGTAGATGCACATATCTGCATGCATGCAAACATCCACAAACACACACAAACACCTCTAGGGAATATGTATTTAATTGGTTATTCTGAACTGGCATCCCTAGATTAGGAAAAAAGGCAGTGGTGTGCTTCACAATATGCTGAAATATGTACTGACCTGCCTGTGTCACACTGATTACATTATTTGTCCTCAACAGTCAATAAAGATAGAAGCAGCACTGTTGCCAAATTTGCCATGTTATTTAACTGTGGACATTTTGGACAGCTATTGCACAAATACATGCTGTGTTTAGAGCTGGTTCCTCACAAATTGGTATCGACCAGCGTGGTTGTACAGCTGTTAAACCAAGGCCAAACAAGGACGATAACTTCATCAGAAAGCTCACAGCAGGGTCTTATATAATGTGTGTGTGTGCTGTGAACACCTGCAAGTCTACTGTCAAAACAGTTTTTAGTTGCTTTAGCAGCTGATTCTGCAATAGTGTAGTTTTTCAGAACCACTAACTAAAAGCAAACTATTTAAGTCATTTTTTTGTTCTGTCATTGTTAGACAGTATGATATGGTAGTCCGTTCTACATAATAGACATGATTCACAAAATTGTGCAATACATAACATGATGACAGCATAACAAAAGTTTATCAAATCTGTATCTTTTCAGAAATACAAAACAGTAGGTCAAAAAAGCTTTCTACTCACCTTTTGAAGCTCATTCATTGATAGTGCTAGAGTTTAGATTTTGAGGGTCGAAGGTTTTCCATGATTAATGACTACTTGGTGTCTCAGGATCCCCAGCATGCCGCCTTCCAACAGCAATATTCTCAGGTCACCTGTCCTTCTCTTAACAGTTTTGATCCTGAGGAGAGAATAGAAAATTGCCCTACTCCTCCAGTAAGAGGAGCAGCCTCATCCCCTACTCAAGTGTCCTATAGCCACCCATCTACAGCCACATCACCAAAGGGAGAGCTTAGCAATGGTCTGGGCCTGCATGATGGAACCAAACACCACAGGTAACCAGATGAAATTTCCTTAAATTTCCTTCCTCACATGATGTCAACAGTACAACCACTGGTTAATGAAGATTGATGAGTGAGGTTCATTAAGCAGTGTGTTTCATCACATCATAACTCAAAACCAGTTGTAGTATCAATGCAAAAATTAATTTTTGTTTGTTTTGTGTATTTCATTTTCCAGCCACCCTCCTCCCCCTCGTCCTCTTTCCCCAACACATCCCTACTCCTCCACGCACCTCCACCTAGATACTGATGGACAAGAAGAGGATGATGAAGAGGCAGAGGAGGAGACAGATATAGAGCTTGTCCAGACTCATTATAACCAGCACCAGAACCGGCAGCAGCGCAACCAACAACAGAACCACTTTTCTCCGCACAAGCTGCATTTCCGTGGGTTAGAGCAAACCCCAGCCTCCAGCACCGGGGATCTTGACAGATCGGTCACAGGATCCATGATCAACAGCTGGGGCTCAGCCTCTGAGGACAACATTTCATCAGGCAGGTCCAGTGTTGTCAGCACTTCAGAGGGTTCCTTTTTTACAGACACTGATTTCAACCAGGCAGGAGCCTCTTCGCGGGATATTGTAGGCCTGCGCATGTGCAGGTACCCAGAGGAATCAGGTGAGAGGAGTTCTAGGAAAACATAGACAAATTCATTTTGTATTTTGTATATATATATATATATATATATATATATATATTTTTTTTTTTTTTTTTTTTTTTTTTTTAGCAATATCCTGTGAATTTGGTTTACTTTAATTAAACAAGGATAAAACTTACACTTGATGGGATAAAAAAACAAAAAAAGTTATAAAGACAATTATTTAAAAAAATGCTCAAAGTATTAATACTATAATGACAAAAGTATTGGACCACCTACACATTACACCTACAGGAGCTTTTATGACATCCCATTTTAAATCTAAAGGCATTAATATGGAGTTGGTCCCCCCCTTTGCAGCTATAACAGCTTTCACTCTTCTGGGAAGGCTTTCTATAAGATTTTTTGTGTGTCTGTGGGAATTTTTGCCCATTCATCCAGAAGAACATTTGTGAGGTCAGACACTGATGTTTGATGAGAGGGCCTGGCTTCTAGTTCATCCCAAAGGTGTTGGGTGGGGTTGAGGTCAGGGCTCTGTGCGGGCCAGTCAAGTTCTTCCACAACAAACTCACCCAACCATGCCTTTATGGACCTTGCTTTGTGCACAGGGGCACAGTCATACTGGAACATTGTTCAAAATGTCTTGGTGAGCTGAAGCATTAAGATTTCCCTTCACTGGAACAAAGGGGCCAAGGCCACCCCAGGAAAAACAAGCCCATAGATTTATCCCTCCTCCACCAAACTTTACAGTTGGCACAGTGTAATCAGGCAGTAACATTCTCCCTGGCATTCGCCAAACCCAAACTTGTCCATTAGACTGCTAGATAGAGAAGCGTGATTGGTCGCTCCACAGAACATCACTCCAGTGGCAGCGTGCTTTACACCACTCCATCTGACGCTTGGCATTGTACTTGGTGATGTAAGGCTTTGCATGCTATGCATGCTATGCTATGCTTTGCATGCTATGCGCCTCAGCACCTGACCACCCCACTCGTAACTTTACATAGTCTGCCATTTGGTGGCTGAGTTTCTGTGGTTCCTAAACACTTCCACTGTGCAATAATACCGCTTACAGTTGACTGTGGAATAGAGGGAATAAACTTCATGAACTGACTTGCAATAGTGGCATCCTGTTACATTACATTCTTTCACAAATGTTTGTAAAGACAGACTGCATGGCTAGGTGCTTGATTTTACACACCTGTGGCAATGGGACTGAATGAAACACCTGAATTCAATGATTAAGAGGTGTGGCCCAATACTTTTGTCCATATAGTGCAGGTTCAGATGAGATAAAAATTGCACTGGCATGTCTTACTGTTTTTAATTGAGTAGTCTTGAGAATGGGATGTTCTTCAAGACATTTACTTAAAGTAATTTAAGTTGTCTTGAGTTTCTTGTAATACTGATAGTTGTAAATTTGCTGATGAAAACTAATACCAGTTTTCAGTATAAATGAAAATGAGAAAGACATAACCTGCTGTACTGTTAAGCTCTGAGGTGGAAAAATAAATAAATAAATAAAACATTTGAGACTTCTGATGAGTTTCCTTATGGCCGTGTGTTTAAAACAACCAATGGCATTGATTATGCTATGCCACTATACCAACACAATATTGAATATTTGTTTAATAGAGGTACCGTAAATTAAAATTTAGATGGCATAATGGATATGTGAATATTTCAACAGCTCATGTAAACATTCAAGATTGATTTTCTGTATAAACAAATGACCCTGGAAACTCTAAACAGTTTATATCTAGCTGTAACTGTAAAAATCAACTGATGTGACTTATACCAAGGTTTACTGCTGCATGAAAGCCCAAACCCAAGCCTTTCCGGTTTGTACTAAATCTATGTTATGGATTCAGGTCGGCAGCACCAGCGACCCAGCAGCCCCATGTCCACTGACAGCAACATGAGTCCCGCAGTGACACAAAAGAGGCCAAAGAGGCATAAACAGCACCAGTCTGGTCAGCAGGGCCATCAGCCCAGAGATGTCTTCAATGATGGTAAAACAGTGAGACTGCAGAGAGAGTAAGATCAGAGGCTGGTCACTGTACAGTTCTTATAATAACTCTATTGTTTGGATCTTTATGCTCTACACTGTCCCCAGACTCCTGCATGCCTCTGAATTACCCTAGCCAGAGGTCCCATGGTGACTATAAGGTGAGGGGAGCCACACTGCCTAGGATGGGCTCTGGGGAGACGAGGGGAAGGCGAGGCAGCACCGGGGCTAACAGGATCAGGGAGGGTATGGTTGAGCGAAAGGAGAACCAAGACAAGCACAAAACTCCTCAAGGAGGAAAAGGGAGCAGCAAAAACCGACAGCACTCAGGTACTGAAGGACTTACGCAGAATGCAATCTTTCCATCTAGATAGTTTGTGTGACTCACACTAGCTGTATTTCCACTGTCGCACCACTGCAAGCTATGGCTATCTGCGAGCCAGACAGTGTTAATCACCCTTGGCCTCAAGCCGTGAGAACAAAAACCATTCGCATTTTCACTGTTGTGTTGATAGTCGCGCAGTCTCATCCCGTCCACATATGCGAGTGGGAAATAGGAAGTGAGAGATTGAAGTCCGCACACCCAGCACCAACTAACTACTGCAGAACTACGCACCAGGGGAATTTCTTTCCTTTGGACACCACTAAGTGCATTGTGCGCTTTAACTACCTTGTACTGAGACCTCCGTTTTTGTTTTTGTTTTGTTTTGTTTTTTTTTTTCAGTTTTTGGCGGACCTGTCCTGTTATGTGTTTGATCCCCACTGCTGCCAGCTCTCTCTATATATATTGCATAATGCCCTCATTTCGGCAAACACCTTTGATTTGACATTGGACATTATCCTCTGCCTAGATAGCGAACAGAGCCCTAATTTCATTGTATGACCAGTGCTGCTGGTTGTTCTTCATTTTTCTTTCCTCCATTATTTTTCTGCTATTTGGTGTGCCATTAGCACCTAGAAACTGGCTCCGACATAGCCATACTGAGGTGTGATCAAAGTCCGGAAGTGACAATGGAAATGCAACTGGCCTTGGCACGCACTAGCATGCCTGTGTTTGGTGTGACAGCGGAAAGCCGGCTTATGTCATACCCAATCCCTGTCTCTGCTGGAAGACAGGAGATGGGTATGCTTTTGTGGACCATGTGAAAATATGAAAAACTCAACAGGAACAGTGATACAGATACCCAACACAGTCCACAGCCCCTGGGTGCGAAGAATTTTGTTGGGAACTATCTCCTGCTGAAAAACACCAGGAAACTGTATCTGTCTATTTTGATTTGTACTCACTGGGGGTAGATTTGCTAGTCTCTCAAGACAGATGCATGGCTCTTGCAATTTCCAAATTCTTCAGCCTACCTGTTTTTAGTTGTGCCTGAAGTTGATATAAAAACTGAAGGCAGATATTTAGTAATTTCTGCGGATTCAGAGAAATTACATCAGAAGTTACATCAGATGTTAGTCTTACTGGAAACCACCTCTCGAGGCCTAGCTGACATTAGCTAGCTATGATTTGCCACAAGTACATCATTCATATCTCACAATGTGTTGTTTGACTGGCTACACCGGCATTATAGCCATTCTTTCATGGCTTGTGGTGTTGCTAAGGAATTTGCCATGCATAGTTCACATTTGCTATCTCCTGTCATGGTTTTGTCTCCAAGTGGAATGCATTTTAAAATGAACACTGTGTCATGACACCATCCAAGAATTTGAAGATTTTGGAGCAAACAGGCTAACTTGAGATATCAGGGGCAGATAGATAGGGCTGACAGTTTGCCAGTATTCTTCAACAGGAAATAGTTCCCATGGAAACTCTTCGTCCTCCTCAGGGCTGTGGATTATGGCTGTGCATGTCACTGTATTTGGAAAGAGCTGTTGATGTTTTCACATGTACAAAAGAATACAGACCCAGCAACATCATAATGGGGTGCTGGGGGACAGGAAAGATCATGACAGACTGGAAACCTCACCAAATAACACAAAACATATCTGGATAGATAGACTGCACGAGGGCTAAGTTTTTGTTTTTGACTGTTAAAGCACTTGTAAGCTTGAACTGAAATGTTTTGTTTTCTCCCACACTGCCAGATTTTGGGGACATCCTTCTGTACAGCCGTCCCTCTTTCCCATCAGGTCAGGCTCAGAGGGAGCCTGGTGGCCTTCATTCCTCCAGCATTATGTCATCTGGAGACTCAAGAACCAAACAGGGCGGAGAAGTGACCCCTACAGGACAGGAGGGCCTCTACCTTGAAAGGGAGGAGGTAAATAATTTCAATCAGGAAATTTAGAATCCAGGCTTCTAGATATGAAATCCTTTGACAGCTCTTTGATGTATTTATACATTTCTTTAGCTTAATTCAATGAAAACCTTCTAAGATTGTTTGTTCAGTACATTTGATACATTGTCATGCATCCAAAAAAAAAAAAAAAAAAAAAAAAAAACTTTATACAAAACTTAAGACTTTTTTCTTTCCACAGCTACTGGAGAGCTGAGCAGCAATGCAATGAGAACAGAAATGTTCTACAGTTGCTTCAGACAAAGGAATATGACCTTTATTATATGACAGAACACCCTAAACAATACTGCACATTATTTTCTATTGTTTTCTACTTACAATTTCTCATTAGATGTTGGAAAAAAGAAAGTGAGGAAAAAGGTGCTCTCTTGTTTGAGTCTATGGACTTTAATTTGAAGCACTGTTTATTGTTTACTTGTTATTGGTTATCATGGTTCCACCACCCATATGGTGGGTTGCTCAGTAATGTAAGATGAACTACATGCACATTTGATGGCTGTTGTGAGTGTATACAAAGATATTGTCCATGACGACTGCTTGATGTGGTCCATATGGTCTTTGCTTGTCAGTTGTCTTGTTATTTTACTGTAATTGATATTCAGTCATCATTACCAGCCATCTTGTAAATTGTTTACTGCCACAGAAGTGCTTCAATGGGATATTCTATTTTAAATGCATTTTATATAGCACTGTTAATGTTTTGTTCTTGATGTACATCTTGTCTTTGTATTATGTGTTCTACTTTGGTTATAAAAGCACAATCTCTTAATTTTATTTTCAGTCATTATCATATGAATGTCAGTCCAGGGGAAATCAGTCTTAGAAGTCTTGTTGATGATTTCATCGGCTCAGTTCACACTGAGAAAATTAAATTCTCTTCTGTGCATTCTGTTGCGTACATTTGAGCAGGTCTAATTCAGATTTGGCATATTCAGTGTGTGTACCGAGGGTTTTGCATGCATCTTCTTTGTAGGAGGTTTCATTCAACATTTTGGCTTCTTTGTCTCTCTCGCCGTGATCAAGAAAAGTCTAGTCACAGAGTGGTCCTATTTGTTGTTTCCTTGCATTAATTTCATTCCTTTTAGCCCTGTGGTTCCTTGATTGAGGCTGTGGCACAGCTTCTATAGGTTATTGGACAGGGATGGCACCAAAACTACTCATTTGAATGAATGTTGCCCCTTATGAAAACAAACAATAAAATCTTGTAACAAACCATGATGTTACCTAGTTCTAAGCCACAAGTTCTTTAATAAAATCTTGATTTACAATCTAGATGAATGGGACGCCACAAAAAGCAAAACAGCAGCCTTTATTTACAGTAAAAGAATGACTAGCGTTTCCATGATTTCCCTCATGCTTCCAAGTTCTGTAGCTTGTAAAGTTCTTCGGAAAGCTCTAAATTCAGTTCTGAAAGGTCTAAAGTGAAGGACCACAGACAGACCAAAGCAAACAAAATTTCTGTGGTGCATAAGAAAGCCCTATTACTGAAGATTGTGAAGGATGCTGAATTTGTTTTTAAGTATGATGGCTCCTGCTTCTTGGTACCTAACCTAAGCCTATCCTGAACCCTGTCCATTAACCCAAACCATGGATTTGATTACACAATAACTAATAATAATAATAATCTTTCTATTCATCCACCAGTCATGTGTGTAACATTTAACATGGCGAGTTTATGTAATAATAAAATTTTTGGGGAACTTGGTTTGCAAAAATGTGGAAGAACCCTGGAATAAGTCAACCAGAAAAATTGGACTCTTTGATAAGTGAAAACAAAAAACAGATTAATTTTTTTGGAAACCTATAAAGTGAAGCTTAGAAATTCAAACTTGTCATGTTTAAAAAGAAAATGAAATTACAGTGTTCCCAGCTGTTCCTGAGAATCTTATAGATTGGATGGAAAAGTTGTAATTTTTACTGCATTATTTATAATTAAAATGTCTTCAAACGCAATTGTGTCATTTGAAATATTTGACTTTAGTTCTTGTTGTTATTGGTGAATGTCTCTCTGTTTTTTGTAAATATACCTAGCAAATTGGGAGGTTTTCAGACAGGAAGTAACGTTCAAGGTGAATGAGGAGGGAAGAGTTCTGCATGTGTTAAAAAAAAAAAAAAAAAAAAAAAAGACTGAGAATGTGATGAGACATGCTGCTTAATTAACCTCACTCATGAACCTTCATTAACAGAGCAGCTGTATGCTGTCAAAGGGAAGGAAGCACTTCGAAGTTTATAACAGATGTCTTTCACTGTGTGTGTGTGTGTGTGTGTGTGTGTGTGTGTGCTTGCCTGGTTGACCACACTTACACTCACACTGTCAATATTGCATCATGCCCAAATAATTGCAATGATTAAATAATTACACAGAATTCTATGATGCCTTATTAAGAAGATAGACCCTAAATCAACTTCTCTTGAGTGGTTGACCATGCCAATGCGATCCATATGATCCTCCATCCCAGACACTTCACAAGAATTGACTGCAGCCCACTCTGAACTCAACATGTTCCCCTCTGATGTCACCCACCTGTAATTTTTTTCACCTCTAGAATAATGAATCCTTGTCTCAGCTTTCCTGGTGTGACAGTGTTCACTTGAATGGACAAATATAATCACTGTAGTCAGACTTTAAAAGTGTGAAGACTGTTGTTAGGTATCATTCTTTTACTTTTGAAATTGTAATGATGTTGTCTTTTGATTTTACTTTACTTGACACATTTTTAAGGTTGAATCTAGCAAAATGTGCTTTAAGTTTAATTTCCTTAATTCCTTATATAAATCATTCTGATGTGATGTTCGCTATCAGTCTAATTATTCCAAAACAATGGGTGACTTTCACTCTGGACGTTAAGAGTTAATGCAATTTTCAAATTTACCACCCACTTCTTAGGGTCAATTGACCAGTGAGGGACTGGAAAGCCAAGACTTAATAATAATAATAAAAGGCTGGTTTCTTAATTAAGCCTTGAATTCCCTGCAGTCATGTGGTCCTTCTAGAAGCACTCAAATTCCCTGCTTGGCGGTGTGCCAAGTCAATCAAATTTTACTTTCAGATCGGATACGGCACAGGTTAAGAGGATCAAAAGGGGAGAGTCACACTGTTCACCCTGCAAGCAGGATTGTAGTTATCACTGAGGGAACATTTTCCTGAGAGAGTGGCATCCCCCTGCCTACTTCAATATTAATGCAACGGAATCTGAAAAAAGTTTATGGAACTAAAATGAAATAAAGTGTCATATGGATAGGCACACAGCACTTGGTGGGCACTCAGAATTGCTCAGATTTGAGCATTTATTGCACATCCAACTTACCCAATCGGATTCAGTGCTGAATACTCCAGCAGTTGCATATTTGTTCATAATTCCACTGACTTTGTTTGTTTAGGTAGTTGAAGTGAATATATGTGTGTGAATAATCTATTAAATAGTTCTTATGCTAAACACACCCACATGAGTGCCTTCTTATCTTCAGTTAATGAATTATTGTACTAATCAGCCTATGTTATCAACTGTAATAACCGCTAATTATAACTTAAAAAGTCAGTGATAATGACTACTGGTAATGTAAGTGTAATTTTACAGGCCTTAAAGCCATAGAATGACCTGTAACCTAAATATTTAGTTTCCACGCCATAAATACACATAAATGTTCCATTTTATGGTCGTTGCTGCAACCATTACAGGCAGAAGTGGCACACATAATAATCTATAGTACCTTACAGTATAGTTTGTTTTTAATACCAATGTGAGGAGGTGAAAAGGTAATAGTTACCCTACATGTAATTGGCAGTATTTTCTTACATAAATAATAAAAATAGGTTGCACTTGTTTTTTCAATTGGGGCAGGTGAGAGGCGTAGAGGTTATTTTGAAATGAAAACAATTAGTCAGACCATCTTGTGTGTGTTCCACTACTGCAGAAAGCATGACCTCCATTACAGTTGTATTGCTGTCTAGCTAAGTTGGAGTGTGATCTATCCTTTTTTTTTTTGTCTAATTGCCACTTCAAGCTTGACTAGTATGACTAAGTGGTTGGTGAATATTTTTAATTCAAGCAGTGGAGGTTGGCTGGTGGAACAGCAGACAGTGACACAAATGAACAATATCATTATTACCAGCCCATTGCTCAACACAAAATCTGGGTGCAACAATTATATAAAAATAAATCAAATTGTTCATTATTACCCAGAAGTTTGTGATTAATCAAATTTACAGATTTACAGAGTATGCAGCAAGGAGCACCGTATTATTACACCATTAGTGAAAAAAAGGTGAACATAAAATGCTGTGAGTGTGCAGTACAATGTGGCCATTACTTTGATGGAAACATGAATATAGAACATGTAAATGAAGTTGTACATCGTATCTCCTGTGAAGTAAACATACAATCAGTCCCTTCATGAAAGATTTTATTTCAATACCTTGATTGTAGCCAAACAAAACTCTGAGTAGGGCTGCAGTTGTTTGAGTTATGTTATTATTTTCATCTCTGAGAAACAGCTCAGCACCCAGCAGCCATGAAAGGCTGTCTTTATCCCCCTCTATTTCATTTTTTCATTTTCAAGGACAACTGCCTGCAGTAGGTTATTCACAAGTGTTTGCCGTGGTTTCTAAGATACTGTGTGTGTGTGTGTGTGTGTGTGTGTGTGTGTGTGTGTGTGTGTGTGTGTGTGAGTGTGTGTGAGTGTGTGTGAGTGTGTGTGTGTGTGTGTCCTGCCAAGTTTCGTTTTCAATTTTGCTGTGTTTATCCAGCAGATTCTCTGCAGTCTGTTCACAAAGAGCTGGCCATGACAGCTAGGACAAATGTGGCGGAATTGCAGAGAGGCTGACAGAAAAAGTGGAACTGATGGCTGTCATCCCTGCACAACACTTAATAGGAGAACAGATCTATAAAGACAGTATGGATGAATTCTGCCGTTCAGCTGCAGTATGGACGAATGTGCCTCCTCTGCCTTATCAGTTGAACTATGCCACATCTTGTCTATGTGTTCCATACTGTAGAGAACCAGTGGGTGTTTTGGACAAGTGGTACACTGTGGCTTCTTGAGCAGGTAGATGCAATCATACAAGCAACAGCATTTTCAATATATTGTATTGATATTGAGGATATACAGAGGATTCTGCTGCCTGGAAATGATGGAGAAAATGATTAGTTTCTCGGCAGCGAAATGAACAGGTGGTGTGAGAGGTAAGCAGTGTTTTTCAGGAATTCTTAAAATCAGTCTTTGCTGTTTGACTGACGCGCTTGGAAGAGGAAGAAGGTGCAATGCAGGATGGTGCCAAGTTGTAGACATGGGATGAAGTGACAGTGGGATGAGGATTGTTGCACCAGTGATTATGATTTCAGATTTATTGCAGTCGAGTTTGAGGAAGACTATTTCCTCTTAAACCAGGCATTTGGTGAGGAATTAGCAGGTGCCATAGATAATGAATTGAGTCGTGAGGTGGAGCCTGCTGCAGGAGTGGTGAATTTTCATTTGTTTATGCAGATATATTAGTGCCTGTCAGTGAAGTTTAATTTGAACCAGGGCAAGGATATGTGCCAATAAAGCCAAGAGAGGACTTAAAGACTTACAGCAGATGAGAAGTGATGGCTAGATTGTCAAAACTGCACCTAAGTCGATGATACTGATATATCATGTGGTATCAGGGGTGAGGAGGTCATTTGTGACTTTTAAAAGTGCAGACACGCTTCATCATCATCATGCAGATGATGATGAAAATAAAAATTCTAGCGCCATGAGATAAATAGAGGTATTACTAAATGGATAGCCACATACCCTTGGAACTGACAGACCTTTAAAAATGGTCCACAAGTAGATGGATAAACATTGGAGAGCATAATTCATAATTCATACAAATCTGTAATAAATTCTATCTCAGTAGCTTTTGAAGGGGAGTATACCACAGTTGCCAGGAATGTGCACCCATGCAGTTTGAAAGTAATCCTTACAGGAGAAAGGGGAAGCTGTGCTACTGCTGATAGTGTGTCAGTCAAATACAGCTATTCCAATACAATTATCAATATGTGGTTTGTTTTGTACATAAGCCTATTAGGCATGTTCGGATTTAGATAAGTATTGAGGGTTGTGATTCAGTGAGTCATTATTATTTCAGTTATTGATTAATTCAGAAAACTTCTGGCAGCCAATCACTGGAGTTGATTTCACTTGGAATTGTTTTCTGCTTGGCCCGAGGAATCTAGCCAGGGATGGAAACTGCTTTCTCTGTTGACATTTTTATTGTGATGATGTAATTTTGGAACAATCATGCACCTTCAGGATGAAAGCATGAAAATGTAATTCAATGAAGAACAGTCACTAAACTTACATTGGAAGGATTACTTAGTGACCACGGTGAAAGGGACGCATGGGTCCCAGTGCCTTGTGTGGCTTTGAGATATTCCTCACCTTGAAGCTTGGAGATAGTATAATGCAGACTCATAACCCAAAACAACACAATCAACAATATGACAGGTGTGATGGAAGGGCTGGTGAGGATTAATTGCAAAAAAAACCCCAAAAAAATAAAAACAGAAATGTGAGACTGTACTGTAATAGCAGTGGGGGGAAAAGTACGGAAAAGTAAAGTGAAGACTTTTGGACAAAACAAACGGAGTTGAATCACAGAGAGTCTGCAATTTGGCCCAGCTGTTAAAACCTTTGCAAATTTGCAAAATACCTGTAGTATCCAGTGGACTTCCAGCAACAACACTTAAGGATTAAACAACCAAGCCGACCTCTGCTAGGACATGGAGACAGTGCTTATATCCATATATCGGCAAGAGCAGCTAATAGGCAAAGATAAACATAATCAATATTGGCATGCTAATTTACTGTCTGCATTTACCTGAATTCCCTCTGTCAGAGAACTCCAGGAAAGGTCTTGCTACTCTTTGTCAGAGGCACCATGGAAAGTGCTGGAAAGTGCTTACAACCGAGGAGGAGATGAATAATAAGGGTGAACAAGATGAAAATAAATTGGTCACTGAGGGAGCTAAAGGCCAGGAGACAACTGGCCTTTACTTTACCCTGAGGGTAACACAGCCACAGAGCAGGAGCTGTGGTCTCAGGTGGGCTGCATGTAATTCACTACACTGCTTGAATGTTCCAATTAGCAAAATGCCATGAGTCGGGGATGAGCCTTTCTCGGCAAGGTTACACATAATCGTACTGAAAAGGTTCTTTCTACCACATATGGTGCACTGTTGCCAAACGGTGCTGTTCACACAGTGGATGGTATGCAGATGGACACCAAAGAGAAACAATCCCACAGAGGAGACCGTGGTGAAACACAGGAACCTTTACATGAAGTTAATACTGATGAGCACAGGCAGACAGTATATCAGAGCAGTCGTACATGTATTTAAAGTAAAGTCTGGCTGTCCCCAGATAATCAATACAACAATGCAAATTGGTTAAATAAACTAAGGAGGTCGGTAAAGATTCCAGCATGGTTGGTTCTAGATGTTATATGCATTTAAATCGCTTCCCAGACCCATAATGTGTGAAACATAATGTTAAAGCTGAAAAGCTTTGACATCAACAAAGAAGATATTTAGTTGTGTGCCATCTATTCACCAACTGACACTTCCAGTGAAAATGGCACGTTTGTACCAAGTCATTTTTGCACCTTGAGCAGTAGTGTATCCCAAAAACAACGTAATTTCGGCCTGCCAGTCGCACTAGAAGGTCATGGGATCACTAAGATCAATGGGATTCTAGGGGTCATGGATGTGCACAGCCACATCCAGAAAATATTTGAATCACCCAATTCATCATAAAAAAGAAAAAAAAATGCATAAGCAATAACCCAGTTATTGCATTTACTGCCAGGATCTGCGACAGTGGATATGTGGCTGTTCGGCCAAACACATGATATCTCAGACACTATCGTCTCAGGAATAAAATGATATTAGACAATAGCATCATTTATCAAAGTGTAAATATTGTCAAATATTGGTCAAAGATTATTTGCAACGTAAACTATTTGGGTAAGCAATGCTAACTAGCTAGGAACATTTGGTCGTCTCTTATCCTCCTCAGTTAAAAATGTCAGTATCTATGAGGCATGTCTGCAACCAGGATAATACTGCCAACTGGTATTGTGTACAATGATACAGACTAGATAAATAAAACAGTTTACCTCAAATCTATCACAATACTACCAGATTCCAGCTCCAGCCAAGCATCTTCATCCTTTTTTTCAGCAGTAAATATGTGAAATTTCTAACCTTAGTCATGCCTAAAAAAAAAAATAGGCTTTGCAGTGAACCTTTGAAAGTACTGTCATCACACTCTCTGTATTTTCTTTGAAAATGTATGACTCTGACATTTCCTGTTTTTGCCTAAATTGGCTCCGTGATTGGGTGAAGGTGCTCAAGAAATGGATATGCCCTATGGAAATGTGTGCACAATTGTTACATCTCTTATATCTCTTGAGGGATGAGGACTTTTAGTTTTTGTGTGTGTGTGTGTGTGTGTGTGTGTGTGTGTGTGTGTGTGTGTGTGTGTGTGTGTGAAGCTCTTATTAATGTAAACCCCTCTCATTCTGATTTATGTTCTCTGAGATAAGAGGGTGGAAGGGTGAGACCCACCCCACACCCCATCCCCCGCCATCTAGTTATGACAACTGAGTTTGAACTTAGATGCCCTTTCTTCTTACTGTATATATTTTTAAACACATTTCTGGAAGTATTGGTCAAAATAAATAAATAAATAAATAAATAAATACATAAATAAATAAAATGGATAAATAAAAGAAAATTACCCAAACCCTAAAGATTTTTTTTTTGGATTTTCCACTCCACAAGGAGGCCAGAGGTTAGATTCATCTACAGACCAGCAGATTTGTAGCTGGGGGGAATTGAACATCTTCAAAGCTGAAGCTTGCCAACATGACTCCACATCATAGTTCATCACCCTGATGACCAAATTTTGAGTCGACCATGTTCACGTGTGGTACAGGTGGGACAAGAAATATCATTACTACCCCAAATGTCAACAAAGGGTTGTATATACAAAATGTATGTACATTCAGGAATGATAAATGCCTCATTTAGCCTCATCAAATCACTGAAAATGCTGTTGAACAACCTGGCATAATATATACACGCACAAAGAAAACATGATTTCTAGGAAATTCCATTGGTTTTCTTGACAAAAAAATGACAAGTAATAATAGAGTGACATAAAACAAAACGTACTGAATTTAGAATAAGACTGGAAATGTAAATTGCAAAACTCTATAGCCTCGTTTATGTAAGCAGTCCTGCACTCTGCTTTTTTACAGGGGCCTGCTTTGCAATAATGATTTCAAAGCATGTTCTTAGAAAAGAACTCACATATGTCTAGTTTTGTAGAGCTCTAGAAAGCACTTACATCTTTCTTCTAATTTACTGACCAGCTGAATGCATGGAAGATGATTCAAGAATTGAATAGCTGAGTGGCTGAGTTACTTTAATGGAAATGTATTATAGAGTACTATATAGGCCCTTATCTCAGTGCCAAACAGTGTAGGATGTGGCTGGAAATCAAAGGCACTTCAAGGAAAATTATGATTCAGTTTCACATACACATTTTATTTTGCATCAAAGGGTTGAAAAACGGCCATACTGTATGTGGCTGTGTATTCCTGAGGGCAAACCAATCTGGCAAGATTTTTCACAGGGAGAGCCATTTCAAGAACATTAAGAAGAACAGAACCATCAAAACAAGTGTAAAAACACTGCATCATAAATCTCGTTGGCAGAAAATTTTAACTGGCTGCATTTTAAAACTGGGAAAGGTCCTTAACTGCGTTCAGGGGACACAATTACCAGTCGTTGAGTTTTATACATCCTTATAAGATGGTATATAAAACCAAATCATAGCACTGTGATATTAAATATCACTTAATTCTCATTTAACCAGGCACCTCGTTTGTCTTCAGAGGACACCAAGGCATTTTAATGTTTCTGTTTCTGTTTTTGTCCCCTGTCCAAGACAAAACATGGCCTGTGGTTTCCATCCACCTCCTCTACATCTTCCCCACCATCTCCTTTCCCTTCAGTCTTATATTGTCCATAGATTATTGCACTGTCACCATTTTTGAATGTTATACTTGTTAATAAATGGAAAAGAACTAGCAAAAAGAACACTTTTTCCTCTTAACTGCCTTCTTTTTTAGGAATAGTAGAGCTTTGGGCGCAAGTCAAATTCTTATGCCCTTGCTTTGGATAACACAAACTAATTTGTTGCTTTGTTACTATAAAAATATCCCGGAAAGCATTTACAAGTGCAATCCTAGATAGGACTCCCAGTAACTTAAGTATGAAACACAGAGCAACATGTTGTGTTTATTGTTTTGGCATATTATCTTTAGGTCATTAATTACCTGTAATTTTTCCCTCATAACTCTCAATATATGGGTACTTCTAAAAAAACAAAAAACAAACAATACAGTACAGCCAAGTATACTTCTTCTGTTTAGGTTCTGTTTAACATCTATGTCCCTCTTTGCCATTATGATTCTCGTCCTCAGCTCTGCTGACGATGAGTTTTGTGCTTATTATCACCAAAAACGCTCTGTGCAAAGTACAACAATACAGTAGCTTCATCAAAAAAAAGCTAACATTTTGAGCATTAATGAAAAATGATTCACAGTAAGAAATCACAATTAAAAGAGACAACATCAGGTTTGGCTTGCATAGCAAAGCAAAAGAAAGAGAAAATCATTATTTAAAAAAAAAATATTTACAAATTATGCAAGTCCTTTCACTTCCTTGAGTCAGTAGATTTTGTTGTGATTTTTCTTCATCTCCATTGTGTGAATAGTTGTACACCATGTGACAGAAAATAGAAGCGGACATGTAACATATGTTTTTTTTTTTTTTCTTTTTTTTCTTTTGAAGAGGGGGATGAAAGTAACATTGTGAGATTGGTGTCTGTGTCTGTACATGACATTTACAGCTCTGCATTTTATCTTGCCCTTTCTTTCTCTGTCTTCATTCTGTCTCCTCTCCATCCACCAGCCTTCATTCTGTGTTGCAGGCAGAGAGAAATCTCATTGCGCTTATAAACAAGGCGTCCTGGGACAGACAGCCACTGCAGGGAGAAAGGTCTCACAAAGACTCTGAAAGAGATTCAGAAGGCCACACTAAACAACAGCATAAAATCTGTCTGAGGTTACTTTTTCCTTGGTAGACTTCACTCCTATACATGGTAGGCGTACAATACATGGAAATATCTGTATCTTTATGTGTGCAACTCACAAAATTCATTGTATCTGTATACCCAAAAACCTAATTCATCATGAGAAAATCTTAAATTGTTCTGACATGAAGATCCCAGGCCAACAATTAATATGATTAACTTGAGCAAGAGAGATAAAGGTTCATTTACATTACTCATTACAATATCCAAACAAAAACCCAAAACTTAAAACTTTCCTCACTCCTGTGAGGAAAAAAAGGTTTTGGTACAAACTGCAAATGTTTATAACATGTCATGAAGTCATTGCCAATTACAGTGTGTACATTCAATGATGGTGATGAGCACTCAAACACCTCCTCACACATACTCACATTGATCCCTCTTTTCTGTGCTGTTTGTGGGTGGATGCCCATTGTGGGAGGGATCTGTGCCAGGTCTCTGGTGGCTCCCTCTACCCAGGGTGGCCCTGCTGGATGTTGTTGTACCACTCCAGGAAGCCATATGCTGCCGCTCCAGTGTCGACACGGTAACCATACACTCTTCAGAGGGGTCTGAGGCTGCAGCTGCCCACGAGCTGTGCATGCAGGCACCCACGCTGTGCAGGGACTTCAAGGCTGGTGTGTGGGCTGTTGAGTGGATGGTAGAGGAGGGTGTTGGTCATGAGTTATGAATGAGATATCCTCATACAAAGTACATACTATGTACTCCATTTACGATGCGAACAGATTTTCTGTGGCTGTAAACTTATGAACACTACAACTTAGTCTTACCCTCTGTGTTGGTGTCTCTTCGTCTGGGCAGAGTTCCAACTGTCTCTGTCTGCGGTTTGAGGCTAGGCAGTGGCGCCCTCTGGTGGCCCAGGCTCTGTGTACCCAGTACACCATTGTCTATTGAGCCAGAGCTGTCTGAACGGCACTGCTGAGAGTAGGTTTTACCTACAATGGACAGGAGAGTAAGGGGGAGGTATTGGAGAGAGGGTTTGGCTAAGCATGCCTGAGCAACCATAGTTTTTGACCCAGACAGAGTGGGTCAGGCCCAACACTGAAGTGGCTCTACAAACATAATGTGGATTTACAAGGCAGCCAGCAAGATCCTGCAGCTGTATTGGAAGTACAGTAAAAGTGATTAAATGAAAATGACACTGGTAAAATTAAAGACATCCTGATTCACTGCCAGATATATTGCACACCACTTATTGACTTCTTAATTACCCTATATTACACCCTATATATAACCTAAAGATGATTCACATGCTATTTCCATTGCACTGAATATTTGTGAAAAAGTACAACTATATCTACCTCCTACTTTTCATGTCATGGAAGCTTGTATAAGCACTAAAACAGTATTCACGAAGTTCCAGAGATATGAATGCATAAACTGGGTTTTGTGGACAGTTACTAAATATTTTAAGAATAATGCTCTACTCTCTGTCACCCATATTTCTTTGTTGCCAATGCAAATGGCTTGACCTACAGTTCAAAATTATGGGACAGCAAAGGTGATGGTTTCTCCATTCAATTAAGTGTTTTACTCAAATCAGAGAACATACAAACATTAGCAATGGTACCATTTAAAGCTTGGAATGACAACTGCAATATGGCACCCCCTGTGGAAATACTGTCACCACACTGGCTTTGTTCATGCTTTGATTTACTGGACTGAAGATATTTTCTTACTCTCAAATTCACTGACAGAACTTTTAATACAAGGACTTACAATATATGACAGCTTAACATGAGACTTTAAAAAAAAAAAAAAAATGTTTGCATCGATAATGTGCATGAATATTTTTAGTCAAGCTGACCTGTATTTGACCCGCAGTGGGCTATTAAAAGTGCTGAAAAGAACTTATTCTCAATGCACAAGACAATCTCTAGTTGGGCTTTCACCTACCTAACAATAGATTTATGTTCTAAAAAAGTACAATTTTGTCCCTGTGGGAGAAGCCTTCAAGTTTCTCTCTAAAGAAATGGGTTCAGACTGAACCCTATTTATAATTGTGTCAAATCTTAAATGTTAGATATGGGACTTTTATGTAGAGCTCTACCAAAGTTCTGACAGGATTCTACAGTATGTCATGATTGTGATGTCTAGGCAGGCATGGTTTCAAATAACTTTTTAAAGGCTTCTTCTGAAAATCTCTGACAAAGAATGTTTACAGGGAGGGAGAAAAATGAACAACTTTTTTTTGATTATGGTACATATTGGTGGAAAGGGGATTTTAGGCTGTTTGAGTACCTCTGTAATAAAGTTCAGTTAGCTTAGAAATAAAAATACTTGGAAAAAAAAGTTTTATGAACTTGGAGTATTTGTCATTGTCCCATTGGCAACATGAACATGTTGTTTGTGATTCACAGTGACAATTGTCCTAAGAACCAACCCTTGGCTATGGGTGAATACATTTGTGTGTGCTGAAACTGAAGGCTCAATGGACCATTGTAAGCCTTGGACTCTGTTGTATACAATGTGATCATAGGAGACCATCACCAACACAATATACAGTGTGATTTTGACTTGTGACGTCTGACCAGTAGATACATTCTTGCATATAATCTCTAGTCCCTCATCAGATACCTAGATGTTTGAAGGTTCTGTGCAGTATCTCTAAGGCCATCCTTACACTTCCACTCTTTCAATGTGACTTTTGTCATCCTATCATGCCAGGTTGCATTTACTGCCAAGTCTGTACACTCCGAAATTGGATCTTGTTCACATTTGGATCCGATTAGCTGGACAACATGCCGAGGTGACCTGGCTTGCACTGAGTTCAGATCTCATTGAGGTGTGGACAACATGTGGGCACAATCTGGACAATTTATCATTACATATAGTGGGAATATATCTATGTCTGATCAGGCAGGTTGCATTCAAGTGTCATAAAAGTCACGTCGAAAAGACAAATGTAACCACAAAGCAGAGATCTCAGTGGTTGTTTCTAGTTTCTGTTTGAATGCAGGGGTCACAGCCCCAAGTGTCCTGTCACCACAGGGACTTCTTTGGCCTTTAAGGGAGAGTGGGGTAATTTGTGCCAAGGGGCAAGTAGTGCCACCCCTGTTATCTAGAAAACCATAGAAGAAGTTGGTCATGTGACCACATATTTTTGAAGAGGCATCCATTTCACTCATCCTGCAAAGAAGGGAGACACATGGCTTGAGAGGTAAGCACATTTAAGTTCAAAAAATTTTTTTTTTGCCCTCCAAAGTAAAATGTCTATGATCAAGGTTTTTTGATTGCTGTGTTTGAACAATTATAGAAAACTTTGAAAACAGTTCACACAGGTTTTAGTACTTTAGTAAGCTACACCATGAGTCTATACAGTTAGCATGATGTTTGCTCAAAACAGCTGGGGGATGCATTTTTTTCAAAAAAGTGGGCTTGGGGTAAATTGTGCCAAAGGGCCTGGGGTAAGTGGTGCCAGTGGCACAGCTTGTGATTATATACTATATATTACTTTATTGTATTTTATTGTTATTGTACATTGTCTTCTTACCTTTGATCACTAAAACTATTGAGATTCAGATGAAGATGATTTGCAGGTGCTCATTTTGGAAGTTTTATTTTGTTCTGGGTGTGTGTTCATGTGGCGCTCGGCCTTGTTATAGAAAAGTGGCCTGTGATCTTGTTAAAATAATAAATAAATGTTAAATAAATAATTTTGTATTGAATTTGTTTTGCTTTTATATAGCATTATCATCTGTGAGATTAAAATGCTAAAATTAAAATTTTTTCGAAAGCTGTATTTCTCAAACAGTTTACATAAGATCCAAAGTGATTGTTCCCAGGGATGCACAACATCCTAAACTATATGTGCATATTTTAGTTGGAGGCATTACTGTAATCCCCTCGCTTTAAAGGCACTTTAAGTAAAAATTGGCACTATTTACCCCACTCTCCCCTACTGTCCATACCCTCCACAGTTCTTTCAGTTCTGGGTAATTCATCAGGTTCTCGTTTTCTTACTTCTTCATGTTGCTATCAGCGAGACTCTCTACATCTTTCTTCTTTCCCTTGATCATTACCAAAATGTCCTCTTCTATCACTCTCAACCACCCTTTATGGTGTCATCTGAACTTTTGTGGGTTCAATCCATACTTAGCACTGACAATGCATGCATCTTACACCTTGCTTCTGTGTACTGGACCATCTCAGAGGCATCTTTGCACAGTCTTTATCTCAGATCCTGTTTGTTGTGGTAGATCCCTGTTTCTATTGATCTGGTAGTGAGAGCCCATCAGTGTTGTCCTTCACGCCGGCTTTTTACAGCCACTGATAGAATTTCCTGATGTCAGCCACTTCTGCTATCTGCCAGCAGTACATTCTATGAAGGGGCTTGGATTGCCATGGCCTCCTCTATTTGCTCTTCATCCACGTTGCTTTTTTGCTACTGTCTGAGATATTCTTTTAGCAGTTCATCCTTGCGAGCTCTTTTATAGATGTACTCAAGGATGCTTTGTCTTTCATTCAGGATGGTGTCCTTGAAGCCCTTACTCTCATTGATGTAAAGTCTTATGGTACTGGACTTTAAGTGAAATCCTCCATGCATCGAGAGATGTTTCCAGGTCTTGGTATCAACATCTTCCATTGTCTCTCTTCATTGTTGCCAGCTCACTATACCAGCTTCTTATCTGATGATTGATATTGGGCATTTGTGTTGATAGCTTGAACCTTGTTCTTTCCATTCAGCCAGCACTTCTCTTACTTTTTTCAAGGTATTTGGATTTTGCTATCTATTTATTTCTTACTTCATTTTTGCTTCCTCATCATGGTTCCAATGTGACTGTGGTGTTCACAGATATTGGTACGGTCTGCCCTTTTTTCAATACTATCTACCCACAATTTGTATTCTTTTTTCCATAAATTTTTAACAGGGGTGTTTCACCTTATATCAAGACCATAGGCGCTGCAGAAATGATATGGTGTTTAGCAATCCAATTCATTGTGTGCCTACTTAATGCCAATAGCCCGGAGATCATCTTATTTAATTCCAATGACCTCTGAAAAATCAGATCACCAATCTCACTTTTCAATATCTCAGACATACCTGAGCCCTCCAGGTTATCCATGCTGTGACCAGGAGTGTATTCAAAGCCACACAAATTCTTTGACACCACAGCGTATCTTTCATCGTCCTCCTCATCCTCATCTTCCTCAGACAGGAGGGTGGTCCCCAGGTCAGAGCCCAGTGTGCTGGACATGAAGTCCATTGGGGGAATGGGGTTGTTGGACATGTTTGGACTGCCTTTCATATGCCTAATTCAATGTGGAGAAACACATGCATACACAAAATGAAAGACAAAAAAGGGAATGGAGGTGAGCAGAGAGTGAGTGACGCAAAAAATATTCCAGTACGGAATGAGTGCATGTTCAGTTAGGTTGAGGGGCTGTGTGCAAAGATTAAATTAATTCTTCTTTTAAGCATCTATGAATGCCTGCAGTGATTTCACTGATTGCTTTCTGTGTGCTGGTGTGTGTTGTGCTAACACAATGGAGTTGTAATTGGACTGGATAAAGGATATCTGGATGGGCAAGCCTGTCACCAACATGCCTGTTATCTCCCCCACAGCTGTCCTCCATGATGGCTCACATCCCACCATAGAGGAGACGCATGCATAATTACCAACTCTATTTCCTGTTGTCAGTACAGTGTGGTACAATAAACCTAGTCATTACCCTTCAACATGTGTCGCCACTGACTTGACAAGTTTTCCAGTGCTCCAT
The DNA here is from genome assembly GCF_902150065.1 of Myripristis murdjan. Lineage (NCBI taxonomy): Eukaryota > Metazoa > Chordata > Actinopteri > Holocentriformes > Holocentridae > Myripristis > Myripristis murdjan. The sequence continues at coordinate 24,326,257 of NC_043993.1, forward strand.
CAAAGGTGTAATCAATGGAGAGCTGTTTTTATCGCTCTCAGGTAACACAGACGGCAGGTTAAGGCTGACACATGTAAATACTGGCAGTATGAAGCACTCAAACATTGGTCATTGATATGCAAAAGCCTAGCTATCTACAGAATAAAATGAATAAAATTACAGGCTCTTCTGCCGCTGTGCAAAGCAAATATTGCCTGCTCAAAGTATTCTGCACAAAGTTGGGCAGTTAATTTATGCATATAAACAAGTGTCTGTGGTATTTGCAAAGAATGGCACAGATCATGCAGCGCTCACTGAATTGCAATACAGGATATGCAATATAGGACAAGCAGGGCAAACCATCGAGACAAATTTTCCTCTTACTTGAACTTTCAAGTATCTCTCTTATTCTAGCCTGATTGTCATATATTTAGCCATCATAGGTGCAGAGTAATTCTCCAGTGGCATCTTGACGGTGTCAAACAGGGTGACTAGAATATTTGTGACAAACAGTATGCAATAGTGAAACCTCTATGCAGTTCAAAGAGCCTTACCATGCCTGCTTGGCCACCTCATACTGGTAGGCTCTGGTCAGCTCATCCAGATGGGCTTGCAAAATGGACTGCATTTCCTCATGGTGGGCAGAGCTGAGAGAGGAGGAAGAGGGCTGGCTGAAGGTAGCTGCTGGCGGGGAGGAGGATCTTGCCCTCAGAGGTGGAGTGGGACCTCGCTCCTCCTCTACCTCGTTGTCCAAATCCTGGTGAAGGTACGTCTGGACTGACAGGGGTGGGGCCCAACTGTTGCTATCATATCTATATCGAGGACAGAACAGCAACTGCGATTATCATCACATAGTCATATTGCAGAAGAGAAAACTGAATATTTATGTGGATGAAACAACGTTTAAGATAAAATGCAGCCTATGGGTGTTGCTAGAAAAGAAAAGAAAAAAAAAACAATTCTCCACAATGTTCATAATGTTTATGAGTAACTGTTATCAGCTATCTACACTGATATCAGTGTACTGATCTCAATTTAAATTTAACTTAAATTAAATTTCTTTTTCTGGCTTCTTCATTGGTGGGCAGCCATTTTAAGGATTACTTTTTTCTACATATGAAAAGCACAAGCTCTTGAACTGCTCCCTCACCAGTTTCTCAGATGGTGCACATGCACACACAGATACACTCACGTGACCTCTGTGTATTTTCTTTGTGCTCTGGTCCATCTGTGGTTGACTTCTGTGTTTGTGTGTACAGTATATCTGTGTTCCAGGAAAGAGATTGATGAGATATGAATGTATCTTACCCTCCTCCATGGTTTTCCGAGGGGTAGCGGTCAAGGTCAACCTCGGTACCTGGCAGAGGGTGCATGGGTGGGGGAGGCAAGGGCATGTTAGCCCAACATGTCCCATTTGATTTAGAGGCCTTTGTTCCACCCTTCACCTTCTTTTTCTTCCCAGCCTTTCCACCTGAGGGTAGGTAAGTAAGGGAAAATATTGGTCTGAGATAATACTGAGAAATCCCTATGGAGTCTGCTGTGCTGGCTGCTTTAATGAGCACAAATTATTGTACTGGGTTTATACACACACACCCACAGTCTGCTTTGAAAGTTATCTTATATCTTATGCAGCTATCTTAACTTTTCCAATTTTTTCCCCTACCTACTGCTCATTATTTCTTCTTTTTGTGTGCTGACAGAGCACCAGGACTTTTTCTTAATGTTGGCATTTCTTAAAGAGGCATCAAAACCTGACGCTCACCACTTTCCGTTGCTCCCATACACTTCCCACACTTGCTCTCCTTTATCTCTCAGGTAAGGCTGACATTTAGCTGAGTGCACAGCCCATTGTGCACAGCTACACAATCTACTTGCAGAGCAGTCTCTACAACGCTCCTCTATTACCACGCTAATTGCATATATACACATAACTCAGCACACTAAAGAATTTTCCCCTCTCGCTAATCAAGTTAATCCAAAGATATGTGTCATAATTCTCTGACATTTCTGGGCTAGAGAAGCTCCCAGGGCTGAGGGAAAAAATGTGACAATGACAGAGGAGTAATTAAGAACAGTATCCTCAGGGTCCATTTTCAGTGAATATGTAAATAAATCTCCTCCTCTGCATTTTGCTCTTTGCCTGGTTTGGTGTAACTGCTTCCTTTTACTCCTTGTAGCATTTATAAGAAAACTCTTTCTACTTTCTGCTATTTTCTTGCTAAATCAAGCTAATTATCTTTTTTTTTTTTATCACTTTCCAATCTCATACTGGGCATCCAAACAGTGTTGCAATCCAAGGAGATACAACACTATGACTCAAGAGATTCATTCACACACATAGGCACAGATAAAGCATAACACACAGGGATAAACAGAGCCCTGTTCTACGTAGACATAGACCAACACTGAGCTCTATCGTGCCCACCCCTCCTCTGATTCCCCCATGCCTCGTACCACTGCAAGGGCGTCTGTCGGTCAGTGAGTAGCCCAGGTTGGCTATTTCCTGCTGGGCTTGGAGAGAGGCCTTCCAGCGGGGGTCTGGCCTGTCCACAGCGAGCTCATGGAAGCTGTTGGACTGGAGTATCTGAGTGGTGGCATAGGGGGTGGGCTGACTCCCTCGCGCTGGACTGCTGTAGCCTGCCTTCCCCATGAAGTCAATACTACTGTAGATGGCACCATCAGACAGCATGGTACCAGTCTTCTCCACTGCTGCGGATGGTAAAACATCTGAGACAAGGTAGGAGGGTGACAGAGTCAGAAAGGGGATCATGGAGAGATAAGTTGACATGAAGTTAACGATCTTTAAGGTCATTAACACTCCCTGCTGCTCTGGCACTCTGGATTAGTTAAACACAGGACTCAAACGGACTTGATATAAATGAAAGTGATTATCTGGGGCCATAATTAGTATGCAGCATGCTGTGGAAGCCCAGTGTAATGTTCACCGAGAGAGACACTCAGACAGGGTTAACCTTCAGCTCTAATGAGCTCAAAAGAACATGCAAAAACATACACAAACACAGATTTGTCAACTATCAGTCTTGTACCACCACACATCCTTCCAAAAATGTATATGATAATGCATGCCAGAGCATGAGAAAGACTGGCATGCAAATGCAACTGATTTAAGCCAAATATAAGGCTTGTCAAATTCAATTAGTAAAATGCTGCCCTTGAAGGCTCTTTCAGTTTTTGTTGGTGTTTGTGTGTGTTTGTTTGCATGTGTTTGTGCATGCATGATGGCCTGTCACTGTGCCTCCCAAAGGATAAATATCAAAGTGACTGTCCAGGCCAGGCATTGCTTAAGCTGTATTATTCGTCACCCTGGACTTGCCAGCTGCCCCACAGTGTGCCTCTGTGTTTCTTACCTCCACGGCCAAAGTTACTGTTGCCCTTTGGACTCCCTAAGCCCCCGTTAGCTGGGAGGCTGGTGGAGGGCCAGGAGTCAGCCAACCAGGGGAGGCCGGGGTCACCCGCTTTCAGCAAACCAGGACGGCTGGGAGAGGATGTTTTTAGAGAGATAAACAGAAGACGGAGGGAGTGATGGGGGGAAGAAAACAAAGAGGAAGGGGGGAAAAGAGAGGAAGAGAGACATAGTTAGATATCCAGCCTGCTGCACAACAATATTGCTCGTTTTTTTTCTGGCTGCTTCAGCAACAAATTGGTGTGAAACCTCATTCAGCATATTTGCTTCGGTGGAGCGGCGCAGCGCGTAGGCGACAATAAACAACACAGAGACATAAAGTGGCAAGTCTATAAATCAGGCCTCTGCCACCCCTTAGACTCCACCACCCCTGACTCTCCCTGGAGACACATGGCAGGCCTAAATACACATTAAATCCACTTTAGAGCCCTAGCACAACAGAAATTTACATTTTAAATTGAGAACCACGGACACCCTCTGGCAAACCGGCTACATTGGTGTGCTGTCTCCATAGCAACAGAGGCAGCAAAGCCCATTAGGTGGTTCAGGCGAGCTACCATGTCATTTTTGTCTTGGTGAAATACAATAGTCATAAATACAGGCTCTACCTTTCAGGTGGGGAAGTTGTGGGCAGGATATTCAGGGAAAAAAAATATGATGGTATGTGGCCGCATCCCATCAGCTGCTGGTAAAATGATAAAACAGTCACATGCCCCATGCACCCTGTTTGCATTTGTCTAATTAACATGGTAGTACACAAATGAATTTTCCACTGAGCCTGGCTCACCAAGTGCCGAGGGAATTGTACACAGCTGACTTGTGATGGCTCAAAGGTGTTTAAGCAATTATGTGAATAATTTCCATATTAAAGTACACAGGCATATTCAAGCAAACACATACATTTACATACATTTGCTTCAGCACACATTCCAACACCAAACACGACAGTAACACACATGAACGTATACAGTATTTAAAAATACACACATGCACACATGCAAACACGCACACATAGGGTTTAGGCAGCAAATGGTTTATTTTTAGCGTATTATTTGCAACATTTGTTTTGGCTCTGGGCTTATCTGCTTGTTAAAGTGTGACAAAGTGGAAAAAAGGAGCGGAAGGGAGGAAAAAAGAGGAGGAGCTTCATTCTGTCTCCTTTCTCCAACATTAATTCTGCTCATACGCTCCTTGTTTCACTACCCAGTGACATTCAGTGATATTTGAGGTAGGTATGCCTCATTCTCTGCCAGATAGAAGGACACTCTCATGCAAGTGGATTCTCAGGGTCCAGCTCCTTTTTGTTACATCCTGACAGACTACCCATACACTGTGTGCCAAGTCTTTCAACCAGCAAATTTATCACCTCTCCCCTCCTCCCTCGACCTCTCAGTCTGCCAGCAAACCTGAACCAAGAAAAGACCTGTGAATAGAATCTACCTGCATTAATTGCTACCTCTAATTTCAAAGGAATGATTAATGATTTCATCAACAGTTACATCAAGGCCCATGATGCGCTGAATTGAATAAGCACAGGGAGAGGAGGACCATATATGCAAAACCCACTCATCATGATAATAAGCTCTGATACACAAAGAGGGTGGATCAGCTATTACACAGCATGGCACTTTAATGTCAGTGCGGCTCAGCAAAAGCCAAAGTTGTGAGTTTCGTTATTTTGACAAGTTAGTTTAAATTCTCACCTTCCATTTCTAATCAGGCCTCTGTCTCTTTGGAATGTAACTGCAGTCCCATTGAAGAGAAAAGATGAGGCAAAGAGAAATGATTAAACTCAATTAAAGGTCTGTGAAAATCTAATGTGATGGTCTGCATGACTTGTACACTAGCACACTAGTAAATTAGCACTTCTATTTCAGCATCAATATTTCAATATGTGAGAAGTAAACACATACCTGCGCGAGTAAAGGTGAAGGACTGAACTGCAATTCAAAAGGATAAAGAGGCTGTTTGTTTTAAAAGCTCATGGACAATGTAGATTAAGTAAAGTGGTACATCAGTGTTAAAAAACATAAACATAATATAAAAAAGACCATGCATTTGATTAAAAAATTCATATTTGTTCCACATTATGAAATCAGGGCAGGGCTGGGGGTGCAGGATTATGGATCAAGTCCTTTCATCCCAGTATTCATTAATTTGTTTATCCATCACTGGCAATATCTCAGCTATGATCAGATTTTGAAAAACTCAAGAGAATGGGACACTGTACCACTGCCTTCTGCTATTTTTTTTTCTTTTTCAACTGGCCCAAGGGCTGACAGTACAATTAAAGGTCAAAACAAGGTGACATATTTGTCACAGCTTGGCCCAGAGGGATCTGCATCAATTCGTGGGGGGACAACATGTTTACTGTTCCACTGTTTTGTTTTGTTTTTTTTTGTTTGTTTGTTTGTTTGTTTGTTTTTTACTGAAAAAAAATCTATCTACCTATCTATATGGATATAGAAACTGATTTAGAGAGCTGCAGTAGAACATTGGAATGGAATGAAATACTTAATTTTCTTCTTCCTTTTTTTCCAAAATACTGAATAACAAAATAAAACAAATAAATTCTAAGATGGAAATATGATGTTTTGGAATGAAGCTCCTCAATTTGTTGTCAGATAAGGGATTAGAGAAGCCGCAGTTGATCATGTAAATCCCTAATGAATTAGGTAATCATCACGGTCTCTCTCCAAGTCACAAGTTTTATGAAAGCTGCCATACACAGTGTGAAGATAATAGCCCACAGCTATATGCTAGATCCACAGAGGGATAAAAGAATACTTCATTCTAAATCTAGACGCATTTCACATTAATGTGCAAACAACACCGGCCATGGTCCGATAATGGAGGGGGATGTTAAATTACTTATCTCGGATGAATGTATTAAAGTGTTGAGGTGCGGTCCTGATGGGACTCTGTTCACAGCTGATGCACATCAGTGCACAGTGAATTAAAGTAAATAGGGCCTATTTCCATCTGTGCTGAATATATTTCCTTTGTTCTGCATTTATGCCTTAGCACAGCCTAAATGGCCCAAAATCAACTTTCACTGGAGGGAGCGAGAGCTACTCTGCTATGAGATTCTGTGTTGATGCAGAACCATGTAAATTGATTTTTTACCTGCATAGTTGCTGAGGCCCTTCCTCTTTTTCCTCCTCCAATACAGCCAGGCACTGAAGCCCATTAGGACAATCCAGCAAGCCCCTCCCAGACCTGCAATGAAGGCTGGCTGCTTCACCACATCTGAAATGCTATTGTTGCCCTCCGTCCCCGTCATCACATCCCTCAGTTCTGCACCTGGAGGCACACATATGCACACACACATGAACAAAATGAACATTTGAATTTTTTCACATTATGCCATCATGTGATATGTCACAAAAACAAATAAAAACCAACCAATATGTACAGAAAATGCCTTTTGAATGGGTTAAAGGATGGAGATTGGGGAAAACAAAAAACAAAAACAAAAACATAAAAAAACTCCATGAAAAATAGATCAAACATTGAGGCAAATGGAACACATAAATGGTCAAAGGAAGAGGCAATGAATAAATAAAAACAAACAGGGTAACTGTGGTATAACTGAAAAAAAAAAAGAACAAAAACCAAAAACAGAGCATCAGCACATCCACTATGTAGGCAGAGTTAATCAATTCAGCAGTGCACTTATCAACTTGAGCTGCAAGACATGAGATTGACAGAGCAGCTCTGACAGAGTTTGATTTTCTGTTGCGGCTACTGTGCTGTGAAATTAGATTCACAGTCTCCAGCAGGAGGAAAAAAAAGCCCTATCATTAGACTTCAGTCCACAGCCCAGTGTTTTCCTTTCTCTGTGCGTTAAGGGTGTTTTTCCCACATATCAGTCAAAAGTCACAGATGAAGAGCATCTGGCCTGGGCTCTGATATTGATTCTGGGCTTATATACTCAGAGCATCCTTCAGCTATTTGATAAGATGTGATAGGCTGATAAGCTCCCTCAATAACACTGTCTACTTTGTTAGCGCCAGCTGCACACATATTGAGGAGGATTATTGATATGGCTAACAGCACTCGGCACAGTGTTACCAGACACTACACTAAATTAAACGCTATTGATTTCTTGATAGACGTCCATGTCACAAAGCACAATCTTCTTTCTTAAAGCGCGATAAATTGATAAATCATTTTTCCAGACAGCAATCTGTGATGGAGACCTATATGGTTCCTCCTTTGTCATTTAACCTGCATGGTGTATGTGTGTGTGTGTGTGTGTGTGTATGGGTGGATTACCCAAGATGATGAGCTGGGGTTTGCTCTTCACCCCCACCCCTGCGCTGGTGCCTGCGGCCACCTCCACACGGTACTGCACTCCAGTCTGCAGCCCCCCGACTACCACTGAACGGATGGTTGCGTCCACAGTTTTATTGACATGAAATCGAGTCTCGTTGGCCAAACACCAGATCTGACACAGACAGACAGGCCAGACAGAGCTCACTGTGAGGCGGCACAGTATATTGCAAAAATTATTCAGCGAGGTGCAGTAGTTTGCCTCTACCTTGTACTCCTGGATAATGCCGTTCTGGTGATCGGTGGGGGGAGGGTCCCATGACACACTGATGGAGGTGCTGTTATGATTCCCTATTGTCAACACTGTCACTTGCTGAGGAGGGGCACTGGGTGCTGGGGGAGGAAGGGCGGGGGGGTGAAGAGAGAGAAAAAATATTCAGCATGATTTAACATATTCTAGCTTTAAACAGAAAGGGAGTGTCTTCATCATGGCAAGCAGGAGTGCTTTGTCTCACACACTGCCTTGTATTCATATTGATGAAGCAAGCCAAAAATACATTGGCACTGTCTGAGCCAGCATGGCAGATTGCTGCTGTACGAAATGAGCAGGGAGAGAAGTATAGTTTTCCTGACTTTTGTCACATTTTGATGGTACGGTTGACTGCATGGCTTTGATGCACAGGAACCTGAGCAAGCAGGGCTGTTCCGTTTGGACTGTCGGTTCAGGATCCCATGAATACATTGCATTCTTTGGATTTCCAAGTGTAACACACCAAGCAGTTGGGGGCTAAATCCTACTTTACTGATCTCGCAAATGACAGCTATGCTGAGCAGGCCAGCAAGCGTAGCTGCTAGTAGCGAGCCCTGTGCCATGAAAGGATGGCTGAGCCCAGTAGCTGACATCGCTTCCATAATGGATTACTACCTTCACACACATTTTTACGCTTGCAAAGTAGAAACATTCAATTCTGCATATCTTATCTAAATAAAAAACGCTCAATTTCCATGTACTATAATGAAGGCTCTGTGATGTTTTGTTGATAGAAATGTGATCTGTGGCTCCTGGTGCCAAATTCCAAGTCACAGTCCGATGGGTCATTGCTTAGATGTACAAAACTGGCCCGATAACTTTGCATGGAGAGATCAGAGATTCAAAGAGGCTGCAGACAGCAGGAGGCAAACAGCATGTTTATGCAACTGAGCACATTATCATCCGTCATTGACAAGACTGTACAATCGCTCCGGGGATATATTTTCTCACTCTTCTCATTAAAACAATCATTATGTTCTGACTGAGTGGATGAAATAACTACTCTGAACCCAATTAAGGAGCCGCATAATAATAATGCTATCTGTGGTGGATCCATGTAAGCAAGCCATTGGATTCCACAGCAGTGTAATGAAGCCTAAGCAGGTGGGCCATGACACGACTATCTTGTTTGCCACCTGGCCGGAGTGCAACCTGGCTACTGTGGCTTGAACACTCCAGATGGGCTTAACTCTGGAGATGGCTGGACAGAAATGTAGTGAACATGCTCAGAGTGCCTCATTTAGACAACAGTGTGTCATTTAAACAAGCCCGCATTGGTAGACAGAGGGAATAAAGCCAAGTCCTCCAATGAATATAGGAAAAAGCCTCCTTAGCAAGCCAGTCCCAGTCACCTCTGGACAGCCCTTACAATCTGCCTCAGCTAACTCATAAATGGAAGAATATTTGGATAGATGTAAGATAACCCCCAGATAATGTTACTTGCACAGGTTGTAAATAGATATATGTTGGCAAAATATTCTAGAAACTGGCAATGCAATGGTAATAACTCTGCTGTTTGAAATACATTTTTTATACAGTTCAACAAGTCGACTCACATGCCATCTGGCCTGCAAAAATCCAGTCTTCAGATATCTATGTTCTGCAATTTAGATTTTATCAACACCCTGAAACAATTAGCATTAAAAAATAATTTTCACCAAATTTTAATTGCCATAATTTTGATGAGTCTACCACTGAGACTGCTAAATCAGCTATTAAACAGTCAGTCAGTAATTAAATGAGAAAGTGCCTTTTGGAGTTTTTGGAACCTTTATACTATTTCCAGAGTTCAATGTCATTATTACCCAGAAAATGTTTAATTCTGCCCCCAGGAGACTAAACAGCTAACATTAGCAAAATGTTATCAAACTTCTTGACAAGAATGGGATTCTGGCTCTATGTGACATTTTCAATTTTATGCTTCGCCAACAGACAGGAATGTCAGTTAACAGAAAAAAAGAAGAAAAAATGCAGCTGGAACATAAAAAATCCATTTTCAGTGTAAAACAAGGACAGCTCAATATGGTGATAAGGATACAGTAAATTTAAATGTGGCAGGCTCCATCTTGCATGGAGTAGATAGATAGATAGATAGATAGATAGACAGCCATGAAGTCCAAGGAACTCTCTGTAGACTCTCCATGACAGAACTGGGTCAGCACAGATCTAGAGAAGGGTAGACAAGTTCCTAAAACATGAAAAGTTGGCTCCATCATGGGCTCCATCATTATGATATGCAATAATTTTGGAACCACCAACACCGTTCCAAGAGCTAATTGTCTGGCCAAACTCAGAAACCAGACAAGAGAGTCTTGGTCAGGGAGATGACCAAGAACCTGCTGGCCACTCGAACAGACCATCAGAGTTCCTGTGCAGAGACAGAAAACCTGCCAGAAGGTCAAATAATCTATGCAGCACTCCATCAATTATATTTTATGGCAGAGTGGCTATACGGAGGCCACTCCTGAGTAAAAGGCATATGAAAACCCAACCGGGTTTTGTCAAACAGCACTTAAAGGCGCCTGAGAGCATGAAGAAGAAGATTCTGTGGTCTGATGAGACACAAAATGTAATTGAAATGCTATGTCTGGTAAAACACAAGCAACTACTCAACAACAAACAGCATTTTTAAAAATGTCTTTTTCATGTCTCACTCATAGACCGGCCTCTTTTGTAGTATTGGCTGCACTGCCACCACAATTTCTGGTGGCAGTGCTACATTTTGTTCGTATATGTAAGCTTCTGGAAAATCTGCAGCAATACAGACGAAATGAACACAGAGCATGTACAGAGGGCTCCATCCTTATCCATATATGTACTTAACATTGAGCATAAATGAACCTTGATACCAACCCCACAGTTAATAACCTTGGTGGCAGCATCATGATATGGGGATGCTTCTTAGTGGCACCGATGGGAAGATCAGGACTGAGGGAACAATGAACATGGCCAAACACCGACAGGTTGTTGCAGAGGACCTGCTACAGAGTGCACATAACTGCAGTCTGTTGTGAAGATCCACCTTTCAGTATGACAGCAACTGAAAGCACACAGCCAAGACAACACTGACTTTGGAATAAGTCTGAACGTCTTTGAGTGGCATAGCCAAAGCCTGAACTTGGACCACTCTCAAAGTCTGTGCGGAGACCTGACAACTGTGGTTCATAGACAGTTAGGAAAAATGGGTGAAGGTGTCCAAATTCAGGTGTGCAGACTTGGTTGATGCATTCCCGAGAAGACTCAAAGCTGCCAAAGGTGTTTCTGCATAGTACTGAATGAAGGCTCTTCAACTTATGTAAATGAGATTTTTCAGTACTTTATTGTTCATACATTTTCAAAAAAAAAAATCTAAAAAAAAATATGTTTGGGCTTTGTTATGTTGGGATATTGCGTGTAGACTGATGAAAAAAATCTATTTCAACTTATGTTTGTAACACAACAAAGGGTGGAAAAAGTGAAGGGGTCTGAACTTTCTGAAGACACAGTGTAACAGAGTGCTGGCTAGAGGGAGCTGCGGCATACAAATAGCCCAGAACCTGCTGCGTAACTCACTCCCAGCATGGAATATCAAAAACTGTTTCATAAATATGTGAAACAAACAACAGTAAGTGATGACAGCTGAGTTGAGGTGGAATACGGGAATGAGTCTGACCAGAATTTTGTATGCACAGAGACCATCTGCGCATGCAAGTTCATCTGCTGACTGCCATGGCTGATGGCTCACACAATCACAAAAAAATAGGAAAATATCCATTTCTACCTTTCATAAATTTCCATTTTAAGCATTTACATGACTCAGTCCTAGAGTGACCTACAATGAGTGTAGCAGTAGAACAGCATTAAATCCCTACATTATTATAATATAAACAACCAATGACAATGAATGCATGCACCAAAGCCAAGGCAACAGTGAATCATTGACTAAAGAAATGAGAGCAAAGGAGAAAAAACAGCTGTACAGTCTATCATATATTCCTCATTGACATTTAATGAACATGTTGTTCTTGGTCCTGTATTTGGCTTTAGAGGTGGATAATTTTGCTGATTTTATGCACATTAGTATATCAATGTTCATCTAGTTTTTGAGACTACCTTTTTTGTCAAAGAAACATCATAGTATGACATCAGAATTATGAATCCTTGAGGTTAGCAAACATTAATGCACTTTGCGTGACCCAGCAGCCTAAAATTTTCTAGATTTCATGTCAGATTTAATGAGGAGGGGCCGGTCAGTTATAGGCTTACATCAGGAGAGCATGAAAGTCATAAAGCCTAGTTCTGCAGTGAGAGAACAATGCCTAGCATCAGCAGACTTTAGGATGACTAATGGTTACAATAACTGTAATGACTCAGGACTGCATTGATAACAATTAACGGCTATAGCATCGGAAAGGATCAAAGAGTATGATCTCAACAGTGTGACTAACACAAAGATTGATGAGTACAGTATCAGTAATGAGAATATACTGATAGCATTTGCTTATGCTATGAGAAAGGAGTAAAGTTTAAGCTCATAAGCTGCATAATGTCACACCATATATGCCAAGATATAGGCAATTAACCATAACCATGTATGCTTAGGATATGAAGTAAGCTTATTAATGCATTAATTAGCTAATATTTCTATATCAGCATACTTGTCTTCACTTAGCACTTGAGGGGTATTAATACAAATTCCATTTGCTAAAACAAATGCTGCCATGACATCATCATTTTCGGCAGATCATCTACCATGGTTGCCCTCAGCTTTACACTAGAAATAAATATAAAGGCAGCTACCAAACAATCTGTCGGTGGATCTTGGTCCTGTTGAGCTGATGGCAGCACAAACAACATCAGGGTTAAGGGTTCACCTACTGTATACATGCACACATGGAACCATAAGGTGCTCTGAACAAACCTGCCCATCAAGTGTCATGGTATGCTACAGTCACTGTTACCATTAGCAGTTACCCGACTGGTAACTTGCAAATGAATCAAGTTGTGCTTAGACTGAGAAGTGGATTATAAGCATATGGACAAGACCAAAAAGTCTTATTATTACCAACAATGCTTATGGGAGTTGGAGCTGGAGTGTTGGAGTGTGTGTCTGTATGTGTGTTAATGGGCGGGTGGGGCATATCATGCTGTCTGGCTGGTGTGCGACAGGGACATGGCAGCAGGGGTCCAACGAGGGAGCAGGAAAAGACTTGATCTTATGTCAGAGGAGACAGTCGCCCCCCTCCACCCCTTCAGCCCACCACCCCACAGAGGCCCAAGCCTGTCACGGACCCCCGCTGTGCTGTCTGGGAGACCTGTTTTCACACACAGGGGAGATGCCACCGCAGCACTGTGCGTGTGTGGGTGGGTGTACTTGAAATGCCATTATCCATCAGTATCTAGGCATGAAGCCATTACTAGAGGCAGCCACACAGAAAAGTAGGTAGAATCACTTACACAGGAGCATCTGTTCATGTGAAAACAACCATCTCTTACATTTCACGCAATGTATAGCAAGCTATGAAATAGATTTTTGTATTTTGAGTATGTATTCAATTCATCAGTTACCTTCTTCCATGGTGCGGGCCGTCATGGATTCGCTGTCTGCACCCTGGAACTCGTTGAAGTATGGCCGCACTTTAATCTCATAGACGATGCCCTTCCTCAGACCAGAGAGAGTTATGTCCCTCTCTGAGGCGACCTTCAAGTCCTGTGTCTGCCACGGACCGGGGGAAGGGAGGCCTGACGTCTGCCTGTACAGAACACGGTAGCCCTGAATGAACTGGGATGGATTTTCCACCTGAGAGAAAATGAAAGGCAGAGACAGAGATAGATAGACAGCAAGAGAGAGATACAGAGAGAGAGACAAACATTTACGGTTCACCTTCTTTGGAGCAATGGATCAGCATTCGATTTGTGTTCTCTTTCAGTACGCAACCTTGCCTTGAAAATCACAAAATCTGATTAGCAGACCAAATTCTAAGAGAGAAAAAAATGACAACGAAAAAATGAGAGCCAACGTGCCAAAGCTGATCAGTCAAAGAGCTTTGGCGTGACTTGACCCCTGAAACAGTCAATTAAAAGAGTCAACAGCCTTTTTTTTTTTTTTTTTTTTTTTTTTTCAATTAATAGTGCAGGTGAAAGTTTTTTGGTGATGAGTTTTCCGGAAGGAGTATAAGACATAACAGACATAACTCATAGTAATGGCTTGTTAACAGAGGCAGAAGCAAGATAAAAGCTTTTACAGGTGAAATAAAGCAGCTGTTTACTGTCAGCCTGGTCCAAATAAATCAGGTCTTGCTCTCCCTCTCGCTTTCTCTCTTTTACTGTCACATACACACATTCTCTCTCTGTCTCTCTCTCCCTATTGCCATAGTCTGCATTTCATTAACAAAATGATTTAAGAATCTAAAAGCCTTAGGAACACTAGCTCCACCTCCCTTTGTTCTCCCCCTTTACTTGAAATAGAATTTATGTGGCTGAAGCCATGAATCAAAATAAATTATACTCCTCCGTGTTCAGTTTTCCCTTGTCTTAGAAGACAGCTGCAGAATATATCACGGGGTTATACCTAGTGTGCACTTTTTCTGCCATTCTGTGGAAGCGAAATGGTATCTCAGACGAGTTTCTAAAATCCAGTCTGTCTTTCCATAAATAAGGTGTAATTAAAAAAAATATTCTGTATTACTTTGATTGTATTTTTACTGTCTTTGTGTTGACATTGTTTTGTTGTTTAATTCCTTTTAAACACAATATATGTTTAATGTAATTAATCATCTTTCAAGATGGTTTTCATAGCATAGTTTTAATGTTTCTTGCCATCAGTAATACCTATTTGTTTACACTATGCTGAAAAAAAAAAAAAAAAAGCCTATCCGAGACAATAAAGTTGACCTGAACTTGAAGAACCTGAAGTTGTCAAAACATAAAGAAAATAATAAATATCTCTGAAATTGGATCACACAAAGCAGGAAGGAAGATTTGTGTTGTTGCCTTTCTTTATTTTGTTGTGCTCACATACAGACATATGCAGTATAATCTTGTGGAACATGGCATGTGCAATTTGAAGATCCATTTTTTTTTTTTTTTAATTTTTGCTTCAAGGGAATCCATCAAGCAAAACTTATTTCAACAAAATTTCATATTTTCAAAGTGCTTTGACAGTTTTACCTTTGTCATCTTTGATTTACCCAAAGAGACCATGCTCACAAGTGCCCTGTTTTAAGAACCAAAGAAAGAGACAGCAGTATACTTCTGGGCTACCGTGCCTCAAAGTGCTTTTTTATGATGCTTGCTGTTTATTGAGCTGCATTCACTTTATGTCTGTGTTGTGTCTGCCCACCTAATCTCTACGATCCCAGAGAGACTTTTATTTTGCTGGCTCATTTTTGTTTCCATCCTGTGCTGAAAATCTTATATTGCATCAGAAGTTTGGCTTATTAGTTGAGCTTTGATAGTGTTGATTGGACTTATATACCTGCTGCTTGTGCCTGTGCTACCTGCTGCATGAGTTGCCTCATTAAGGTGCCAAACACAGCAGGTGTACAAGCATCTTATTGTTATTGCAGGCATTCTTTCTTTTTGTCTTTCTTGCTTTCTCTCTTTCATAATGGGGATCTAAGGCAGATCACAGAACTAATACTGATGAAAAATGACAGTCCCAGACATGCAATCAGTCCAAGACATGCAGATATACATGTTGTGGTCAATGAAGTAATCGCTTTGGTGTCACCATCAGTTCAAAGTTTAACTCAATTTTTGCTTGAAATTTTTGATTCAACAACAAGACTCTGTTTTCCCTGAGTTCCTTACATCAAAACAAGTTCCAGCCAATTTAGTCTGGTCAATTCCTGTCATAAATGAAGCTGGTGGAAAAAATGAATAAACAGAAAACAGGTAATATTTCAGCAGTGCATTGACAGCTAACACAGCAAAGAGTCCAATGGTTGATTTTTATGAAATTTGGTATGTCAATTTAAATTAGTCCATGAAATATGGACACTTAATTTTGCCCTGGTGGTTCAACCAATACCATGCATAACATAATGGAAAAGATCTAATTGTAGCAATATGGGTTTGAATCCACCTGTGCACTTTGCTGCTTGTCTTTCCTGTCCATCTGTGTTGCTCTGTCAAACATAAAAAAAAATAAATCCAGACATTTGTTTTGTACCAGCGCTATAGTCTGTCTATTGCTCATGTCAGTATAAAGGCCAGACAGCAATGTCTTGTTTGGTATTGTGATTTTGAGGTTGAAGGTGAGCTGCTGTTGTGGACAACTGTGTGAGCAAACAGCTACTGCAGTATAAAGCTTTTGACACAGGCGCAGAGTGTATTTCCAGCACAGCACCTGTTACGCACTGAACTATTGTAATATTGTAACAAATGGCAGGTTCAATTGTGTGTGCTCTGAGTTTGAAAAGAGAGTGAAAAGTGTGTGTGTGAGAAAGAGAGAGAGAGAGAGAGAGAGAGAGAGAGAGAGAGAGAGAGTGCACACACACTTTGCAAACTGCGGACTAATGGTACATTAAATTTTTATTAAGCAATTTTAAAATTCAAATTACAGCCCATTTTGAAATCCCCCAGCGGTGAGACGTCTACGGTGCATGTGGCTCTAAAGAGGTTTTGACATTTCCTTTGTTCTTCCAGAATAAGCTACACATATCAAGAACACACTTTTCAGCAATAATGGTGCAAATGATGACGGGCCAAACGAGTTATAGCCTCTCATTTACACGACTCTATATCTGTAAATCTTGAAAATGTGCAGAATTATGATGTGTGAATGCAATGCAAATACTACAGAGAATAAGCGTCCTGATTATGAATGTGTGTATTTGTGTGTGTTTCAGAATGCGTGTGCTTACCCTTGGAGTAGAATGTGTCTGTATGTATTTATGCATACGTGTGATTAAATCTGCTGTAAAGTCACGTTCACAAAATTCCAATTTTTTTTTTTCCGTTTTTATTTGTAGTTAATGGGGAGCAGCCCCAAGCCAGATGGAAAGCACCATTTAAGGCCCGATGCCTGGCATCTTTTAGACACGGCACTTAAGCTGAAAAGAACTTTTTACAGGAACACACATTAGGATCACTTTCTTGTAAGCAAGAAGAGGTTGGGCTTCGAGGTGTACAGCTGCATACAGTCAGCTGCATTTTACAGCAACAAAAGGAATGAAATGTGGAGAGTGGAGTTGGCAGTAGTTGTTACTGTGATCATAAAGAGTCATTGTGGAGTGTTGGCTGTGTTGTGGGACTTTCTGGAGAGTCTTTCAGAGTTATACCTCATTAATGTTTGCTGACAGCAAAGCTACTGCTTTGAGACAATACATACAAAAATAACAGTTACCACACTTCTGATGAGAGGATTTGAAAAGTGACCTGGAAATTTAATATTCCAAAAACAAGCCAAGAATAGCTCATAACTACAATGTAAAAATCAGTGCCACTGCTAACATGCAATTAGCAAGACTTACTGCAGCAATGTTACATCTTCAACAAAGGATTAAGACCACTTATCACAAAGCAGGCCAATGAATAATATGCAGAACCTGAATGACACTTATGAATTACGCAACTTAAAATGAATTTTCTTTTGATTAATGAAACCCTTCCACAAACAATTTAGAATTTTAGAGAAATGTGAAAAGTTAAATGTCAAAGCAATTTTCCAAGAGCAGCTTTATAGGCCATTAGCTGGCCTATACAGCTTACAAACATAGCCATTTCAGACCAGGCAACAAGGACATATTAAAAATCCTACAGTCTTTCAGCAGCATCAGCACATTTGCATGCTTGCCGCGCTGGCGAGCATAAAACGCACAAGAGTGTGAGCACATCCAAAGTCTGTCATTAACCCACACCAGCAGGCAGAAGGGACACCTTGCCAAGAGACAAAAAACATTTCTCAGATAAACGGCTGACTGCAAACTCCCTCGAGAAGTGACACATGTTGCAACTAATGGTGATCTATTTGTCCTGAACAGAAACATTAGTCTTAATTCCTGCACCACCTCAAACCATCACAAAGTCAGGGAGCAACAGCTGTCCTTGGCTTTGAATCCCAAGCCACTGCTGTGGGCACAATAACTAATCCTTTACTGTTTTGTCTCCAAAATGCAATTACAAGCGCGCTATAGAGTTCTCAGAAAAGCTCACACAATATCTGTTTGGCCTTTCATTCTGAATGTGTTTGCTGCTCTCCAGGTACTAGGGACTCACAGCAAGCACATTTTGGAGGTGTTGGGTGTTGGGAAATAAACCTGTGCTGCTCATAAATGTAGCCTGTCACTCTACTAAGGGAAAACTATCCATTTAATGTAGTTGCCAAAGCGTTTTGATGGGAGAATTTTCTGTTTTTATTGTGTTTTGAAATAAAACTACTTCTACAATAGATAATGATACTATATTGTCAGTGAAACAACACGGATACAATACGATAGCTCGAAATTGCTGGAACTGTTTTCATTATACAAAACTCAAAAGCATAAAAGAATTCAGCTGTGGTTCTTTCAAATGCCATTTCTTCATAAAAACTCGAGGTGTTTATAGTAAGATGATTGTGGAAACCTGCAACAATTCCAGCAGGTTTGCAGTCACTGGAGTCGCTGCTTAAAGTCCTTACTATCACACAGAGTACAACCTCAATAGAATGTGCAAGTTATTATTTTTGGATGTTTTTTCTGCATACTCAAAGACAAACAGCTGCTGAGAAGAGTGTTGTGAGTACTCACAGTCCATGTGACCTGCACAGAGGTGGAGCTAAGGACCACAGGGTTATGCATGCTGACCATCACATCCCCCAGCTCCTTCTGGACACGACGATGGTCCACACCTTGTACTGTAGGACTAATGTCTGGGGAAGAGAGAAGGGCAGGGATATAAAGAGAAACAATGATGCTTTAAGAAGACATTACCTTAAGGAGTTTGAAATCTACTGTGAAATCGTCTGTACATACCCTGTGTGCGGACCGGCTCAGACATGGGGCTGGGGTCTCCAAGCCCCTGAGCATTGACTGCTCTGATGATGAACAGGTAGACGGTGTTGGGTCGCAGGTCTTTGACTGTGAACTGCGTGGTCTTCACATGGTCTGCCACTGTCTGCCAGCTATTACTAACCGATTGACTGCAGGGGGAGCATAAATTAATCTGATCAGTCGAGTAAAATCTTTTACTTACTCTGGAGTGCTTGGTGCTCTGAAGGCTGAGATATACTACACTATTTAGGGCAGTGTTAGAGGGCACTGCTCCCAGAAACAGGAAAAATAATGGGGCACAGGTGCTCACAGGCACGAGTAACATCTATTGAATTTTTCCCTGTCAGCAAGAGTAATCCATGCAATAATGCTGAGGCAACTGCTTGGGCAATCAGCATATTGTCCAAACACCTGCCCTATATCACTGCTTTTAAGCTAAACTAAAGTTAAAGTCTTGCAATATTTAAGGCACCGGTCTCGCAGGGAAGAACTTTTAATCTCTCCAGCACTAATCCAATCCTGCTCTCCCTGCCCCTCTTGAAATAAGATTGGTATGGCTTATTAAAGCTAAAGGACATGTACATGCCTATATTCGCTCAAATTCATGCAGCTGTGCTTAAACAGCAAAACTCCCCTCCTCTTTATTGATCTCACATGACTACCAAATTCAGTCAGAATACCCACTCTGGCTGGATCTCATGTCATGATTAGCAGAAACATACTTGCTTTAAATCTACAGGAATTCTACATAGAATTTGAAAGTTTGTCATTATATGAATTTTGCAATATTAGCAGTCAAACATAAAGAAAAAAAAATAGACTGAGTTATCTCAAATGTGTAAATGATAAAAACACGATTGCAAAGAAATGTATTTTCATGACATGAGTATTTCGACTTAGGATGTGTTCTTTCTTTCTTTCTTTCTTTCTTTCTTTCTTTCTTTCTTTCTTTCTTTCTTTCTTTCTTTCTTTCTTATCTTTAAAGCTGAGGAGACAGTAAATCAAATTCACTGGATTTAAAATGTTAAACTTGAAACAAAGTAGATATTCATCTAACCTTTGTACTGACAATTTATACTTTTACACTCCAGTTAAATGAATTCTAAATGAAGGTTAAGCCATTCAGAATGCAAACTCTATGGGTTAAAACAAGGGCTGCCTTGCTTCAATGCCCACATGAACACCCACATCTGTTATTGCCATGAAAGTTCGGGGTCACTAAATGCAGCTTGAGGCCATAGGTCACAGACATACCCAAAGGCCTCAATGACATAGGAGGACACCGGGGAGCCACCCTCTGGCCCCAGTTCCCATGACAACGAGATACTGCTCTTGGTGACATCCGTGACCTCTGGCTTGGAGGGCTGCCCCGGGAGAGCAGTAGCATTGTGGGACATGAAGTCTATGAGGTCAGTGGAGTCTGAAAAGTGGAAATTGCAGAGAGACAAAATGAACATCAGTGAGTGGAAGGCATATCGAGGAATGAATTTTGTGTTTATTGTCTATCAGAATTACTTTTATTGGATCTGACCTCTGATATCCAAGTAAGCGCTCCATGACGTTTCCCCACTGGAGCTGGTAGCAACACAGGTGAACAACCCCGAGTCAGACAGCTAAGAAAGACAGATGATGGAAAACTATATCATTAACTCACCATTAGAAAATTCAACCAAGCTTGTATTTAGTCTACAGATAGGATGGACACACGTGCCATGGAGGGCCAAGAATCTGCAGGCTTTCATTCCAAATGAAAACCAAATAAAGTAATTTTACTACTTAGTTCCTCTTTTCTGGTTCACCAATGAAATTATGTGTTGTAGTCTTTAATTGTGAAGGAAATGTTCAAACTCTTAGCCCTGCATCACACATTTGCCCATCCCTGGTCTACAGTATAATCGCCATAGACACAGCTTAAGCCTAATTCAAGACTAAAAACAGTTACCAAGTGTAAATCTCCACTAAAAAAAATGAGTTTAGTCAAGTCACGCCATTTGTATGAAAGTACCCTTAAATTGTTTCCTCTCATCCAAATCATAACAAAAAATACCGTTTTCAAGCCATGCTCTTTTGCAATGTTCTTCTGAATCCAATAGCCTTTCTAACTCTGATCCCTGATGGCTTCTACTAGCTCGTACATCAGCCTGGGCTTTTGAAGGAGGTTTGCAGCTAGTAGTACAGTAAAAGTGCATTAACCTCTACTGCCCTGCATTTGGCTGGAGAAAAGCACAAGAGTGCGTGAGAGGAACCCTTAGCATTTGCCAATGAAAAAAAAAAAAAAAACGAAGGAAAAAAAACACAGTAAGAGCTTACATTAATTTTCTTAATTGATCTCCTCCAATAATAGTCCCACCCCCCCATTCACAGGACCATCAACATTATTATCATCAATGCTGACACAGGGAATAAGAGACATGACAATCTGTTCTGCACTGGCCATGCTGAAGGAGCCACTGATAACTACTTTATCTCCCAAGAGAGTCAGAAACATAGGGCAAGTCACATAGAGAAGGCACTTTGACATGGTGATAGGGTGCTGTATATTGCACAGTTTCTCCATCACAATCCCTTCCCTGGTCCCTGTCCTTGAGTTTCCAACCGCTGCCGGGGAGATTTGCACTAAATAGCAGCATTTAACGACTCATAAAAATCAATACTGTCTATTCATCTTTTAAAAGCAACCTGACTGCACTTGTCCATTTGAATTACATTCAGCTGACTCAGTTGGAAGATGAGAGAATTTCTCTTACCTCTTTCACTTGCTATAGAAGAAGTATGCAGTGTACAAACACAAAAATACACACACACACACACACACACCCAGGCACACACACTCTTTTTTATCTACAGCCGCCCTTAATGGTGGTGCAGTGAAAAGAAGGCACTCAAAAGAGAGAAGCACAGAGAAAGAGAAAGAGTGGGGATTCGGGGTTCTTCCAACTGAAGGTCAAACATACCCAGCGGTGTGGATTAATGTAGTTTGCTGTGTACAATAATAATATGCTGACAGTGTATATAGCTTGAAGCTTAGTCTAGTGTGAAATATTTGTACACAGTGTGATTGATTGCATTTACAGAAGGGGTTCTCAAAACCTGTGATGCTGAGGATATTGAAAAAAAGATTTTTGATGGAAACCTAGGTGAACTTGAAAGAACAGGAGTTCAGTCATTACCTACACAACCCCATGACAGTCACTAATGTTTGTGGGACCACCAAACAGGCAGAAAGCTCAAAGGAGTTTCAAATTGTGTGGGATAAGTAGACAGTTTTAATTTTGAGGTGAGCTATTTCTTTAAAACTTAATCAGAAAACATGCAATTACTCTGGGGACAGACCAGGGTGTTTTGGAAGCTGCTTTGAGAACCACAGGCATATTAATAAAAAAAAATATGAGATGAAGAAAGTGATGCCTGAAATCCTTAAAAATCTTGAAATCCCCTCCCGGATTCCTGATTGAGTCCTTGGTAACTATCGGCTTCAGCTCTGATCAGCATAGGTGTAATAGCTCACCCACTAATTCGCAACCCTGTGTAGCTGCAATGACATTTAGACTCGACTGACAAAAATCTGAAATGAACACATAATCTAGGCAATGAGCAGCTATGAGAACCAGGTAGACTTAGAAATTCAATTACATGTTTATTTCAGGCATTTTTCAGTACAGTCCACGGTCCTCACTTAAATGGTCCTCTTGCAGTTTTGATTGTTGTAGTTTTGACCTACGTAATATGTTAAATTACAAATAATTCACCATGTTTTGCATTGGACGCCACAGTGTAGCTGTAATGAGAGACCACAGGGGCGGAACATCAGGGAAATTGCTGTGCTTTCAGTCAGGTTGGAAGATTGTGACACCAATTAACCCGGAGGTGAAATATGCATACCAGGTTTCTGCTAATGTAGACGGTGTCACCCACTTTTTTTTCAGCAGGTAGTCCAGGTACAAAAAGTATTACTCAAGAATACCTCAGCAGGCCGGATGTTTGTTGACACTGGAGCATGAACCAGAATCAGCCGTGTGAGAAATGCAGTTTCTAAACCAAACACTTGGCCGCCCAATCACTTAGTGCTACACGTATTATACATACAAAAAAACGTTTATGTATATGAACCCATAATTGGCTGAGACCCACCCTGGTACTCTGGATCTGAAGGCTGCCATGTTCCAGCAGTGACAATCGAGGGTCCTTCCCCAGCAGACTGGCCCCATTTTTTCGCCAGGTAACCGTTGGCTCTGGGTCCCCTGATGCCTGACACCTGAGTAGGGCGACACCTCCTACTGCCTGCGTCTGGTTGGATGGGCCTTGCCGAATGATGGGTGGGGGGCGATCCTTCAGCGCTGAGGATAATAATAAAGAGGCAGGCATTATTAGTATTTGATCTTCAGCAGTGACATTTTTGAATACATTTCCAGTGGTGTAATATGCATACCATACCAGCATATGTTCTTCGGATGACACAACGAACAATCTAGTCTCACTGTTTAGGTTTTCCTGTGTTTTGAAAATACGTGACCTTATCGCAAGGTGTAGGTGTTGATTTATGATTGCACTAATTGCATTAGTGACCGCAGGCCCAAGATGTTAGGGTTGAAAGTGATGGATCTGTTGTGAGAGGAAGTGAATGTTTTGTGAGCTGTTTCCGCATAGGGCAGTGTGCTCATGGCAGTGCATCACACCTTTGAGCTCTAATTACTAGGTGTGGATTAACGACGCCTCAACTGTGGTGCTAATTACCTTACCTTCTTTGTAACACCTCTCAACACGTTCATCCCCTCTCCATCCCCTTGCTCCTGTGACTCATGGCTATGCCTCCTACCTCTCTTGGCATCTCTCCCCCACACAGAACTAAACTCGGAATTAGTATGCCAAGCAGAGCAACAATACATCTCTTTACGGGTCTTTAAAGCGTGTTACATCAGCCTCTGCACTCTGGAACAGTAATTTCTGGAGTGTTGAATCTCTCTAGGCCTTGTAACTCCTGTCCCCTTCCAATTTCCTCACTGCTGCTCTTTATTGTTATCAGGCCTGTCTCCTCTCATACAAGTGTTTACAGCAGATTCCCCTAGTCTTATCTTTTATCATACCTCCTTCAGCACAAGGAGGAACACGGCAACTCAAGCAGAATAGCCGAGAAATCAAGCACAGCCAGGAAGAGAACAGTATAAGTACAATCACATACAATACAATACATTACTCACTATCAAGTCCAATTTGGTTGCATTTATGTGGTAATATGGGCATCATCTACATCTACATCATATAATAGAAAAGAATGCAATGGAGTTTGTCTGGTAAACTGAGATCTGTGTGTTATGATTATGACAGACTGAGATAACAAAGATGCAAGCCTCCAAAGCAAACACAAATTGGGTGATCAGGTGAAGCTAACAAGACATTTCTCCACTTTGCATAATTTAGCCCCTATCCATCTATGTTTGCAGTGATCAGTCAATGACGTTCTTCCCGTCCACCCTGCTCTATCCTACTCTACTTTGATATTGATCCATCTCCTCTCAGTGGGAGAAAGAGTCAAGAGACAAATGGAAGAGAAGGACATAAACAGCCTCCAACTGGCAGTGGCTCAGCACTTAATGCTGACATTAATACTTTTTCAGAGAGAAGTGTAAAGTGACTCTCCATCAAGGAGAGAGGGAGTTTTTATTTTAAGCTGTTTCAGTCTTTTCAGTCCATTCAACTTTACCACAGTCAGGTGATAATGAAAAGGGTGATTACATTTGACTGACTGGCTTTTAGAACATGCAGGCGCGTCTCTGCCAAGGTAAGTGTGGGCAGACAAATAGCTGCTAATGTATTTGATGTTTAATTTGGTTTAGACAATGGTGTAAGTGTGTGTTTCTGTGTGTGTATGTTTTCTTGTGTGATTTTAAAATCCAGTATGCATCAAAGTAACTTGTAATAACATAGATGACAAAATACCAGTGGTAAGCCATATAAAATTATGATGTATGTATATGGTATTTTCAAAGTAGAGGAAAAAAAGCACTGAGATGACCGTTGTTCAGGTGCCATCCCAACAAAAAAGGAATTTATTTTCGAAACATGATTATTATCTGCATCTTTTGCATATAGCAATTAAACCTTATTGCTTTACATAGAGCGGAAATGCTGCTTGACTTCAGGTGTGTTGTCTCATCAGATGTGACACATGGCAGTGTAGTGAGCAATGTGTTTTTTGCAATCTACTGCTGTCATTGTTTTACATAGTACTTAATGAAAATCTCCTCAGCAACCAAACTAAAAAGTAGATATGCCGAAGAGGATCGTCAACCCCTGGTGCACTGTATAGAACTGCATATTCTCTGTGTATGCATGTGTGTGTGTGTGTGTACATGTGTGTAGTTTTTGTCCAGCCTCACCGTCTGCTACCTCAAGCTGGGCCTTGGCCATGATGCTTCCTGCTACAGTGAGGGCCTGGCAGGTGTAGTATCCTGCGTCAGAGCGCTGCACAGACGTGATGGTCAGTTCTCCATTCACAGACACAGACACACGGCCGTCTCCCTGCGTTGGCTGGTTGGGGAACAGAAGATCCTACAGAGAGAGAGAGATGTGTGAAAAAAGTAAAGGATATGGAAACACGTACGGGTGTGGCTGCTCACTGGTTGTAGCCTTTACAGACGGATGATGGAATATAATCTTCAAAGTGAATTTTTCATGTACTTCCTCATTGTTCATACATGTTTTTCAGCTATAAAAGACACGTATGTGCAAAGCACCAAAGCAAAATGCCTGAAGTCGAAGCAAAGTATCTCACAAAGGTATTGACTTCTTCTCAGTCAAATCATAAGAGCTAAATGAAGACGCTAAAAGCCTGAAGAAAAAATGGAGTGCACAAAGTCTCTGTCTTCTTCCTGTCCACCTAAATGCAGCATGAGGTCATCAATTATAAAAGACATAAGTGTTTTCATTTAAGATAGAATACATGCATGCATGCAAGCATGTTTGTTTACTATTCCACAGCCCCTCTATCTCCTGGTTCACTTTACTGTTATTACCCCTTTTCCACCAAAAGTAACCCAGAACTTTCCATAATCTGGGACTTTTCAGGCCTCATAAAAAAAAAAAAAAAAAAAAAAAAAGCTCTAAGAAAACAAGCCCCTATCCACAAAACGGCTTGGGCCTCTTTGTTTATCCAACTTGCAGTTTTGGTTCACTACAGGAGCATTGTCATGTCAGTGCTCAACCAATCAAAATCAAAAGCACTGCTAGCTCTCCCTGAAGGACCCTGGTACTCCCTATTCAGGGGGCGATTTTAGTTATCGCCTCCTGAACGGGGCCAGAAATATGCTGTAGGAACTTTGACCACAACCATGTCATAGCCATTGGAAATAATTCTGTAACCCATGAAATAGGTTTCATGGCATGGCACCTCCAGCTACATTCCTACAGTTGAAAAGGGCCATGTGAGTCCACATCCACTGATGGAATAAATGCTATAATAACCTTTCAGAGTCAAGGCTTAATTAGTTTCATAGCTCTTTTTTTTTTAGAGATGGTATTACTAACAGGTTTGAAAATCAATATTTACAAAGCAATTCGTGTTTCTCTGATCTTTTACTTTTTACTTTCAGATGTCATTTCACATTTGCACAATAAATGCACGTCAGCTGAGCTTTTGTTGGTCCACTTTGGCTGCACAAACGAGATCACAAAGGTCAGCCAAGTGAGGCTTGTTTGCCAAAAGCAAAAGATTAAAATGATAGCTGTTGAGGGGGAAATAATAGGAAACACAACTTTTTAATTGGGTATGAGGATTTGTGAGCAAATGTGTGTACATGTGCATACAAATAGGTGCTGCTTCATCAACAGCTATATTATTATACATATATATTTTTAGAAGATAAACCACTGCATGAGAAGACACCCAAATATATATGAGAAGCTGAGAGATATATTTGAGAGATTATTAAACATAATTCTAACAATTTATCCCACTCCCAGGAATTTAGTTCTGCATTGTTTAATTAAGTTGATATTTTATGAGTTGTTCCATCAACTAAAAAAAAAAAAAAATAATAATAATAATAAATACTGCAGTGTTGAACAACAAAATCAGCATAATGAATCATGTTAAATGGGTGGTTTAGGATATATAAAATAAAGAGACAAGAACAACAATGTAAAAGGCACACAATCAAATCACATTCAAAGAAATTCAATGAATTAAGAAGAAAGAGAAGACAAATAATCATAAAACAAGTAATCATATTAAAATAAGCTTAAATACAGATGTTTGCACAACAGAGCAGTGACATATAAACAGATAAATTTATTTAGACAAAAAGACAAGAGGGTACACATGTGTCTTAGGGCTGAATTTAAAAGCAGAGACAGCATCTGCAGATCTAAGATTGATTGTAAGGCTGTTCCAAAGCCGAGGAGCCAGTTTAGTAAACACTTGATCCACCTTGGACCTTAATTTCAACTTTAAGATGATGCACATACTACAAAGCATTATGATTTATTAAAGAACAACTTGCACACTGCAATTTAAGTCTCCCTTCAATTCTTTTTAACTGCACCTAAGTACTTTAGATGTTTCAAGTGGTTCTTCAGACAGTTTCATAATACAGATCATATACATCCTGAGAGATAAACAAACCATAACCCAGGTTAAAATAGATCAAGGACAAGTTTGCGCAGTATTAACTAGAAAACAAGTAAGCCCGAACGAAAGGATTTTTTAATGCATGTAAGTACAGTGTTCATTCCTGCCCATGCTTTTAAAATGACGACATATTCCAACATTTCCATGGAATTCAGGTGGCAAAGTGGGAGGTCAATGTCTCTTGCCTGCTTGGGTCCAATGGCAGTTTACACCAAGAGTGAGGAGCCTGCTGTGATAACACGTAGTTGGGGTCATGATATTGAGGCATCACAATCGTCCGTTTCCCTACCCCAAGCAGACGAGCTGATGGGCCGGGAGGGACATTAGCCTGCTCCCATTATGTCTAATGACTCTAATGCTGCACATGAACATTGTTTCTTGCAAAGTGAATTGGCTGGTCAGAGCTGTGCTGATTAATGATTGATGACCACTTCATTATCTGTTCGTGGCACAGAACCACATTCTGTTGCCCCCCCGGCTCGATCCATTTAGACAGATCCTTGGCCATCCTTCATAATTCAATTACATCCGTGAAAGGCAGCTTATTTTGGATCCTCCTGCACATGTTTTGTCTGTATAACAAGGCAACCACAAAAGAATAATGTCAACTCTCCCATCACACACACACACACACACACATCCAGAGACAATCACGCATAAACACACAACTTCTGTCATATGATGCCCTCACCTGGCTGCCCTCTCGTTGCCAGAAGACAGTCGGCTGAGGTTTGCCCTTGGTCTCACAGGGAAAAGTAGCTGTTCGTCCCTGAGCCACAATCTGGTCACGGGGTCGCACCACAAACTGGGGGGCCTCTGAGGTCAAAGGTCACATCAAAGAACACAGTAGCAACACGTGCACAGAGTTCTTTAGGAGTACCTTACAAGAAGAACTACGATGAAAAGAAATGGCTCAACTGAACTTGCAACTACAAGCTAGTTTCATGCAACTATTCTAGTTCTTCAAGACTGATATTGTGCTTAACTAAGCCAACCACACAAGCCATTCATTCAGCTGCTGACACATCTGAATGAATGACATCAACTCAATAGCAGGGTGTCTTGCAGTAACACTCATTCTCTATCCACATCTCTGAACTAAGACATATCAACCATATCTGCACCCCTGAATTGAAGGAAGTGAGGTGTTACATCCACTGTGGCTACACAAGACAGCCAAAGAGGGCAAGGATACTAAGTATGCAGATGTGCATGTTCCTTATAAGTTTCATGAATGTGTATGTGGAATGCTACAGTGGTAATGTGTGTGTGTGTCTGATCAAAAACCCAGAAAGGAAAGCATGCACCATGGGATCAGCTCCTACTTACCAACAGGGCGAGCTGGTGACAGGACAATGGTGTGGATGAGATTAAGACATAACACAGAAAGGAGGAAGGCAGAGGAGCAGGACAGAGGGACAGAAAAAAAATAAATGAAAATCAGAAATGAATGAGGTGGTGTTGGGTTTCTGTCCATGAGGTTAGAGGGGAGGAGAGTGGGGCTCAGTCACCAAAACAGGTGATGGCTTGGACCAAAAGGAAAAGGCATCACCTTGGCAACAGCAGGGGTTAGGGGTAAACAATGCCAATATACTTATTAGTAACACTTTACTTATTTTGCAATTAACACATTCACACATTTTGATCTCTTTGGATATCAAAGTGTCTCAGTTTATTGCAACGGGTTGGATGAAGCCTGCCTGTGACAAGCGCAAATCCAGAGCACAAAAAAAAAAAAAAAAAAAAAACAGTTTATAATACAGATGAAAGGGACACAATAATAGTGGTATAACTTTATTTCAATAGACCACTGTTGAATGTCAGCAATGCATCAGTAAACCTTCAACAGTGTATCAGCTGACTATCCACGACATATTTTCAGCTTTCAACAAAAGTTCAACGAACTAGCTCTAACCTATGTGAGCTAGCAATAAGTTGATTTCGAAATACACCCTCTAAAATTACAGTGAGGATGTTGTTGATCGACTGTCAGATCTTCGCATAAGGTTAGGAGTTGAAGTCACCATTGTGACATCAGTTAACATCACAAAGATCCCAAACACCATAGTGGTTTGAGTTGAGTCTTTTGAGGCATTGATCCAAAAAACTGGTTACATCACAGTGGCATCAAATTACTGCAAAACAAGTCATCCATTGCCAGTTAAAACAAATTATTCCTGTCTCTTGTTTGCAGTTGAGGTTGACTAAAATTCTCCTGCCCCTGTTCAGTGATAGATTTTACTGACCAAAACCAACTGTCCTACTACATATTTGAATACTTCCCTGGAATACAATAGAGCTCAATTACATACATAAGAGCCATATCTGGTCTCTACAGTGTATGATATTGCAGGAGAAAACAGTGTGCAGTTCATTTTACAGGGTATGTTGTCAATAATAAACACTGCACAGCCAGTAAAGTTCCCACATACCATCACTCGCAAATCTAAAAAGGCCTTTGTTTAAGGCAGCAATAAAGTGGTGGAATACCAACGTTGCTTTATGGGGAGGTTATTGTTGGGGCAAAATGGCCATGTGCCATATGCATTGGCTGATTAAATTGTCATTTTAATTTTTTAATTTGTTTATTTTAAACAAATAATCAGTAAATTAAATATTCAAAATTACAATTATGTTATGAGTTATTTGTGTAATGGTTTTGTTTGTTTCTTCTGGAAGGCATTTACTTTTAAATTCTGAGTGGAGAAAAGTTTGATCACAGAAACATCCCAATGCATGAATAATAAAAATACAAAGAATATTTGTGCTGCACCAAGGTGTGAATGTGTTATTGCTGGTTTCCAAGTGAAGTGTTACTAACTTATCAAAAGGTGTAAGAACAACAATAGTTTTGACAGACTCCAGTGATACAACAAATTTTGAAGAGCAGATAGCAGATCAGAATCTCACCTGCCAAGCACCTTGTATTTTAAATTATTAATCTTTACTAAGGAAATAATTTCGTCCCTTTCTCTAACCCTCCCTCTCTAAAACAGTTCCCTCCCATGGCCCCAGGGGAGAGGACTCAAGTTTAGTTATGGAGTGAATGGGCTGGATGAAGAATGAACCCCCCCAGAAGAGGTCATAACACTGCACTTAGGATTTCGTTAGGCTGTTCATAACTAGAGCCTAGCTGGAGATCTGGAACAATCAAGCACATATGAAAGAAGAGCTGAATCCAGCTCCAGGCATCCAGTAGGGGGGCAATAACATTCACAAAGTGGGTAATAGAGGACTGATTGTCCTGAGGCCTGCTTTAGCAAAAAAAGGAGGAAAAAAAAAAAAAAAAAAAAAAAAAAAAAAAGCTCAGTGATGGGACCATAAGCAGTTACCCACCTCTGACAGTCAGGTAGGCTGAGGCCTCCACTTTGCCCACACGGTTCTCTGCTATGCACGTGAAGGTTCCCTGGTCACTGGATGTCGCTTTCTTTATCCTGAGCAGGAAATCCTCTTTTTCATATCTGATGTCATACCTGGCAGCAGAGAGAAACAAAAACACTGAAGTCAACAGTGATAAGCTATGTGAGGTGGATTTTTTTAAAGCTGGAATTACTGCATATTGTGTGTATATATGCACATACATAACACTAACACATAACCATATACACTAAAATTCAAGGGAGGCTGAATAAACTTGTGTGATGTCTTGGAGGGATGCTTTCATAAAGATTGTGTGTTTTTTGATAGAATAAAGACTGACTTTCTGAAGCAATTAAGACTCCCTGCTGCACACACTTTGCTACAGAGGCAGAAAAAGGGGAGCAATTATGCTGAGATGAAGGCATGGCAAAATGAAAGGTGCTTTCAGCTGGAACCCTGACTGTTCCACTATTTCAATATTTATAAAGGCAAACCACCCACTGTGGTGTGCGTTATGGTTGTGCAGTATGCAATATGTGTGCATGTGTGTTTGTCTAAGTGCATGTGTGTGTGCGAGGGAGAACGTCTGAGAGCGAGCAAGTGAAAGAGAGAGAAAGAGAGACACAGAGAGAGACAGAGAGAAAGAGAGAAAGACAGACAAACAGTCTGAGAATAAGGGAGTGGCTGAATCTGACAAACTGAATTTGATGAATGAGCTGAGCAGTAAGAAATGACTAATTCATAGAGATGTATCACGCATCAGTGTGTATCCACCAGTGCAGCATTCTGTAAGACAGCAGCGGTGCAGTAAGAGTGAAAGAAACATCTCGGCTACCAGAGTAGAGCTAAGAGATTCAGAGGAGCTGCGGACTGAATGAGCAGAGGAGTGCCGAGTTGGGTTCTTCCTCTCTGGGGTGGCTTTTGGTGTGAGACGATGTGGGGTTCCTGTGAAATTGTCTAGCCAGCCATACCGATTTAGAGATGGGAGACAAGCCAGGCAGAGAAATGGAGCAAGGGGGTGAGAAAAAGTCGCAAAATGAAATAGATGTTGCAAAAGGTGTGGAGGGAATATCGATGGGGGTTTGCAGGGTCTGTCTGGAGTCTAGTGAAGACTCCAGTCACAGCACATCTCTGACCCAGATACAGACTTCCCAGGAGGCTGACGGGTTTAGGAAAAGATGAAAGAAAGGTAAAGAGGGAAGTGAGGCAAGACAGGTCTGAAAGTAGGACATGTTCCTGGAGTCAAGGGGTACTGAGGGAGAGGGCAAAACACAGGTAGATGTCGCTAGACAGGCTTATATTATATTCTGCCTATATTATATTCTACCTCACTCCATCACTGTGACAGCTCCTGGAAGCTATCATATCGTTTTTTTTTGTTTTTTTTTTACAGTTAGCAGTAACTGCCAAGAGTAATCACTTGTAACAGGTGTTGATTAAACTTGTCCTTGATACCTGGATACATCACAGAATTTATATTTACTTGGACTATAGTAGTCTTAGAATTGCATAACTTCCATGAATCAAAGCAGAAATATAGTTAACAGAGTATTCTTGACCATCTGTGGTGTCTCGCCAGCAGGACAGAACATTACATCAGTTAAACAACAACAACAACAACAAAAAATCATTCAAAGTTATAGCAGCCATTCTTTGACTGAGCAACAGTAGGTTGCGTCTAATACAGGAAAAATCAATGATGATCAAAAGAGTAACAGAGAGTATTGATCGCCGACAGGTTTGTGTGAAAACTAAAATGTACCCATAACCCTGTGCGAGTCTGAGTTTGTGCAGATGGCAAAAACCAAAACTGAAAGACGTAAGGACATTTCCTGCCACAGTAACCCAGGCAATGTGAGTGAAAGCTACTGGCATCTTAAATGGATTTGTTATTACTGGAGAGTGAGTTTATACAGATGATTTATTTTTACTACGTTCATATGCATTAACACAAAGCCAGCAACAATGTTAACAAAAATTATCCGTGTATGTATCCGTGTGATTTTCTCTGTGGATTTATTTTTTTGCACTTTCTCATGAAGTGTCTGAAACCGCCACAGATAAACTCAACAAGTACAACAGGAGCCAAGCATGGGATTTGTGATTCAAATCTGTAAAGTGCTATTTTCTTCTTACTCCAGATACTTGACATGGCATCATTTTAAATAAAAGGAGTGGGTAAAATTAGTTTATGTCAGTTTACATCAAGTCCCCGCCTGCCACAAAGGATGAAATGCTTGTTATTTCTGCAATCAGACATAAAACATAAAAGAAAAAAAGAAGAGTCTTCTGATTCATGGTCATATTGCATAATCTGTAAACAAAAAATTACAAAGGCCCAAGCAGTGGTAGATTGTACCAACCTCATAACATAGTCATGCCAGACCTGGAATGAATTAGAATGAATAAATAAGTTTTCTGATGTTATAATCCAATATGGACCCTGGGGAGAGTAGTTGTTGCCTTGGCATCGACTAATGGGGATCCAAACAAGTGCAGCAGTGCTTGATGTGTCTGGGCAGTATGCATATTACACCATCTAGTATCCCTTTGGGGCTGCTTCGCTACCTTACTGCTAAAAAGGGATGTGCCGAAAAAAGGATCAAAGAGGAACGAGTGAATGAACAAATGAACACACAGCTGTTACTGCGCGCTCGGCCCCAAACACTACTAAACCATTTTATTGCACTTTGAATATGATGATGTGTCTGTGTCTGTTAATGACTCGCATTATGCGCAGCGCATGAAGTAAGGTGTGACCTGAAAAGTTAACACGAGTCAAAAGCAACAATCGGCATGCCGGTTAGTCCAAGCAGCACATCTCACTAAACATATTCTTAGGAATCTAATTCACTGTGGTTGCTAATTAATGTTTGTCATGCTAATAAAAGTCTTCATGAAGTGAGATGTTGGCTGTTTGACTGTTGTCAACTGGGACTCATTAGTCCTGCTTCAATATCCATCCATTATCACTTTTACAGTTATTAGTTATACACACACACACACACACACACACACACACACACACACACACACAGACACACACAGACACACACATTCCTCACCTGCCGCGGGGCACATCCACGTCCTCCTTTTTCCAGCGCAGTGTGGGCGGTGGGTCACCATGGACCTGACACCTGAACTCTACACTCTCGTCAACCAGGACCACCTGGTTCACGGGCCGTTGCACAAACATCGGTCTCTCTGGATGTGGGCATCACACATAACATGGATACTAAATATATTTAAGGCGCAATGGCCATTTTGTGAGTGGCAATAAGATATACAGTATTATTTACAGTATCTTTATTATAGCTATAGTATTATTATTATTATTTCTATTACTGTTTGAATATTTCATGTTTTTTTGAACAACAGGCTTAGAGTGTAAACCAAACGGCTTACCAAACACAGAGAGCTGAGCAGTCTCACTTTCTCTCTCCCCCACCATATTGGCCGCCACACATACATACATCCCTGCATCACTCTTCCTGGTGTTTGAGATGGTCAGCTTCCCTCCCCGAACCTGACAAGAAAATGAGCTTAATTGTAGTGCTCCATCACTAGATAATTGCTTATTCAAAGGTATCTGAATAGCAGCGGCTTAAATGTTTTCCAGGTGACTTGTGTGATTTGGAATATCAGGCTAAAGAAAAGGCATAGGAGTACATCCTGAGCGGTGACCCACCATGATCCTGTCGTCTTTGAGGTCCAGACGGGCCTTGTCTTTCCTCCAGTAGGTGGTGGGCTCGGGATGCCCACGTGGAGGCTGACACTCAAGGCTGGCGGGCTCTCCGACCGCCACCACCGCATCCTGTGGGTTCTGTCGGAAGTCATCACGTAGCACTGGGAGACAAAAGGGGGAAGGGAGAGCGGAGGAAGAGGTTAATGAGGTCTCTTCCTCAAAATGAACGGTTTAAGGGTTTTATTTTGGTTCAGCGGCTATGTCATGAATGACAGGGGTTTGTGGTGCTGTTACCATCTCTTCTGCTCTTTCACATGTGAGTCACAAGAAAATCCCTTTCATCTCACAGGGCTCCCTCAGCACCCTTTTTTGGCTCTTCCTATAGTTCATGAGCTAAATGTCAGCAACTTATAGGCTAAATAAAAGATAGATAGGAATTTGTACGATAATAATAATAATAATAATAATAATAATAATAATAATAATAATAATAAACTAAAAGAGAGCCATGACACCAAAATAGTTTCTTTCCGCAAACTAATAAAATGGCATGTTCCAAGGCCATTGAAGGTATTGAAGGCCTCTCAGCTCTAAATGAACATAAATATTTCCCAAGCACCCAACAGTCAGAAAGGGTCACTGGTGCACTAAAGTGGACTAAAGCCAGAAGGCAATTTCTTATTATTTTGTCACATGAAATACATCAATTGGGTTGAGATAAATTTTATTCTAAGACCTTGCATAAAAGGGTAGGTTTGGAGATGGTCCCAGAGACAAGAGGTCAAGACTGGGTTTCAGGAGGGGAGGTTGAACCACTGCATGTTTGAAATTAGCCAGAGAGCTTTTCAGAAATAGATGAGATTATGAAACTGACTGAATCAAATACCTCTTTCAGAAACTTATTAAGGAGTACATCTTTGGGACATGAGAAGGGCTTCATATAATACCAGGGGTGAAATGACTCATCACTGCAGAATTATCTACAATCACCAACAGGTGCCTTTCAGAGCGTGATATCTCTTACTCTGTGAGTCTTACAATTTCAACTTTTCTAGTACAGTATATTAAAAATCCTTCACACTTGTCTCAAGAGGATTCAATATAGTAGCCAGAAGTGGTGCTAGTAATTCAAATTACTGAAAAGGACCTTATAGAGTCACAACAGCTCTTTGAAATACACCACTATTGCATTCTTTACCAGTTTCTCATACTTGAACACCAAGTCTCTCATTATGTTGCAGTATGTGTATTGTGTATCATGTACTGACACTTACAGATTATTAGTATTCAACTTATGTGCAGCTTTTCTGCAGTCTCTTGTTGTGTCCAAATGCTTCTACTTATCCACAGCAGATTTGCCTCTGCTGGTTCTTAGAAGTTAAAAGGCACCAGTAGTACTGAACAAACTCCTCAGAGTTGAGCAGAGGCACTAAGAAAAGTTGTAAGTGGCATAAACAGCAATGGTCTTAGGGTTTCATACTCACTTTTCTTTGTGTACAACATGCACAGTGCTTTAGGTTTGTGTGTGTGTGTGTGTGTGTGTTTGGTAGCTTGGATTTAACCCTCTTGTTCTTTGGGGAGCAAAAACCTTCCTGATACTCTTGTCTCAGTTCTTGATCTTCAGCTGTCTTTCCTTTTAGGGTCTAAGTGAGGGCATGCCTGGAGGTGATGTTTTCCTCAGTGCTTTTTCTCACTCTGTTCCACTTTGAGGATTTTATTGTATGTGTGCCAAGGATGTTTTTCAGACTTTTGCCCACAGTGTATTATTTGTGTAACAGAGTCATTCACACTTGATGTAACGTTAATGCAGAATTTGTTCAGGAACTATTTTTACAGGTTGTTCACAAGACTGACATGACACTGTCATTACCACATTGTGACACTGTCAGTTATGACACTTTCCCTGCAAAGCTGACATTACCTGGGATGCCTCTGTCATGACAACATGGCCTTAGCCAAGTTTATGACAATTGTCATAAGTGGTATCTTAGGTCACTTTCAATTAAAAATTGATGTCTGGCATGTCATGATTATGACAACTGAAGATTAAGGCACCACAGTACAGCCTGTCATAAACATGCCATAACATACAAACACATACCAGGCTGGAGCAGTGGACCCAGCATGAAAACCCACTTGAATGTGGAGGGGACTCAGACACCGGTTATTGGGTTTGGTTATAGTACATATTCTGCAAGCAAAACACTGATAAGTAATTGGTTGCTTCAAAACATACTAATTTTGCAACAGATAGCATCCCAGTATGACCTGAAAGCTACTGCCTCAAACAGTCACAGGGATTTTGCTGGGTTTAATCTTCTGAGGCAGCATTGAATTGTGTTCAAATCTAGCTGAGGCTTTTTTGCTTTAATGGCTCATGACTTTTTTGTGAAAACCCTTATAGTACAGTAAGCCAATTTTGAATGATAATCAAATATCCTGTCCAACTTCCTTGATGACAGAAAACAAAGAAAAAGATGAAGAACTACCCGCTAGTGAATTTTTATAAATGACCAATTTACCAATTGCCATTTCTAATTAGGGTTTGATTAGTGATTGATTAATATAAAAGAGAGCGGGATCTTATTATAAATCCAATTTGTGTAGGTAACAATTTAAAAGGGGGGCACAACATTAATGTTAAAGCTCTTTTCTCATTTCAGTTACTGCAGTTCTGTTAGTACAATTAAAACATGTTTGTCAATGTTCTGACTGATTTCCCAGCAAATGTGTGATGGATAATTGAAAGTAAACAAGAGTTTGTAAACGTCTGAGTGACATAGACTAAAATAAACTGGCTTGTTATTCAGTTTGTTTTCCATCCTCATTACAACCCTTAGCAGTTCTGCTGATATACTGTAGGATGAATTCCAACTCCCAGAGGACTCCTCGAGCGAAAAAGGAAATCAGGAGGGAGCCAAAGGCCCATCTGTCAATCACATCCGCTCTGTGGTGGAGTAAATGAGTCTCAGTCACAGAGACAACATTGGAATAGACACATGCCTGACTGGCTGTCACATGGTACTACACACTTGGTGAGCTATTCCCATGAAGGTGATGTTCCCGGTGACACAACCACCTTGCTCCTGCTTTGTCACATCAAAGATGCCTCTAAAACAGTAAAGCAAGTCCCCAGAGATTGTGAAACCTAGTTACCAATGCATAATATTGGTAAAATATGGGCACTGGATAGGTAATGAAATACAGGTGAAAACAAAGAGGAGCTGGAATGGTGGAGAACAGATGCATTGTGTCCACTTAAACCTTACTGGTGACAAGGATCCAATTGACCTGAGTGAATTCGAAATGACATGCCTCTGCAATTATGGCTAACAAAACAGCAAAGCTGGTGTCTGGCAACTGTGACCCTTGTGAGTTTGTGTCTGAATCCACAGCGCACAATATGCACTGGAAAGCATCTCAAAATGTAAGACTACTGAATCAGTCAAGAGATATTAAATGCTGTCGTTGTGGGACCTAATTTGTTCAAGTGAAACCAAATGAATCCCTGTGTATTACACTTCTGCAATAACAGCTGTATATACAGCTATATATTGAGGTTGTAGCTTACATACTGAGCTACATCCCCAATCCAACCCCCATCCCTTTGCGTCCTCAATGAGATGCTGTTTCTGCAGGTGGCGTAGATGGTGGCGGCGGTGGGGGGTGTCTTGTCTGCTGCTCTCAAATGTGGCGTCCCTGTAGATGCAGCATCTGAGTGTAGTCTGTTGTCTGGCTGTAATTATTTCAGATGGTAAGGCCCCTGCTTCTGCCTAACACTGTCTGATTGAGTATTGCTCAATTATTCAAACAAGCCATCCAGGGTGCTCACTCATTCCGTACTTTCATTTATCAAATCAGAAAGACAATGATTTGTAAATGGACTTCGTTCCATGGCACAATGGGTGGTAAAAATATGTGACAATGTAGAAGTATCTGAATACAAATAACCATAGAGGGATTCATTATATGATGAACAGGAGAGAGAGGGGGGGTGTGGGTGATGGTTGTAAATTTTTATATATCCCTAACAGCATCTGGGTTTGTTGAGACCCTCCTCCACTAAAGCAGCTCATGTTGTGTAGACTTTTTTTTTTTTTTTTTAATTTCATTTCATTTCACTAGTCTGAGCAATAGAGTTCTCCTTTGAGACTCTGCCCAAGATCTTGATGCTTATTGCACAGCTTGCAAGCTCCCCAAAATAAATCCAAAAAAGATGATCAAATCCAGTTGGCAACAAGCGCATGAATTTAGAGCAGTCTGCATCTATGCCAATAGTTGTTGTTTCAAAACATGCCCTAGGTCTGCACAGATAATGCATTTATTATCTTCTCTGGTACATTTAATGTCTCTAGTATCCATTAAGCTCACATGCATCTACTGTACTGTCTGCCTTCAAGCACGCGAGTCATTGCTGCTGAGCGCCACTTCATAAAGCAAACAGGAAAGTAAAGTAAAAAAGGCTTTGCACTGTGTTTGCTTTTGAACTCTATATGAATTTAATATGGAACCAAATGAAAATGAAAACTGAAAGGTGAGCAAGGCAATGTAAAATAGGGACACTGATAATCAAAACAATACACTCCTGCAGGCCATATTATGAGTATTACTTATAACATACAGTTCAGTGGCAGCAATAGTCTGAGTGTGATGCAACCCAAAAAATAAATAAATAAATAAATAAAATAGAGAAGTAGTGCAGTTTTTCCTGTTTGTGTGGCTGTAACAACAGGATATAAGAAAGATGCTAACACAGAGGCAATCAAGTTTTTAATTATTTTTGACCCGTGAATTTGGAACTAATTGAGCCAGTTCAAAAAATCAGTTGATTAGAAAGACATTCATTCGCTTGATGAGTCAAAGCGAGTTTAAAAAAGGTGCAGCAAACAGATGGTGATTGTTGACTTGATTATAACCCAATTAACTCATAATTTTGCTTGTTTTGCTTACATTGTCATTTGCTTTTCTGTTTGCTTGTTTGTGTGTATGAGTGTGTGGATGCAATATAACCCCACTCACTTAACGTCTGAAAGGGGTCAGTAAGAAAAATGAGCAAGAGCAGACAGAAAAGACTGAGAAATGAATACCTTGCATGTCACTGTATGAAATGGTAACATGTATGTACTGGGGAAGAGGAACACATATTTACATATCAGCCAGCTTTTGTCTTATCAAAATCATACAAGTAATTTCTTCCATGTTACAAAATTGTACATCCTTGACAAAAACTGAGCTTGAGGTCTATTTTTTGTGCATCTGAGACTGATGTCACATACTGTGATGCTAAGCTAATCCTAACAGTATTGTAAAGGCTTATAGATAGTGATCCAGTGTCAGAGACTGCATTACAACAGTAACATGATTTCTTATGACAGTGGTCTGCTAAATAGTGGTTTGGAGTTTGCTGGAGATTCTTTTTGAACAAGAGAGCCTGTAGGGGTGTGTCACTTTCTCAACAGCAGTGAGGGGTGTCCCATTTCTGTCACATGCATAAAACACACACACACACACACACACACACACACACACACAAACAAACAAACATACAAAACAGCTGCCCTGCTCTTATATCAGAAACTTTTCTGATGACCGCATCAGCCCTCATACAAGAGGCACAAAACAGAAAGCAAGACAGAAATGCCAACGTACAATGGGGGGAAAAGAGAAAATGAGACTGGAGGGGGCTATTTCCATTGGGGAATTTTTGCATAAATAAACAACTTAACATGTCTGTGGCCTAAAAAAGTCATCAGCAATCAGTCAGGACCAAGATCAGCGTGGAGATGAGGAGCATTTACACAGTGTCCCCTGAGGCTATGAGCCCAGCACAGCCATATATTACCTATTATAATTCTGCCCTCGCAATAACAGCACGACACAACATCAGCAGATCAAGACTCTCTCTCACAAAGTGAAAACTGCGCTCAGCATACATAAAATCTGGGATTTTTGGCAGTTCTTGGCCAAACTGGGGAAGAACTCTTGACAACTGATGATTTTGGAGAGGAACGCGAGTGAACCAAGTGGAACCTCTACAGAAAACCCTATGGTGAAGGACAAGCTATAGATTAGATCCTTATAATGACTTGTAATATCACTGTAAGGAAGTCATAGGTTTTTTTTATTCCCTGTGTGGGAATAAATACTGTTTTATTCATATAAAGCACAAATCTGCATTTCACGTCAATTTTCGATTCTATCTCACATCAAAGGCATAGTGGGATCAGGAGGTCCATGGTAACCAAAATCGACAGTCTCCAAAATTGAAAGTCGGAAGCTAGCATACCTCCCAGCATTGCTTTGCTCTGCTCTTTTGGCATCATTAGTGTCAACTACAATTAGCTTCAATGTGAATGCTGAAAATAGATGCACTGTGAAATGTGAGTACGCCTGTGGCAATTTAGAGGAGAGTTCTAGATGCAACTTTGGTTCTATAACCTGGAGATTATCAGCTAATAGAGGCAGTGTTTATTGCTGGATACAAAATTTTCATTTTTGAAAGAAAACTGTTTTTTTTTTTTTTGTTTTTTTTTTTACTTACATTATTCCACAACCTTATTCTTAGCCATAGCAATGTCATTTACATTTATCCTACTAACCTGAATTTGTACCAAATTGTGTCTGGAAAACCCCAGTGCCCCTTTGTTCAGGGTCTCTGATTTTTTCATGCTGAAACATTTTAGCAAAGGCCCAGCCTCCCTCTTTATGAGATTTCTGCACATGAAATTGCTTTTTGGGTTGGACAAAAATATATTCATTAAGCATTCCTTGGCCTTTGAGCTAGGCGTCAGTCAGCCACCATGAAGTTAACGATGACGCCCTAACACTGTCATGTTTAATTAGCCTTCATTCCCCTGTCATGTAACGTAAATTGAAGTTGTTGATGGTACAGGAGGAGGTTCTCCCCTTCCCCATCCTTCCTCTCTACATCTCTTCATCCCTCACTCACCACGCTTACAGTTACAGTAACATCATTCCCATAGACCGCACTTCCACATCTATAATTAATCATGCTCGTCTCCATGCATTCCCTCACTAGATCACATCCCCATCCCCCATCTCTCAGCCTAACCTGTGTAAATCTGCTCCTCAGACCTTCCCATCTACTTACACCTGTGTGTCTGGATACATAGCTGTTGATATGACATGTACATGACCTTGGTTCACAAATTTGCATTCAAGGATGCTGTTTTTTGTGCTCAGCACTAAAAAATATGTTCATTCTGGGACAGAACATCATTTAAGAATCTCAGCAAACATTCTCTCCAATCTGAGTGGGCTGGCTGGTGTGAATACCCTATGTGAAGAGTCAAGAAAAGAAGAGGGAAGAAAGCAAAAGAGAAGCAGAACATGATATTATTTTTTCTCTGAAAGACCACATATATCATGGAGCCTCACAGCAATATTGTGGAGATGTACGGCATGAGCTGGAACATGAGTCAGGGATCACAATCGAGCCTTTTATCCGCCTTGTTTCACAAAAGCAGCGGTCACCCAGGGAGTGAAGGCTTTCTTACATGCGCTTGTCTTCCCTAACTGAAATTATACACGCTGCGGTGTTTCACAGCCATCCACAAAAACAGTGGAGGGAACTTGATAAGGCAAAAGTAATGACCTTAAAAGTGTTCTTTCCAATAAGCTTTTACCAGCTTAACAAGGTTTAATTATTATATAGCTTTTAATACTTCTTTATATCATTTTTATAACCCTTTTCACACCACCCATTATGCCCTCCGAGGAATGATGCATAGGAAACTTCATTACATTATAGCAGGCTAAATCATATTTTCATATTGACTTGATTCTGATGGGATTTAATGGAGAAAAGTGGCTTCAGAGATACAGGAATAGCCTGTGATCATCTGTGCCTCTAAACCATCAAGCACGATCAAACACATCTAGTGCTGGCCACCAGAGCTGGGGGTTCTTAGCTGTGTCTACCACAACATTATGCTTATGAACATCTCTGCATGGATGCATGCAGATGGCCCACAATATGTGCTTGTTTGGATAGTATATAAAAATGTGTATGCTTGTATTTGAATATATGCTTAGTGCTATGATGGAGGGCACTGCTGTAACACCCTCCAAATGCTGGCATTCAGTACAAAGGAAATCTAATTAATATGGTAATGTGATGCCATCACACCAGTTGATAATACATGGGGTGCTTTGTTGCTTTGATTGCACTGATTTGACGTTTGATCTCTAAATGAGTAAATGAGATAAAAATGGATAAATATGAGTATGGCACACATAACATAAAAGTATGTTTGGCTCCTGAAAGTTGGAGAGTGAAATTATTTACCACAGACTTCCCTTTGGTCAACTAAGTTTGAGTCATGCATTTGTTTTCTTTTGTTTTCTTTTCTTTTTAAACAGACAATCCGTCATGATTCTGCATTTTGCACTTTTTGTTTGTGGACTTTTTTGTTTGTGGACATTTATTGAACTCCTGGTTTCTCCTGGACTCTGTGTTTTTGGACTTTGTTCTTTGAGTTCTGTTCTGTGTCTTGTTTCCTTCATTAGTTCCTTGTGTATTTCAGTCCTGTATTCAGTTTAGTTCTTTGTCCAGTCATTGTCATTGTTATGTGCTGTTGCCATATGTCATTTTCATGCTCCTTGTGTTCCCAGTGTTCCTTAGTTTCCAGAGTTTGCTATTACATACTTGTTTTCTTCAATGCGGCCTGCCTCTGCTCCTGAATTTGGGTCCTCCTGCTCCACTTACTTATCAACACGTGACACAATGAGCGCCACAATAGAGTAGATAAAATGTCATCTGTTTCTGCCGAGATGTACCTTAATGTTCAAACTAACAAAGAGCAATGTGTATGGTCATAGGTAGAGCTAACAAACCACTCAGACACACTGCTGCATTAGTATTGCAATAATATATCTGTGGTAATTCAGTAGCGTCGCTGCTGTTGAAAATATGCATGACATATGTTACTATATCTATATCTATATATATATATATATATATATATATATATATATATATATAGGGAAACTCTGAAAGGAGCCTGAATTTTGTCTCATTTAGACCTCAACTGTTTAATAATTTTATTGCATACATTTCCCAGTGTTTAAAAATAATGAAGTAAGCTATAAAAGCTTCATTTAACCACACATACCTGTGTGCTGCCACATTATTCCATCTCAGTACTCTGACAAAGCCACATGGTATTTCAAATTGGCCAGTGATTAAAAGCCTTATTCAGCTGTTCAAATTAATTTAAGAGCTTTTTAA
Source organism: Myripristis murdjan (assembly GCF_902150065.1). Classification (NCBI taxonomy): domain Eukaryota; kingdom Metazoa; phylum Chordata; class Actinopteri; order Holocentriformes; family Holocentridae; genus Myripristis; species Myripristis murdjan. Next base: position 24,370,121 of record NC_043993.1, read on the forward strand.
ATACTCAAATATATTTGTATGATTCTGTTTCATTTGATTAGTGATAATGATTGCTTTGATTATTATTAATGTGATCAGCGTTGTATTGAATGGGCCAAATCTGATTCGACTGAAGAAAATTTTGAGTGGGGCACAGCTCTACCTAAAAGTGACATAAAAAGCCTCTGGTGCATTACCAGAGATGGTGCATTACCGCATACAAGAAGCACAACTGGCCACCACCATCATCATACAGGGGATTCACATAAGTTAATATCAGGGAGGGTCAACTATTTCATGGCCACAAGTCACCTTCCACTTTGGGGGAGAGTAGTATCCAAAAGCCTAAAGGAATGTGACTGAGTGTGGGGAGCCAGGTGTATCTGACCCTCCCCTCCATGCACCACTGAGCAGCTTAAAAGATTATTCACCCAAAATCTCTGTTAATCACATCCATGCAAACCCCTGGTAAGCTTGAGGCCACCCAGCACAGACACTGTATGCATGTTTGGAAGAGAACAGCAGTTTTGGGGGTCTAAACCTGCAGCCGGTGGGACTGATCCACTGCTCTCTAACACAAAAGAGCCATACACCTTCCCAGTAACTTATTCTATTGCTTTTGCTCTGCATAGCGAGTGTGAACAGATTAAAATAGACTATCAATCACAGGCAACACTGTGGTGCCACTTCAGAAAATGGCATCATTTTTTTATGCATGACAGTTCCGTAGACAGATAGGCATGGAAAATCAGTCCAAGTTTCCTATGATAGCCCATCATGAGGTGATCAGTCTCTACTGGGAGAGGACATTGTTCCGTGTGTGAAAACACACACAGGCACACACACAGACACACACACAGACACACAGAAACACACACACACACACACACACACACACACACACACACACACACACACACATTGACCGAGGAATGGGGGCAAACACAATTACATACATACATCATGGATATAGACTATTGCACAAACACACTCCCACACCCACACAATGTAACTGCTCTATCCATCAACATCTTTACGTGGCAGACATTCACGTTTCTAGTTAATCATCCCTCTCTTCATCCTCTGTCAGTCATCCTCCCTCTCTGCAACCCTCTTTATCTCCCTCTCTCTCTCTCTTTCTGTCTAGGCCAAGAGACACACAGAAGAGTTTCTTGCTCTCATGACCTCTTCCAACTCCACTGACAGTCTTGTTTGTTCACATACCTCAGCATTAGTCATTTTTCCCAGCCATCACTCTCCTCCATAATCTTTCTGTCACTACCTTCACAATCTATCCCACCCATCTCTACCATGCTATCTCCCTGCATCACTTTATCCATCTCTCCCTAAAGGGAAAAAAAGGAATGCATGAATGCTTTTCAGAGTTAATCTAAAGCTTAGGTTCAATTCAAAGAAGAATAATATAATATATTCAAATATAGCAGTTCATTAGTTGAGGAGAGTGTGTGGCACACTGTTTGACAAAATAACTGTAAATACTGACATGGCTAATCCCAGCACAGCTGTTAGTATTAGGTCCTCTAATCCTGGTCCAGATCGGTGATGCGCTCACACTAGCATGAGGACAGATGAGTGACAGCCACCAGGCTGCCAAGTGGGCTAAAGGCAGCAGACTGGCCTGACGCTCACTTTTAGACACACTAAGCTATGAATCTGTGGGCCCTGGATGGCAGCTGTAGTTCCTGGGCTCAACTAAATATACAGTACAGTATGTGTCACTAACCACAAAATGATAGTCCACATTCCCCACATGTACAGCCTTTCTTAAAAGAGTCAAGTAGGTATGATGAGCTACTAGCAGGGTAGTAATGGGAGTTTCAACCCCAGTCAAATTATAGGCCTTCATTCCACATTAAGAACTATTGTAGCTAATTATTTTCTGACTTGGACTTAATGCCTTGCTGCCCTAAAGAGGAAATCCATGAGGTCCACGACTAAAGTTCCATAATAATTGAATGTGACTGGACAAAGCCAACATCAGAGAAAAGTCTTGTCCCAAAAGCATGCTACATAATCATTCTAATAGAGATTTAGCTATACAGCATTTAATGGTGTAAAAGTACTCAAATATGTCAGCATTCATATTCAATTTTCTAAGTATTTTGAATGTGCAGTTTCTGTACACTTTAAATACTAACACTATAAATAAATGGATCAACTCTTGGACATTGGAGCAAAGGCACAATGGAAACCAAAATGTTGCTGAAAAATCTATTGAGATGCATAGATTTTGTGTTTGCTGTCTGTTTTTCAGAGCTGAAATTGGCAGAAATATCAATACTGCAAAGATTAGCGTTCAGTATGCATTGTTTACTATGAATATTATGCTTTTAGGACACAGGGAAAGAGTCTGACTGACCCCTTGCTCTTTCATATGCAGGCTGTAATTAGGATTAGCAGCTTCCTTTCACTCTCTCTTTAGACATCAGTGGTTGAAAAATGCTTTTGTAGAGTAACAAAATGCATGCCCATGCACACAAACACCTTCCATACATCAGAACAGTGTATTCATACACTTTTCATACCAGGAATAACCAGATCCATTTGATGCTGTTATGTCTTATTTGATCCCATTTTATCAAAATGAAATCATTCCTCATTTGTTAATGCTTTCACTGCCTGTCAGCCTGATTCCTTACTGACATGCTGTAATTGATCACAGAAATCTCCACCTCAGTATGAAGAATAAGTACACAATGCAGGGATGGTTCTTTCCCCATGGGCTGTATAATAACCCCGTAAATCATGGTAAAATGACTGCTCTGCGAGGCTGACTCTGCAGTCTGGAGCCCTGCACTTCTCTGTTGCTGACACACTGGAGCCAGCTTGCACTGACTCTACTGTCTGATCTGCATACGACGCCATGTGCCAAGCCCAATTGTCTGTGGTCAGATGAACAAGAGAAAGAGAAGGAGGACAGCATCTGTGTGACATATCAGTAGGCAGAGAGGTCATATGTCTAAGACATGCAATAAATGACTGACAGATGCAAGCATGGACATGGATGCCAGCTCGTATTCTCTAGGTACATGGCTTAAGGAAAATGACAATCCTGTATTAATCTGCTGGGTGGGGGAAATTAACCACCACCCCTCCACATACAAACATGTAGTACACACAAAAACATACACAGTTGGCATAAATATTTATTTTTGTCAGACAAAGAGCCAGAGGAAATTTCAGACTGCCAGACAAATTGCTGTAATGCCAACCATTCAGCCATATTGCCAACCATTGTTAATGGGTAGGGATGCTTCAGATGTAAATGATATGTACATCTAACAACATGATTATGATGAGATTTGTAGATTTTAGAACTGATGAAGAAAAGACTATGTCTATCCTCAGAATGAAATGCAGATTCAACTAGAAACAAATATGCACACATACAGGTTCTGCTCTATTCAGCTCAAGGGCGCTACCTATCCTCTCTTGATTCATTATTGAATTTCTAAAGATAGATCATGACACTTAGTATATATATATATATATTTTTTTTTAAATCATGTGTATTAAAACTGGAAAGAAAGGTAATTTCTATAAGCTGGATGAAGCATGCCTTCTATCTTTCTAGGGCCAGTGTCATACCATTGTGGCAGGATGCTATTGAAATTAAAATGAATCTCTGGATTTGTGAAAAGGGAATAACACTGATCAAAATAATCTTGGTGTCAGACCAATACCAGGATGCTAGTTACATTCATATGCATTTAGGTTTAAAGTAAGTTCAAAGAATATAGAAAAAAAAAATGTTTCTCCATCCTCCATCCAGTGCTTACAAAGAAATAAAGATAACCATATTTGATACAAAATGAACTTTACTCAGCAAAAGGCACAATAGGGAAAAAAAAAAAAGTAGTGTCTCTCCTCAGATAATAATACCCAACCATCAGTTATAGCCTTTTACATTGCTCCACACCTACACTGCACAATGTCCACATTATATATCAACTCTAATGATGCATAGTGTTTGTGTTTCCTTTGCCGTGTACAAATATAAACATGCTTACCCAAAATTATACTAGAACTCCAGATATGCACCTTATACTGTTGTTAGAGGGTAACCTAAAACAATACAAAACAGTAAGGTTGCAAACATAATCTAGTGGTATATCCAGCACCTTGTAAGCAAAAATTACATTAATTGATTCATCAGATTTGCTTTTCAATAGTCAGCAGGTTATGGGTATTCCAATAGGAATATTTTCCAGTTTAAGCCACAATTCTCAATTTGTGCGATATTATATATTATATATTATATATTATTGCATGCATACCATGAGAACTAAATAACACTGAGTCTATAGGAAAAGTGGACCACGTTGACTCAACCATTCTGTGACCATTCTGGGGCATTACAGAAACTGCAGATTGCTTCAACAGCCGAATTAAACTTTTTAACAGTATATGATTTACAAACATATTTTATACATTGCTATTTGAGCATTTTTCTTTCTTTCTTTCTCTCTTTCTTTCTTTCTTTCTTTCTCTTTCCCATATTTCATATAAATACTTAACATGTGAGCAGGTCTGAAGCCTTTCATTGTGTTCATATTTGTAATAATAACAGTGTTTTAGCCTTACAGCATTGCTCGTTAGTTGTTGTAGGTCTAAATTACTATTATCTAATATGCAAAAAAAACAATTAATTAATTAAAAATACACCAAGCCTACGACACTTATTTATAAAATAACTGTCTCATGCAAACAAGAGCAAGAAAGGATGAAGAAGGCATCAAGCAGCAGAGACTGTCGACTTGGTACAGTTGTCTCCAGCTGGTGGTCCCGATGCAACAAAGATGCTCTTATGATTATAAGTTGCTCTAATTACTGCCTAGAAGAGGTGTTGGTGAAAAACACTATTATCATCTATACTCCAGTATCTGAGGAAACAGGAAAAACAGCTGGGTGTTCGCTCTCTCAGGGAATGTAATTGATGAGACACTGTGGAGCAACACACGCAGCGGAGCAACACACAGTCCAACGGCAAATGATTACTTGGCTTACACGAGTGTGGCATCTACCTGGTTCTTTTCATGCTGTTACGTGTCAGATAATCCCATGCCATACTACAGTCTCATAACAGTTAGCCAGGTAATAAGAAATGAAATGTCTGGAGAAATCAGTTTAGTGGATATTTATAGAAGTACAGGTATAGAGGAATATACAATCCAATTTCAGCTCTGTTAACATGTCAGCAATAATTATCACTTTGGAGGGAAGAGAAACGCATGTGGATTCCAACATGCTTTCCTGGCAGTGGTGATCTGGGTAAACACGCTGTGGTTGTGTTCATCTGGAGTGTGCTCAGTAGACAACCTAATCCACTCAGCAGCAGGAGAATCATTAAGTCAACATTCACTAGATTGGCACTGCACGTCCCTAGCCCCAACTCATCACTAATGCTATTTCCAAAGTTTCCAAATGTACGGCTGGAAAAGCCATTCGGTTTGATTGCACCAGCTATTCCTTCACTTAAAGATCTGTGCTTCAGTCGTAAAATAAATTATGTCCCACTCAAACCCATTGGATGAGGAAATTTGACGGGTGTGTTTTGTTGCATCACTGTGTCTTGGCTGCTGAAGAGGAACATCAGACATCAGGAGGAATAGTTGGAGAACAAGATTACTAATACTTTTGCCTCATTGTTTGTGGTTCATCTTATGAGTGATATACTGTTTGTATTTAAGAAAAGCATTTAAAAAGTGGTGTTTTTCCATTAAGTTTACTTTATCGTTGTTTTACTACCTGGCTCTCTATTTTGTGTTGAGAAACGTCTGCAGACCAAAACACTGACCTTAAATAGAAACAATCACCACATAAAGGCAGGGTGCAGCCATCATTTCAAAAACTATGGCTCAAAGAAAGTGCTGTGGCATTCCATCCCCCCTCCAAATTGACTTTGTCTTTCAAAAACATGATATATTTCATCATTAAATTCACAAAAAAACGCCATCAAATTTGCACAAAATAAAATTGAAAATAAATGGCAAGAAAACTACCGATAAAAAAAAAAAGAAAGAAAAAAAAGGCAATGCTCAAAAATAACATAAAATTAGCAAGACAAATGACCGGAAAATTACATATAAAGCCATCTGAAGGACTGTATTCACATGCCTGTGACACAACAACAACAAAACAAACAAACAAATGCATAACAAATACATACATAAATAAATACATCAAAACGGATGAGGCGGGACAGTGGGTGAACTATTTTGTAACTTGACAACCTCTAACAATTTTCAGGTAGAATACAGTGCGGGGGGCAGGTTCCATAGGTGAGGGGACATGTCTCCCCCATTCCCTGTGTCCACTACACCCCTGCATGTTATAATATAAATATTACTGGAATAAAGTTTTGCATTTGAGCTGTAACTCTTATTGATAATGAAACTTGATTTATATGAGCATCAACAGACAAGGCTTTGTTTAAATCAGTTTCAGTCATACATGATGTGTATCATATCAGTATATCATGTTTCAGGTTTTCTCTTCATATGTTGTTTTCATGTCCAAACACACTTATTTTAAAAGCGTGACCGCTGTCGACCATTGTTGTATCAATGTCAACCAATGGCATCAACTATCTTCAGCTTGAGACACATACACATCACACCCTTTAATTGATATGGTTTCAGTGTGATCAACGCATGTCATTTTAAAATAAGCCGTAAGGCATATAGGAAATTACAACAGAAGAGAATCCATCAGCAAAAGTGTGGTAATAAATATTCATGGATGTGTCTGCATGTGGCCAGTGAGGCTAGTGTAGAGCTTACAAATCTCCCAGATATAACCGCATCTCTGCCCCCACTGGCTTAGGACTGAATCCTGTGTCAGTCTTCTTTACAATTGCCTCAATAAAGAACGAGAATGCCAGAAAGGTGTGTAGACTCCACAGTCCTTGGAAAATAAATAAATAAATGAGACTGGGATTTAAACTGTAAGCGCAGGGATCTTTCCACAAAGCACCCTGAAGAGCTCAAGGAATCTCATCCATCTAGTCAGCCATTTGGTGCTAAGTATTAAGCTACACCCAACATAATCTCTGTGCTGGGATACAGGGGCAAAACAAAATCAACTCAGATAACTATAGGCTACTACTGAGGTGTAGACTTCCATATCTATCATTTCTGTTTTTCTCATTTGAACATGGACCACTTTTTAATAATTTTCACTTATCTAATTTGTCTTTGTCCTACACTGGTTGTCAGAATTATTGTCCAGCAAACATGGGATTTTTTTCCTCTCCTTATCATTTAATTGATCAGTAGAAAGATCTGTAATAATGAGCAGTTTCAGAACAAATTCAGAAATTACAGAGCGCAGCATGTAGTAACAACTTGATTAGTTCGGGCTTGCGGTTCTGCATTCCAGGCCTTATCGGAATTAAACGGTCACTGTTACGTTGCATTGCATTCACATTTGTTAGCAATATTCCACACACAAAAAAAAAACATAATTTATCTTAAGTAATTACCGCTAGATAAATTCAGCTCTAGACTGTATGTGTTCTTACTTCTTTGTTTGAAGAATATGTATGAATTAGTAATAAGCCCAGTGATCCCACTGCTGCTAAATAGGTTAGAGGAAAAAATATGTAATCATGTATGAGGGGAGATGGGTGGGATATGTTAAACAGTGGTATAGATAGAGAGACACAGAAGGGGAGACAGCAAGATGTTGAGGGGGATATGATGAAGAGCGAGAGAGAGCGAGAGAGAGAGAGAGAGAGAGAGAGAGAGAGAGAGAGAGAGAGAGAGAGAGAGAGGGAGGAAGGGGAAGTGTTCATTCTGGCTGGGTAGCTGTGGAGTTTAAACCTTGGTGGTCGTGCTGTTGAGCGCTGCATGGCTGAGTTGAGCTGCAATGCAACTGACTGTGGCTCATTCTCGAAACCTTCACCCACAGAGAGTTCCCCAACCGTCACATGCCACTGAACCACAGTAAACAACGCACACACACACCCACACCCACACACACAGACAGACATGCACAAAGACACACACGCACACACAGAGCGGTAGAGCCATTTTCATTAACAGAACCACTGGCACACTCAGCCCAGCTGGTCCCTGAGTCGACACTGGAACTGCACATCTGGTGTCAACGCTCTGTTAGAGGGAGGCCATCTGGATGGATGGAGGGAAAGGGAAAAGGAGAGGGGGAAGGGGGGGAATCAAAACAGAGGAGAATGGGGAGAAGGCAAGGAAGGTACTCTTCCCAATCACATCTATATTGTGCCATTCAACCTACACACAAGAAATGAAATGTATTTGTTGGATATAGACTGTATGTGCATGACTCTTCACTCGCATAAGAGGATTAGATGTCAGGTTCGGTCTGTGAGCATTCTGAACTAATGGCTATGAACAGATAGCATGTTTAATGGCTCCTACTCCCAGTAAAACATGCGTCCTCCCAACATGAATAATGCTATGTATTGTCCTTTGGCATCCACGGGGAACTTAATATTGCATAATACATAGATGAATTAATAATTTTAGAGTGCCTTCATCTGACGTTGTACTACCTTTTAACTATTGTTTTATTGTGCCCCCTGTTCTATTGGCTGCCGAGGGTTGTGTTATTCAGTTTTACAGCACCTACCAGTCCATTTACATTAAAGCAGCATGCTTTTATACAATCCAGCCAACGCTCAAATTATGTCTGTGAAGCTGTGCAGATTGGCTGCACATATTGTTGCACAGGGTCACAAAGGTATACCGTTCACAGCTGCAGAACTATATGCATACTGAGAGTGCTGCAGAAAACAAGACAACAGTGACCATGTGACATCCACTGCGATTGGTGCAAGCCACCCTGCGTTTAAGTTTTTTTTTTTTTTTTTTTTTTTTTTTTTTTTTTTTTTTTTTTTTGTGCAGTTTCTGAGACATTGCCGCTGGAAAGTTGGGGACTTTTCAACTTGTCGGTGGCACTGTGGTGGGCCAATCATTTCCATTTTGTAGATCAGAGCAGAGTGGACAATCCCAGTTTATAATCAAAATGCTGGACCCCAGAGCCAAAATCCATCATTCCTCCAAGTTTCATCCAAAACAGGCCAGCAGATGCTCAGAACGGATGAATGGACAGAACCCAATCCATAGTCCCTTCCCTCATCTTCGATAGATGGGGGAACAAAAAACAGGAACAAGTTGTGTCAAAATGATCTGGAGTCATCTAGATTCAGCAGCACAAACCCACACTGCAGGACCAAGGCCCTGCAATACTTTGTAGACACACAGCGGGTGGGGGCAGAAGCATAAACCTACCTCCACTGCCCTGATTGCATTAGTAGTGACTCTTAATACCCTCCCCTTCATTTTCCCTCACCACAGTTTGACCTCTAGAGATAGAAAAGTGCAACACACATCAGACCTGCCATTTGTAGCAAAGTGAGTCAAAAGGTGATAAAATGGCCACAAAAACACATGAATTCACCCACTGCTGCTCTGCTGTGCTTGCACCTACACTTGCAGGTACACACACATACACATGCACACAAAGTGTATCCCCTGCTTCCAGTAGTTGAGTAAATCATGCTCTTGTTAAACCTTGATCGGAATTCTCTCGAGCAAGGGCATTATCCACTTACTGTTATTAATGCTGCAGCTCCCTAGAGAGGACAGAGCAGGCAATGAGGGAGGGAGTTACTGCACATCCACACACAACACACATACAAATGCTGGCATGGAGCTCTTTGACTATAGGTGTGACTGTGCACATGCATGGATGATGTTTATATTATTACAGCGACTAGGAAAAAAGCTGTTCCTGTTAGCTGAGGAGGCAGACAAATGCACATCCATCACAGGAAGAGAGACAAGGACAAATTAATCTTTTAATAACCACATTATTAGCAAAACTATCAGGAAAGTTGTGAGGAGATAAGATAAACCCGTGGCAGATACAAGATGAGGCATAACAAAATAGCTCATCCTAAAATGTTCGCCTCCAGGCAGACAAACACATGGAGATCTCCTCTTACTGCTCCTGTACTTAAACCTTAGCCCAAGTTAATGAGAAATCCAAAGATATTCCCTCTTTTGGCAATGTTAATTAAAAGTGTGCGCAGTTTTCTAGCAGTCGTATGAAAAGGTGAAAGAAGTAAAAAGGGGGGCAGAGGAAAGAAAAGATGGAGGAAACAGGAGAGGAAAAACAGCATCAGTGGCAGGTAGAGTCATGTTACAGAATAGAGATGAATTGGAAATGCTAAAACGCATGTGAGCTAGTGAGCATGTTCATGTAAGAGACAGAAATGTATGAATTTACCTGGGCAAACAGGAAAATCTTAGTGAGTGTACTGTATGAATACATTCAGTGCTTGTCAATTGATGGGCTCTTTGCAGCAGGTACTCATCAGTAGCCTTAAACCTAGTTCTCGAGTTTGCAGACAGTTTCCTGTCGGGTTTGGCACCGCCTGCCAAAGTCACCTTGTAGAGTACAAAGTCCTACACTGGCTAGTTGAGTTGATTTGAGGGAGCAGACGGGCTCACTGTCTCCTTGGACAAATGCCCACCATTTAAGGGTTTAGATGATTTATTTCTCAGTGTCTTAGTACAGTATGGTGCATGTTTTTGTGTACCTCACAGCTTCCATTGACTCCAGTACAGTTAAAATGCATCAAAACTGCATTGTTGCTTAGAAGGAAAATGACTAGCATGGAGGTGACTAAGGTGGACTTGAGACCATCTTAGGTTAATATCACCTAAACAGAAATGACACACACTGACCATGATGTCAATGTGTCTGTTGCATTTTTGGGGTGAACACATTTCAAGACCATATTTCACATTCGTCATCACAATAATAAGATGGCTTATACAGATGAAAAATTAAGTTTCCATCCATTCAAACATCTGATATATGAACATAAATGCCCCTATACCAAAGAAATGTTGCCATATAGAACATATATATTCATATATGAACCCAACATATATAATCTCCCTCTGGATATATTGATATATGTGTAGCCCATATGTAACTTATGCAATATGGGCATTTGAAATCAATATATTGTTCTTATATGGCCATATATGTGCACTCATATCTAACACACTGTATGATAGTGGTGGCTGGTGACACAAAAAAGGGAAAGACCCACCTTTTTGTGATATGTTAGGTCTATATGTCCATATATGAAAATGAGCCAAACTGAATATATTTCATAAATGGGTTTTTAATATGGACACATACACTATGCCATATATGAAAATGCCATGTTACATTTCCATCTGGGCACAAAAGGCCAAAGCAATGGACAAAACTTACTGAGAAAAGCAGTGCTAGACACTGAATAGAGGCAATAAGCTTGACAACACTGACACTTTAAGCTTAGCGGCCAGTGTTTCAGTCATACACACATACCCACACATACACACACAGCGTCCCTTCTATCCCACAATGTCTTTTTCCCAACATCACCATCCCCAGGCACTGTCCTTTCAGCAGTGCCTGTCATCCTCCCTAATCCTTAATAGCGCTTCCAGGAATTACAGTACCTGTCCATACATTGGCCAAACCACATGAATTTTCCTCTGAGGGATGGTATGATACCAGCGGGTCCAACTGCCTGGACAACACAGTGATACTAGTGGGGTGGTGGATGTTGAACGGGAGCCAGACAGACAAACTGGATGGGGGAGGGGGGTGGGGGGGTGGGGGACACATGCAGGGAAAGGGAAACGACAACTGTGGCTGGATCTGGCTTTGATGAGGAGGCATGAGAGGAGGGGAGGCTCACTCTTCGAGGGAAGCAGGTGTGTGAGGAGGTGATAAGAATGCTGTGGCATGCACTACTCACACACACACACACACACACACACACACACACACAAACACACACATATACACACACAAACAAACAAACAAACACACTCACACAAATACCACAAACTGCAATCATTCATTCAACTTCAACTTCAACAGTAAATTTAAATGACATGCCTTCAAATGACTAAGCTTGCATTGCTGCAGTCCCTAACTCTTTCTGTTCCCTTGCATCATAAGAAGACAGGCAAAGAATTATGGCAGAGAAGAGAAAAATGAAAGAGAAGGATGAAGGTGATGGAGGGGGGAATACGGGAAAGAAGTGTCTATGAGGAGCTAATGGTGGAATTTTTTTTTTTTTTTTTTACTAACATAGAGGGAGTTGGAAAATGGTGTGCAAATCATCAGGTTTCTACTGTACGTGTGCCTATATGCACATGTAAGCTGCATTATGCAAGCATACATTCATGTGCAAGAGTCAAAGTGTCCCTGGTGAGTGCTTTGCGGCAATGTGCGCTATGGAACAGAGAAAAGTAATTTATGGGTAAGATATTTGTTTGGCTGGCTTATTTCAAAATCCATTAAGATTAATTAAGTGCTGCTAAACGCAGTGCTATGGAGTTCAGATTTCGCAGATGCATTCTAATCATTAGCTCGCAGTTGATTCAGGCTGCTAAAAAGCTGCTAATAGCCTGTGTGAAGCCAGACCAGAGTGTCCTACTGCTGGGAGAATACATCAACTAAGACTATGAGGACCGGTGGACGGTGATTCATGGCAAAGCAAAGTAGAATGATGCAGGACAACCCATTGCGGTGTTAATGTATAAACCATGGTGTGTGCGAATGTAAATCCAAGGCCTACATTCATCAACATAATGTGCACCTGTCCATGCTTGTGAATCAAAGGCAAAGAATTGAGAGATTGAGCGCGCCAGAGGGGAGGCAATTAGAAGCTCTGTCATCAAATATTTGGTTTGTTTGGCAGGAAGATTGCATGAAAGAGTGAAGGAGACACATTCAAGCAGGCTCAGCCTACTTCACATCCACTGTTATTTTAGATAGTCTCTGCACAAGCAATTAGCTCCAATCAGAGATTAATTGAGCAAACACAGAAGGGGAAGGATAGTTTTGGAATTGTTCTGCTTTAGCATGCTCCCTAAGTCTAATTAAAACATAATTTAAATGATTGCCTGTCTGTTGACCATGATTTTGTGTGTGTGTGTGTGTGTGTGTGTGTGTGTGTGTGTGTGTGTGTGCACATGGGATTGGATTATACTGTACATTGCTGTGTTAAGGACAAATTTTAGATAAACATACATGTTCTCATCTTCCAATCTCTTCCATTACATATGCAATCACATATGTATGTTTTTTCCATTCATATTTTCTTCCCTAAAAAAGCATATCACAAATCAATCAATTAAATGTTTTTGTGACAATATTTTTTTTTATTTATTTTTGACTTTTAATATATCTTGTCACTTACAGATACTTTATTATTATTATTATTATTATTTTATTATTATTATTACTTCTTTCTTACTGTTTCTAAGGGACATGATAACTACCACTGAAGCGGAGCTCAATGTGAATAAAGTTTATTATTAGATTTATTTTTACCAATCTGTTTTTCTCTGCCTGCCACATTAAATTAGCCAGCCTGCCCTAGCATAAGGTCTCAAGTGAATTCCTGTGCTTGCAACAACAGAGCCGCGTTTCTGCACTGCTCCTTATAGGCTGTTACAGGCAGTCTTTAAAGGCTGAAGACTGAAGTCTGTGCAGCACGGTATGATTGCCAAAAAAAAATCACATTCAAATCTCAGTCTTATCTTTTAGATTAAGCACTCCTCAGGCAGTTGCATGTGTGTGGTGGAGCTTCAAAAAAACATGCAGGTCCCAAGATAATTTGGTTTCAGACATGCAAGTTTTTTTTTTTTTTTTTTTTTTTTTTTTTTTTTTTTTTTTCTTTTGGATGCCTCATGTCTGCTAGAGAGGAGGAAGACAAGGCAAGACTGGATGAGCAATAGTGTGAAGACAACCAGCAATGCCACTTTCTTTCTGTATAGATGATAACAGCAAAGAGAAGACAGTAAGAAAGTAGTATAAGAACATTAAGACAAGAGGAGTTAAACTTATTAGACAATCAAAAATGAGACACCAATAACAGAATAAATATTGAAAAAAAAGGCTGTAGTAAACCCTGTCTATAAAATCTGGTTAAAGACATAAATAACAGAATGAATGATAAAATTCACTTTCGGTCTTTAAACCAGAGAGTTTTTTTCTCCCTCTCTTTTACTATCAAAAATATAAAATTTACAGGTCACATTTGGGCTACTAAAAATTCAAATAAAAAACAAGTGTAATGAGAAAGTGCACAGTTGGGTGAGTGGGCGAGGGTGCCCCGCTTTAGTGTTTGAGGCTGCTATCGTGAGAGGTTCAAAGATCTGAGAAACCAAGAATTTAAAACAATCAATAAAATCAGACCAGAAGTACACAGATATATCAGATGCCATAAGTGATATGATCTTAATTGTCCAGTCTGAAATATAGAAAATACTGAATTTAAATATGTCTAAAGCTATGCAATCATAATAACTGTAACTAGATCACTGAGGACAGAATATGATCCTAATGAATTATCAGAGAAAAGACTATGCAATACCTGGTCCAACTGAGCCTCCAGGATCAGGAAATGCAAATTTAATATATATTATGAACATTATTAATTAACTTTAATCTTCCTGCAGCAATGTGGCAAAGGTTACTTGTCTATGTACAGCCTTTTAATAAAAGCATGACACTGTAAATACTTACTGTGCATGTAAAATAGTTCAATAAAAATGCAAAGCAGGCATGAAAATGTTCATATTTAATGTTAAAGAGGTAAACTTTGGCTTCCTGTGTGCATGACTGCAGTAAGCCGAGTCATGACAGAAGCTGGGTTTCTGAGGCAACTTGAACCGAGCTGGCAGGGCAAAGAAATGAACCCTACACAACCGGTTTGCTCAAAGCAACCTGAATTGCAAATGATATGAACATTAGCATATCTGTTGTAACACCTTAGTGAACGACGTGGAGACAGCTTTTTTAATACTAACTGTGCCAGTTCATCTGTGAGCTGCAATTACTGCATGGTTTAACGACAGTCAAGTAATCTTTCCAAGGTAATGGGAAGGAAGGAAAAGAATCAGTTGGTTGGCTGTGGATATTGGATGATATGTGCAATTATTAGAGGACTTTTAATTTGCACAGTGTTTTTTCGGTTGTGTCTTAAAAGAACATTTGGCTCGGCTGAGAAAGGTGCAAATCATCACCCTTAAGAAAAAACAAAATGTCCATGTAGTTCTCTGCATGAATTCCTTGCCATAAGGTTGGCTGTGAATTGTGCTTGAACCATGCTGTATTTTGCACATGAATAAAAAGTACACATATTTAGTGCTATGCCTAACGTGACAGTACACCCATCATGCTGTATCACCGCTCCAGTATTTTATGTTTTTACATCTTTCAGCCAAGTACTATCATCCAGATTTTTTTTTTTTTCATTCTTTTTTGCTAAAAGCCTTTTTCACCCTGAAAAACATTACAACTATTGGCAAGTGCATGGCTTCTGTAATTATATTTGCTATATTAATGAATAGAGATGGAATGTAATTAACTTAAGTTGACTCACTTTGTAACAACTTTGCACTTTGGTGACCCCAGATGGAGTCACTAATGGCAGATGGTTTGACTTTTTGAAGTTTGAAGGACTTTGTTACCCTGGTGTAATGTGATATCAGTTACCTGCACACTCCTCTGACCTAAATTTTCTTCTGAGCAGCTAGTAGAAGTGCAGAAAGGGAAAGAAACTTTTGACAGGATTTTGTTGAGTCCAGTTTCCCCGTATGAAGCGCTGCTTAGGAGACAGTTTTCAATTTTAATTTATCTCTTCATATGCATGGTGAAGATTTCTCACAAGTGGCTGTAGTGTTCCTAACAACAGCATTTCATCTGGTAAAGTCTCAGTTTGTGATTAAGGCTGATGAGATGGGTAAAAAGACAATACCTGTCATATAGCCTCGGCTTTGTCCACTGTAATGAAAAATCTGCACCAATTATACTGAAATTGCCATACACAGATATGTTGTGCCAGTTATCATCCATTTCTGCACTGGAAAATGAATTTGTTGCACATTTTTAATGTAGCTCACTCTCAAAAACTCAATCATCAGTATAAACATACAATTCATTACATGCATGCACATCTTCCTCAACCTCATAATCCTCCTGCACCTTTTCCTCTGCTCTTGGCATTACACCACACAGCACTACATGTTGGCAAAGTTGAGAAGTGGAATGCAAAAAACATTAAATAATGCACAAGTAACAGTGCTTTCAGGCTTAGTAAATCACATCAACAGAGTCATTTTATTAATCTCCTCATTCATTTTCTGTCCAACAAGTGACACACCTCAAAATACATATTAATTAGGTTAAAAGCCCAAATAGACTGTGCCCTAGTTCCCTCCAGTATGATGGATATATAAAAAATGCTTGTATACATGGATAGTAAATCAGAATCTTCCATTATGACAAGCAGAAAAAGCCCTAGTACAAATATTTTGGCCTGACTTTGCCATTGGTAATTTCTCCAGCAAGCCATTTCAAAGTTTAGGGGCCACAACAGTTAATGCTTAAACTTCCTTTTTCATTACTTTAGGCACCTCCTTGTTTCCACTGTCACTAACAACGGCCGTCGCAACAGGGAGGTGCACTAACGAGACAGTGGTATCAATGACCTGGATAATGATCTCACACAGGATAAACACCTGGGACTCCCCACCAGTCTGTCAGAACTGAAAACGCTTGTTGGATGAGAAGTGGAATGATTTGAAGAATCTGCAAACAAGTCCAGTTGCCCCTGATTCAACTCTCCTTTGGTAACCAAAAGAGCTGTTCCCAAATCAATGGAACATTTATTCCACGTGCTCCCTGTTGATTTCTGCTGGTATTGAAGACAAAACAGATTTAGTCAGAAAGAGATGAGCTGAGGCAGTTTGGCAGATATGTTCAACACCTCACCCCAAACCTATAAACATTGCCAGAAGTCATTAAATTCATGGTGAAAAATATCCCAAAACATCGGTTTGGACACAACTGAGTGTGTCTGACAGTGGGCACTCTGCTTCACGGAGTGTAAACATGATTAATTCCATTTCTGTCCATGCTCTCTTAGCAAAGTAATACAAACTCCACTCTGTCATCTATCTTGCATGTGTCTACACACAAACCTAAAGACACAGAATGATACACGCTCACACTGCCATGGACAACTACGGTGTAGCTCAGTGACTCTGACAAAAAAAAAAAAAAAAAAAAACTTAAATCAGCCCTCACTCTTTGTGATGTGGTTTAGATAAGGCTGTAAATACCTGAAATGTAAGATGAAATATGGTATTTTTGCTTTTTTTGTTTGTTTGTTTGTTTTTTCTGTTTTGTTATTATTCATCCTCACAACTTAAACCATAATCAAACTTTCTGAATTTCATAGAAAACATTTCCTTGGATTCCAGCTGCAACATTCCACCTGTGCCAACTAAATATTGCTATGTATCATCTATACTGAATATAAAACATGTATAGTTGACTGTATTTTGGCATTTGCATCAACAGCAGTATATTATGGCCAGGTGTAGGCATACATATCCTAAACATAAGGGGTTATGCAACACTACACAAGATCCATTATCTTGATTGGCTAGGTAAAATACAGTTCCTCTGTCATGAAATATTACTGCAGGAGTAGTTTTGCAATTACTGTACACTATATCCATTATCTTGATTGATTAGATAAAATGCAGTAGCTATATCATGCAATAACACGAGGTAACATTTCATCTGAGATGATTGCACTATAGGTTTCAAAAAAGGTATCTTGCATAGAGTAAAGAATTTCAATTTATACTGTTTTTTTTTTTTTTTTTTTTTTTTTTTTTTTTGTATGTGGATAGAATTAGGAGGGGATTTAATTTGCTAAATATTAAGACCGCATGTACTCCACTGTAATGATTCATGTGCTTGTGTTTTGAATCAGTGAGTGCATCTGCATACTTTATAGGAGTAAGATTAACCTACCAAACACACAGGAAATCCCATGAAAACATACAATGACCGTGTAATTACATTTACATGGTAATTTTTTTCATCATCACAACATGATGCCATCTCTGAAATGGAGCATTTTGTGCTGAGGGCACTTTGCCAGGTAAGACTACCCACAGCAAAATCACTGGAGCACTGAATTCATCATGCATATTGTATATGTATATTGGACTGACTGATCTCAGACGTGCATTTGTAGCAACTATAGGGCCAATCAACCCTATGAATGCCAAATAACTTTAGCAAAATACCATTTTTGTTTCTGTGTGGAGTTTGTTGGTAGCCTGTCCTTATGCTGTAATGTGTGCTACAGTGCAACTAAAGACTGCAAAATCTTATCTCAGCTCTGATTAGCTAACTTGTGCTGTCTGCAGTGTGCCAAAAGAGAGGGAGAGACCTGCAGATCAGACCCATTTGATGTCAATTTTCTCTTTTTCTATCTGTGAATGTTCATTCAGGAGTGAATGCCGGGTGATATGAGCTTTGTGAATACAGAAAAAAAAAGTGTCGTTTTGAAAAAGAGGCAAGTTGCAAGCAAAAGATGCTAAGTAGATATGCTCCTATGAAAACCTCTGCTGTAAGTGCAGATTGCTAGGCAGACCTGAACAAAATTGAGTGAGTCATCTAAACAGTTTGGCCAATTTTGCACAATAGCAGTTCACAGGTGTTATCTGAATGCATTCAAGTTAGATCTGTTTGAGAGAACTGCTTCCCGCAGGTCTAGCTGTAACACTGAGTAAAGGAGAACAAAATGGATTGTCACCCTTTTGGCACTGGTATTTGTGCTAGATCCAGATCACAGCAGTAGCCAGAGGCAAGGCTAAGAAAACATTGCTACCCCTAAATCAGAGCTTGATCTGATGCCTACAGAGTTGTGTATCCAGTGTGCAGCAGATGCAGACAGGCAATACGTGCAAACAAACCGATAGTTTCAGGGGCTGCATGACCCCCGTGACAATGATGCCCTCGCCCTGCATCCATCACAGGAGATGATGAGGTGCATGCTTGTCTCTGCTTTATATGTTATTTCTGCAAACTCTGTCAGAAAAGTCATCGACTGTGGGGCTGGAATGATTTTCCACCGGCATCCATGGAGAAAAGCTTGGTTGGATTCAGAGCTGCCTGGGCTTTTCTGATGTGTGAGAGTGCTGGAGACAGGCCTAGCAGGTTTAAGCAGATTAATTAGGGTGTAGCGAGGACTGTGAAGAAATCTTTCTTCCATAGATTCTATATCCACTGACACAGCTTTGCATACAGACAAGCCCCCAAAACATGCACAATCCCATCCGTACCCTCTCACCCTCTCTCTCTCTCTCTCTCTCTCTCTCTCTCTCTCTCTCTCTGTTACACACACACACACACACACACACACACACACACACATGCACACACAGACAAGGCACTGCTGCAGGGCCAAAAGTCTGCCCCTACTCCTCCTCTTTCTCAAGGTTTAGCCCAATAATCATGCCCCTCCCTGACTCTGCATCCTCTCTCTCTCTCTCTCTCTCTCTATCTCTCTCTCTCTCTCTCTCTCTCTCTCTAACTCCCTCTCAATCTCTACCCCCCCAAAACACATTTCCCTGGTTACCATACTAGCATACTAATCATAGAATAGCAAAATGCTATTCTATTAGGCATAATTTTCACTTTCTGTTTTTTTTTTTTTTCAAGAGAGCACAGTGTTCATGTAAACATGGCTGCCCAGGAGCTGAAAAGAGACAAAATATCCATCATGAAAAAGATCCTTATAACTAATGGACTATCAACTTTGCAACTGGCATGGACTAAAATTGCAAAACTGACTCTGACAACAGGGTGGGTCGGTTCCGGACATCGGACAGTGAAAATGAACTCATCCGAAGTTACACAAAAGCTTGTTATTCATTCGTTTCATTCTATGAACACCCATTATCTACCATCTTATCTGATTGCACTGATTGATACTGAAGAAAAGACAAGGGTAGAAAATAGAAGCACCCCCCCCTCCCCGATTCCTCATCACCATCATCATTTTCATCATTACATGAAATATGACCGTGAGCAGAATCCCACAATGCCGTGCAAATGTCGACGAGAGTTAGCATCAAGAAGACACAAGAGATATGCATGCATCATCTGGCCAGGAGAACATCACTTGTGGGAAGATAGCCAGAGGCCCTAAGGAGGAGAGGAGGAGAGGAGAGAGAGGAGAGAGAGGAGAGAGAGGAGAGAGGAGAGAGAGGAGAGGAGGGGGTGAGCGACGAGGAGAGAATGAAAGGCAATGGAAGAAGGAAAAGGAGATGGAAATGGGAGGGTGCAGACAAAACAGAGAGGGAAATTGAGAGACAAGTGGAAAGAGAATGAGGGACCATATTAGGGAGAGAAAAAGAGTGAAATGAGCGGGATATTCACCATAGCACAGCCAGGAAAATAATACAGAGAAGCAATCAGAGAAAATGGAGGCATAATATCCCGGTGCAGCATAATCTCCACAGATTCAAGCATAACGCATAATCTCCACAGGTTCAACAATACACCATGTGCCCTAATTTTGAGCCAATTATATGGTGTGTGCTGTTTGGTTTGCGTGTGCACATGTCTATGGAGGTAACAGGGAGGGGCTTGAATGTGTGAGCGGGTGAAATTTGGATGGGGGAGGAGGGGGCTCTTCCAAACGAAGCAGACAGCTGGGGTCCCCATACGCCACCCTCCCCTCGCCTTCTATATACTCTAATGCCCTTCACTGACCAGATTAAAGCCCAAATGACAAACGCACAAAGGCTGGAAACATCTGTTCTGGAACATACTGTCCATTCCCGCTCATGCTGAGCTCTGTTGGTCACTTCTCAGTTCCAGTCCCCATGCGGACAACATCTGCAGCGATGGACTAGTGCACATTAACTACTGGAGCATGAGACTAAGCTAACTCACTAACCATGAGAGCATTATCCTTAACACATTGCACTCTTTTACTTTTTAAAAGTGGGTTCCACATTGCTACCTCCTGTTTAATCAGACAGATAACACCTACATAAAGTAAAGCCCAAAATAACTTTAATTTTGCCTCTCTCTGTAGTCCTGTGGAAACCATTCAAAAGTCCAACAACATGTTTACACTACCTAGAGCTTATCTGGACACCAATGGGGCTGGAAATGGGAAAAACATTGGGGCATGGGGGGTTAAATGATGTTTTTGATTTGCAAATATTGCACTCATTGCTTTTATTGCTTAAGTGCATCCACATGTTGATGCATGGTGGTTCAAGGTGGTTCTTGATTCATTTTCTTTTTTTTTCTGTTTCTTTTCTTTTTTTTGTGTGTGTCTCCAAAGTTGTCATCTACCGCTGAGTCTGACTGAAACTATCCGACCTCGATTTCTGTAGTAGTCGCTCCTACTCTGCCACTGATTGGCTAGTACTCGCTGCCACTCATCGCCTCCCTTGGTTTCATTTGGTTAAGATATGGCTAGGGTTAGGATTAACCAATCAGAGGCAAAGTAGGGACAGGTCATCCTAGAATCTGGGTGGGCCTTGTGACTATTCTCAGTCACTTTACATGAAAGGGAGTAGATAAAGGCAGGCAGTGAAATTTGGGCACAGCAATAAAAAAAAAAAAAAAAAAAGTGCAGTTATCACCTATACGACTTGGTTGCCAACATTCATGCCAAAGAGCCATTCAAAAGAATCGGCTCGTTCTCGGATGTAACAGACTAAACAGGGCACAGTAGCTCTTGGGTCTTTAGTGGGGTGTTTAGATCTTGCTGCCATGTGTTTCCTTATCTTCAATAGCCAAACAACAGACTGCGTTTATCCTGTGGAGGCTTGGGACAGAAGCATAGATTTGGTCCTTAGTGCCCTCTCTCTTCCTCCCTGGCACTTGGACAGAAGGGGAAAATGGATGTTGGGAGAAAAAGTAAAGAAAAAGGACATGGGGAGTTGTGGTTAAGATGGTCTACTGGAGGCTGCTATAAAGCCACATCCACTTAGCCTTGTTCCATCCGCTATGCATTAGCACTCAATTCTCGCTATAATGACACTTCCTCCTATACAGCAGCAATACCAATCGCTTGAGTGACTAAAAAGCACTGGTTGCGAACCTTTATTGACTTTGGTGAGGGTCCTATTTTGCTGGACACACCGTCCTAACCATCCTCTGCTTTTTTTTTTTTTTTTTTTTTTTGCATCAAATGCAGCAATGCCACCAAGTAACATTCATTGATAACTGGTGTAAAGTCATAAAGTATGACGTCAGGACAGCAAAGACAGGTGAGGGTCCTTACAGCATGAATGGAGCACACTAATAACAGATGCACAAGAAAACACTAAATAGAAAGCACCAAACCACTGATAACACCAAGACAAAATAGGTGAGTAAATGCATGCAGGATAATAAGGTGAAGGATCACAGGGGACATGGGATGTCAGGGGGTTGAAGGAATAGAGAATGAAGGACATGAGGTGATGGGAAGTGATGGGATGAGGCAGCAATTGGGGGTGGAGAGTGAGGAGGACCTTGGGGAATGTGTAAGAGACTTATTGAGGCGAATGTGAAGTCCAGAGAGGTGACACTATGTGATAAGAGCATAGCTGGTGTTGGGGAAGAAGAGGAAGATGAGAGTTGCCCATTAGACTCTGTCCACACCAGGATGGGTAAATCTGAAAATGCATTTTGGTGGTCCATCCACACTACACCACACTAGCATTTTCAGACCGTTTTCCAAAAGTCGTCCATCCACACTGAATTGCTCCAAAAATGTCCTCCATTGAGCTTGTGCCACCTGATGCCTGATGATCTGCATCTCTACATCACATGACAATCCTACATCAGCGTTGTCATAAAGCTCCAGCTTCCTCCTCCACAGTGCAATGCCAAATTTAAACACAATGGAGGGGAACACACAGAGACATAATCAAAAGCATCAAACACACACACTGAGCCACCATAGCTACTCCCTCCCCATGCATACGCCACCATTTTCACACATACAGACTCCCACTGCATTTCCATACACCAGTCTATTTTTTCCTTTTCCTATCCCCTCTTTCGTTCTCTCCCCTTGCTATTATTCATCATTCGTTGCCTTTAATTGTTGCCATTGTTAATAGCTAATTTTCTTAATTAAATGAAAAAATTAATGTACCTAATGCAGTGTAGACAGAAGGCCAACAGAAAAAGAGACGCATTTTCAAATTTACTAAGTTTAGGGTTAGGGTTAGGGTCAACAAGCTTGGACTCCTCCCATCTGCCCTGGCACCACCAACACCAACTATTGTGTGCCCCTGTGGATACACAGAGAGCAGGAAGCACTGAAAAGCTAACAACCACATGTTAAATAAGTGATCAGTACAACAGTGGGAAATTCACGAACACACACTGCAGTTTAGCCCTCAGGACAGGATGGGGATCGGCAGGCGTAAGAGATGGTGACAGCTCACACAAAGCCCACTCTCCCTCGTGCAGAGAGGTTCCTCATGAAAGGACCAAGAAAGGTGAAAAGCAAAAGAAAACAGATGCTTGTGTTTGTGGGGTTGGGGGTAGGAGTGAAGAAAGATACTATGTACAGTGGATTTCATGAATTAATCAGGCTTGCGGATGTTGCTCCCTTTTTACCCACTGGGGTGAACACTGGGGAAGTCTGATGTCATCTTATTGCTGCCCTGTCCCCGAGTGCCTCCACTCTTTGTGAATTAGACGAGCTGATGGATTGCGTAGTTCATGAATCCTGGGTGGAATAATGTGATGGAGGTGAATGACTGGGTGAACAGAAGTCTGGTTTGAGACACTTAGCAGTTAAAAAAAGTGGCTTGGCCTAGATGAGATGGAATGTAGGGTAGGCCACATGAATAATAAACCAACTACAGAGCCCCTCTGGCTGGCTGGTGATGTTCTCCACTCCCTCTGCCCCAGTCAGGATAAAGACCACTGAAGGGAGAAGAAAGAACCTTTCACATCAGTGGCAAGATGCCATGAAAAGACAAGTGTACACCGCAAAATAAATCCATCTTAAGAAGTCATTCAGTCTCATATTTGGTTGTGAAATATTCTTTTTCTTACAACAAGTGAATATTTTTTACCAGTCAGATGAAACAATTCCACTTGTTTCTAATACATTTTCACTTGTTTCAGTGGAGGAAGTGTAAATATGTTGAAATATGGCACAATACAGCAGAATCAAGAAAATGTCACCTGATTCAAGAAAATTCAGGAAACAAGTTTGCAGTGGAAAGAAGTGGGATTATCTCATCCAGGCAGGCAGACTTTTAAGAAAATTAAGACCACCACTGAATGCGACTAAATGACATCTTGAGATTGATATTTCCTCAAACACAATGTATAGGTTCGCATGCAAATTACTTAGAAATACAGTGAAGGGCAATCAAATTGCTCTTACTGTTTTATTGTTAGAAGTCCCTGGGAAAAAAAAAAAATCAACTTGCTTTTACCCAAGATGTTTCTGTTTTATGACTCCCATCCATTAGAGCCCACTGAAAATTTAACCCATCATACAGACTTCTGGTTGACTCTGCACTTCAATAAAACCTGTGCGGCAACACTTATGAACAATTATCGCTCTACTGAGAGACACATGATTTAGCTTTGTCACACTCAGATGCACATACAATCACACACAAGCTCAGGCAGTCACACCTTTTCATACACAGAATGAGCACACAAGCACAACAGGGATGGAAAAACAACAGAAGAAAGACTAATGTGATTTTTCCCCCCATCATTATTTTTATTTTATTTTATTTTTTATTTATTTATTTATTTATTTATTTGACAAATCCCATTATTGACCCTTGAGGATACCTAACAGCCACAATACAAGCCTGGCCTATACATTACATGAACAATAATCTTTCAGCTGCATTCTGCTGAGGCTCTACTAAATCGCTGTTAAGGGAGTTGCTTATTCCAGTGCCAACTACTTTTAAAAGTGTTTTTTCTTCATATACAAATGTTAAATATGCATAAATGTATTATTCTACATTAAGTGTTTTTCATTCATGCTGCAAATCGGAGAATGTCTCTGAGTTGCTGTTCTTGGCTGAACTTAGTAACAATTGATTTTCACGTCTGGGATCATCCCAGTACAACCACAGTCTTCTGTTGGATAATGACTAGCTCTAGTGAAGAAAGGAGGGCACTCACATTTTGACAGTAGGCATCCTCCTTTTTTGGCTCTGCTGTATTAGATGCATCCTTAAAAAGTGAGGTTTTATCTGGCAGCCAATTCCATTCATACTTTTTTTTTTTTTTTTTTTTTTTTTTTCTGCTGGCAGACAGTTCTTTCTGGGGGCGGGATACCTCAGGTGCAGAGGAATATTAGCTTAATTGGTTTATTCATACTACAGCAACGGGGATACTCATATCACAAGCTATCAAATGTGCATGTAAACAGCTTGACCCAAATGAAACCTATGGTGAGTAGCCAGGTTACTCACATGTAAACATAATGATGGATGGCTTAGGCATAGAAGCACTGTGCCTCTTGTCATTAGACTGGGCCAGTCATCGAACACAGCAACTGTGAACCATGCAGCTAAAGAAAGTACATCTCAGTTACTACTACAGTCTAATCACTTTTTGATGGGGGAATGGATGGGAACTGCAGTAGGTTCATCACCAAGATGGGGAGGCTTGAATTGAAGACAAATGATGAGAATCACAGAGGAACATCAGAAGGGGTGGTGCCAAATAGAGACATTCAAATGAAAGTCAAATAACCCATTCTGAAGGCATCACTGCCCATTTCCATTACTGTCAGATATTGAAATTCCCTAGAACTGCCTGACAAACAAAAAGCATATATGTCTGGTTTGTCTAACTTTGTCATTTGCTGCAATTTTTCAAAGAGCTGTCTTGGAGATATATATATATATATATATATATATATATATATATATATATATATATATATATATATATATATGTATACTCAAAAAACATGCATTTCTGGTAGTCGCCCATCTCAAAAACATGACAAGTGTTAAAGCGTTAAAGTGTGTGATTACTTTAAGCACCTCAACATGTAATTAAAAAAATTAATGCAAATTAATGCAATGTAACCATTTTTGGCCCTAAACCCTAGTCCATGTCACACGCACACATGTATGTTGCATGCTCTGTGTTAATGAATACTGGAAAAAGACAAAATCAGTGACAAGACAGTCTGAGGCCCACAGGATGGACAGTTTTCCTTCCAGAAGCTTCTTGATAGAAATAATAATGTCATCCGATGTACACAGTGCAACACTGAAATGTTGTTCTCTCGGAGCACAACGGGGTTAAAATATCAGCTAAATGCCAAACATGTTTTTGTTAGTGCTTCCAGTGGTACTGCTCATCCATGCACGTCAAACCACACTTTTGTGGCGTGCGTTGGACATACCTGTCAACATGGCAAAACTGGAAGTAGACTATAAGCCTATTAGAGTTGCTGAAGACAAGAAGCTAAAGACATCATACTGATTACACCGGGGAATCCATCACATAAAATAGAGCAACATTTTTTTTTTTTTTTTTTTTTTTTCTAAAATACACTATACAACAGTAAAAAATTAAGCAATCAAGTCATTTTATTCATTTTAAATGTGTGATTAACCATGATTACTTTGTCATTAATCTGATTAAAAAAATTACTCACTTTAGAACTTGTATATATCCCCACTAAATAATTTGACTTTATCTTGTTTAATTTTATAATTTTTTTTTTATGCAGTGAATTACTCAGACTTCCATCTTTGGTTGTTGGGGTTTTGAAAAATGCTCTATGCCAGCAACGTATTAGCTGATAATATTTGCCTTTGGTGGATCTCAAAGTATTCCTAAGGTGTGGTGTGGGCTCTCTATCAGAGGGTAGATGTGCCTGTGAACAGCAGCCTAACCTGTTGGTGAGATCACAGCACTGGGAAAGGATCCTCAAACAGGATGCTGTGACAGATCTGCTATCTGCTATCACTGTTCAGTATGCTCATATGTCACAGTCAGGCCTTTTACTTTGGAGTTGTATGCTTCAGAAATATTTGAGTTTCTTTTTCGACTGACTGGGTTGCACAGATCTCCAGCAAAAACCTAAAAGAAACTAATTGTGAAGTAATAATGCAGCACAAAACAGATAGCTGTTTCTTAGAGAAATAAGAAAGCACAAGCTGCAAACATAGTATAGCTAGTTAGTATGCGTATTCACACCAGGCATATGCTCCCGCTAAACCAACTGTAAGAAAGTGCACCAAAGCTCTTAAAGGTGTTTGCATGGTCCAATTAGCACCAGATGCTAGCCCTTAGCTAACTTACCGAACCTCATAATGCACAGACCTCCAAGGAGTGAGCATGGTCCAGTTAGCACCAGATGCTAGCCCCTCATCTCACTGTCTTCAGCCAAAAAAATAAGCATAAATTTGTTCCACATCCATGCCCTGGCCACCACTATATTTGCATTGGGAAAAGCACCTGAAACAGCAAAAAAAAAAAAAAAAAAAAAAAAAAAAAAAGTACTAACATCTGGACTCTGCAGCATCAAACGATAATAAAGTGATCAGAAATGTAAATATTGCCACTCAGTAATGTTGTCTAAAGCTATGGTTGTTTCATCCCCCATAAAACAGGCAAATGTGGCACTAAAACAATGATTCACTGCTTTGAAAAAAAAAGCATTTACTGCGAGCCACTAAAGCAAATACTCCACTGGGACAAGCACTCTAACATGCACACTAGTGCTGCACAATTAATCAAAATAATACTGAAATCGAAACATGGAAGTGCAATATTCAAATCGCAACAACTGCAATTTTTGATAAAAGTGAAGAAATGACAGTATAATAATAAATGGTATTCGTTTTTTTCCCCACTTAAAATTCAAATTACGCTGCAAAAATGATCTCTCCAACTAAAATCGCAAATGTAAAATCATCAGACCTGTCAGAATAATTGCAATGTACCATATCATAACCATATCATGCAGCCCGAATCCACACCGATCAACCACAAACATTATAGCGGAATTGTGTTTTTATAGCTATACTGTTAACACAATATACTAAGCTTGAAAAGAAAACCTTTTTAAGCCTTCTCATTTCCTTTCCTTTGTCAGATGGTGGAGGTTGTCTGTGATCCTGATCACTTCTCATTAATTATCCTTTTCATCCTTAAAAGCTCATACAGAATTAACTCTAGTAGTGCGGGTATAGCAGGCAATGTCTATATCTTTGTCTCTTGCGCCTGTGCTGGAAAGATAGTTCCTTTACCATAAATCCACCTTGATCCACATCAGTGAAACCATAGAAAACACTAACATTCAATGTAACTCTATCAGCATCTTGATTCACTTTTCTATTCATCGACATAAATGCTTCAGTTTAAAATGTTATAAACAGAATGGGGCCTCCAACACATTAGCCCATGCATTTCGGGAGCATTGGAGTATTATGTATCTCACCAGTCCATTTTGATGTTTTCCAAATTACAATAATTAGCCAAAAGAAGGGGAGCAGAGCTGCATTTGAGGAAAACAGGATGTTAATGTTGCCTTGTTGGGTCATAATTAAAAAAAAAAAAAAAAAAAAAATGGTATTGATAAATTCATGGTATGAAATTAACTTTTGCTGATCAGATCAACACATACTTAGGACAAAAGTAATGAGAACACAACTTAAGCTCTGAGTTATATCATTTCAGTGGTTGAAATTTGTTGACTGGAACACATGTTATTTACTCTCTCTTCCTCAAATGTTGAGAAAGATCAGTTCAGACCAGCTGGCTTTGCAAAACTCAATACTCAGTGCTGGCTTGACAAGAGGAGTGCAGAGGAAGTCGGGAATACGTGCACAAGAGGGCTGCCGGACTGGCAACAGAAAACATATCCTAACGCTGTACAGCAGAGCGAACATATCCACTCAATGAACACAACGTTAATGGTTCAGGGCCACTTGCCAAATACTCATTTTTGTACATTTTCAGATATTTGAACAATTACTTGATTTTTTTTTCTTTCTTTTATTTATATGCTTAGATAGTAAATCTACGAAGGGTACATTCACATGCCATCAAGGAATCAAAATAAATCACAACAAATTTCCAACTTGATAGTTAGTTGGACTATCACATTTTAATAGTGTGAAGAGGCCACATTCAAATCATCCATTTCACGTAGCCAATGTTTGCTCATCAACTGTCTTCTGGGTTTGATCAAACAGCACATAAATATAATTCTTTCAATTTGGCAGCAAACTGAGCTCCTGGATATCAGAGCTGCAGAAGCTGATTTAACACAAGACAATGACTTAACTTTTCAAATCAGTGAAGATTGTTAACTAAATTACCATGCAACAATCAAGAAACTTTGACAAAAATAAACCAATGCACGATGTTTAATGTGATAGTTTAGTCTCTGCAAGTTGATCTTTGTACCAGAATGAAATGGATGTAACGAAATGGCTGCTCTAAGGTATAAAAAATGCATTCAAACATCTAAAAATATACAGTATACTTTTGATAATGGTTGATAGACATGAATTGTAGTAAGGTTAAAACATGCAAAATATTGATGTGGTGTTTTAAAACTTGAACATACACAGTGTTTTCTAATTTAGTAACCACATGACATACAGTATGTCAGTTGTGAGGCATAAAAACAGAGGTGGAGATAAATCAAATGACTCCTTTAGCATGATGTGCCAAGCGAGAAAGCACCGTTTTATGCCTGGAGAAAGCATGGCTTTGCATCTGAAATTATGCCAAAGTAGACTATTGTTGTGCCCTGCATATAGCCTACAACGTTGCATGACACAAAGGAACGCCTATCACTGAAGAGAACAAAGAGACAAGGAAGCAGGGAGCGATGATGAGGAGGACAATTTCTCACTCACAGGCAAAGTAAAGCACGCAACACAAGAGGGGGTCTAATTTAGATTCATTTCTTGCGACCTTTTTTGTTTTGACAGGGAACTAAAATTATAACAAGAAAAAAAACAATAATGGAAATAGTCTAAAAATGCTAGATTTAATTAAATCAAATCAGAAATGCACAGGCACTCCGGTTGCCCAGTTTTCACTGCAGCACAAAAAATGCATAGGACCCTTTTTGGTTTAGCAGTCTTTAATTTATTTCGCAGTCTATAAGGCCTAATTAAGCATGGCATTGTGGCGGCATGGTGGCTCAGCGGTTGGCGTTGTTGCCTCGCAGCAAGAAAGACCTGGGTTTGATCCTGGCCCTGCTCTTCTCTGTGTGGAATTTGCATGCTCTCAGAGTTTATGGTTGCTTTCCACATTTAAGAAGACATCCAAGTTAGCTGAACAGGAGGCTCTGAACTGTCACGAGGTCTGAGTGATTATGTGTGTTAGCCCTGTGGTGTAATGATGACCTGTCCATCGTATTTCTCTGCCTTCTGCCTTTGCATGAATCCTGTGATGTTGTGTGTTATTTGCTATGTACTCCTCTTTGTACATCTAGACTCCATCTGGCATGCCAGTCAGATTCTAGCTGTTACAATCTAGAAATTGGATTATAATCTTGTGGTCTGGGTTGCTGGCTGGCAGGGACAGTGAAGATTTGATTGATGATTGCTTGGCTCTACCTCTAATGCCTTCAAAACAGCAGCCCCATTCACACGTCATCTTTTTGAGTTTGCACTAATCAGCACCCTCAGACCGGGTGCCCTTCTCCCAGTGTCGCCGACCCAACACATAATCATTTATGTGTTTTCGTCCCTTTGTGCTGTTCTAATTCATCAGCAGCCACTCACTCTGATTATTAGTGCCAATCTGCTGGTGGCCTGGAGGTCACACAGATGTTTGTGGGTGTTGGTCTGACACAGACTAAATTGACTAAATAGACTGAAGATGTGAACAGTGGCTGGCTGACTGGGTGTGTAAAAGCAGGTGATTGTTGATATTAAAATAATACACTAGGTTATGCTGACAAAACAGTGAGAGCTGGCCGACGGGTGCAGCAGTACCAGAAATACAATAGTTCTCATTTATCAAGCAAAAAGAACACAAAACCATGTAATAATAAATAGACATGGCCTCATTTCTCTGCAACACAAGTGATGTTATCGTTTGTGTCAAATGTGTGCCTAGCAAGGTGAGTCAGGAAATAGAATTGAGAAAAGGGGTGAAAATGCTTCGGAACTGTTCCAGTGACAGGCAAGTGGTTAAAATCCCTAACACTGGGCCCACGTGTACCTTGTTGGCCTATGGTTGTCTCTCAGCTTTCTTACTGTCAGTCTCAGTAAAGAAAAATAGAAGAGAGAAAAAAGTTGCAAGTAGAGCCTAATCTCAAATCAGCCGTAACTACCCATAGCCCTGCACTCTTCCAACATGAGCAATTTCCTCTGCAAATGCATCATGTTCAGTTATATTTAGATTTTGCAATTATTAACAAAACACTGACACCTAAAGTGAACTCTCATGGCAATGTTAGGTGGACCTTTGAACTGTATTTGAGTGGGAAGAATCTGCCACATAAGCTCAAGCAGATGCCAAAATATCTGAAGATAAATGTGTTCAGCTGCAAATAACATGCAATGAAACAGAGAGGCAAAGATAGTGAGGACAAAACACTCATGCACCATTTACTCCTGTATAAGTATAATGCAAGATGAAAAATTCTAGGCTGCTGCCTATGCAATGCCCGGCATGAGCTCTGCTGAGCTGGATGACGAATGAATCTCCTGTCCTGGGCTCAATCTTCATTAATTCATAAGGCAACTGAATGTTATGGGATATACTATTTGTATTTGCCAGGCTGCCTCTATTTGGCAATGAAGAAGTCCTCATAATTGACATGGTTTAAGGTTTCATACCATAAGTTTTTGGATACATTGCCTTCGTGTAGATGGTGCAGGACCCCCACAGTCAGCAGTAGTCAGTCAGCAGGATGAAGGGTTCTTTTCTTCCCGCAGCAATTCATTTTCTCTCTTGAGCTGAACTCAAATGTTTTAGTTTTAGGAATTTTCATTTGCTGACTTATTATGACCTGGGCCGTTGCTTTTATTAATCTTTCTGGGTTATGTTTCATGGCGTTGTATGTCTCTTGTATGTCTTTTTAACATGTCTTCACAACACATTTCCCAATAGGGACAATACAGTGACTGATTGTATTGTATCATATTGTATCTCTGTGAGATTTCACATCCCTTGACTGATTAATGTTCCTTCAAATTTCAAGAGAAATCGAGTTCTTAAAATGCACAATAAACCACTAAAATTGAACTTGTGCGGCAAAAATCGCCCTGGGCAGCTCACATCCTTCCAGCTACCTACTTTTCTAATCCACTTACTACTGTACACGTATATCCTATTAGAAAATTCCAGGTTGTGTGAGAATCGCTAAGGAAATACATAATTGTGTGCTATGCTCTCTGTCAGAACATCACCATGGCACTACCCACTTGCTCCCACCCGCAGCATTGCATGACAACTTTGGCTGCATAAATACTGGCAGGATCTGTGGCGCCTGAAGAAGTCTTGTGATTATGCAGCCCTGCAGACACGATATTCTGGATTAGACGAGGACGACTAAAGGCTGCCTTTGGTTTTACTCTCTTTTCATGAAGGACAACCCCCAGAAAAAAGAACGGCTTACTGACGCTGCATGAAGAATAGAAGACAAAGCACAACAAAATAAGTTAACCAGTGTGTTAACTGTATTATCAATCTAATCTAGTTAGATTCACTAGATCAGCTGTTCCTGTAAGTGAACATGATCAATATTTACAAGCAAGGACAAAATAATGGAAACAGCAATGAAAAAAATCTAATTTGCATAAACTGAATTAAATTTACAAAGGCTTTAAGGTTACAAGCCAGTATTGTGTGTTAGCTTTAAACGAGGTTCAACAGTCACCATATTTGTATGAGTTTTCAAGGCAACATGAGGCAAGGGAGTACCAAAGGTACATCTATTTTATAAAGTACAAAAATCCTCCATGTGGCATGGGAAACATCTTGTCACAGCATTGTGTCAAACACAAAAAATCTGCACAAGCAATCAGGAACAGTAGAGGTAAGTCAAAGCTCAGTGACAGGAAAAGACAGACCATCAATAAAAGTGCTGCTAAATATCACAGAACTACAGTCTCAAAACCTCCATATTATCCATCTTATGTTTAAGTAAACAGCTGGTCAAACTTATGTTTTTTTAGTGCCACACTTCCATTTGATCGTTTCCCTGCTCAGTAGCTTGACTAACTTATTTGATGATGTTGTGCGAGCACCTCCAAAAATCAGTCATTGTGTTCACTGCCTGACTGGGAGTCTCACACAAAAAAACATAAAGTGGCTGTGTTTGTATCTCTATTAAGAATAAAACGAATTAAATGAACACCACTGTGAC
Organism: Myripristis murdjan; assembly: GCF_902150065.1. Classification (NCBI taxonomy): domain Eukaryota; kingdom Metazoa; phylum Chordata; class Actinopteri; order Holocentriformes; family Holocentridae; genus Myripristis; species Myripristis murdjan. The sequence goes on from NC_043993.1 coordinate 24,403,359, forward strand.
ATTGCTGTTGTTGGTTGCCGGTTTGCCATCCAGAAACTGTTTTATTCCAACACCCAAACACAAAGACACCAAAACTGGTGCAAGGAGCACAAAACCTGGATCCATTAGCATTCGGATGAGCTTACATTTTCAGGAAGCAAAAAGCAGGCAACTCAAATCTCTTTTGACCCTGTATGAGCCATCTTTTGAGAGTCTTGTTTAGGAGTCTTGTTGTTCTTTCTACGGGACCAAGTTGGTCCTATGATGCAAATACTGACTCCAAGATATTTCTAAGATTATAACACCACCATAGAAATAAAAATTAAAACAGTAAATTGGTAAATCAATTCAAGAGTGGTTTCCTGAACATCGAGATGAAATCAGTTGCCTTCCCTGGCCTCATCACCAGATCTAAACATCACTGAACCTTTACAGGGAAGAAATTTCTACCTCCTTCATTCCTCAAGAACTGGATGGGCAAATTCACCACTACATACAATTCTAGACTTGCATGACAGCATTTCAAGGATTCAAAGGATTATGGTCTTAAGTATTTGATATTTACATCACTGTTCAGTGTTTCTGGTGTTTTACTACTGTATGGGTTGCTTGTACTAGAACTACTTCTCTTTCCAAAATAGCAAATAAACAAATAAGATTAATATGTACTGCCATGAATACACCAAAATGAGGCTACTCCACTGACAATGAGTATGTGACAATGTGAGCTTAGGAAATGAATTCAGAATGCTTGTTTTAGCTGCAAAATGCAAGGGAGCTTGCGGAAGCACACAATGTGTCTATTTTTTCTGTGCGTTTTCCATCCCCACAAAATCATTCTGATACAATCTGTTCACAACATCAGTCTCCAATTCATTCAGTCAATGAAGTCAGAGGCGTCGCTCAAACATTTGTCTCTTGATGTTGTCAGGACAGTTTTGGGCCTCTGTTTTGTTTTGGAGAGAAATTTTAAAATTGAAAATCAATCACCGTCACCATCTCAGAGGATGCTTGCAATGATAAATATGTTAATAATAACATAACCAGTACTGTAACTGTAAACATCTAAAACTGAACAATGAAATACTCCCCAAAGACACATACACACACGTAGAAATGAATGCCCCCATACAAGAAAATAGCTGCATGGTTGCCTGCACACATCGCTGTTTTGCTTGAGGACAGATTTGTGTGTCCTCTCAAATACCCGGCAACTCCTGACCCATAAGCATTTCCAGGACAGTTAGGCACTATTGATTAAAAAAAAATAGACAGGAAACTGCAGCAGTCAGATGGGAGAGAAGAGAAAAGTGTGTAATATGGGAAGGGCAATAAAACAGAGGATGGGGATGCACAAGAGACACAACACTCTAAGATAATGTCTTGATATTGTAGTTTCTGGGCTCCATAGACGGGGATGTAATCTTAGGCATTTTTCTTTTTTCTGTCCTGTGTACTTCTACACAAGTCAAAAAGACCCTTAGTAGGTGAGAGACCCAGGTCACAGACAGACTGAGGGAAGAAACATGGAGGGAGTCAACCCCTTAACTTTTAACACAGGAAAGTATGCACCACGCTCAAGTCATTAATTTGCACTTCTAAAGATTTAAAAACCTTGAAAACTGAAATTCTATTTATGGGTAAGTATGCTGGAGTGCTTGGGTGGGTAAGTGTTTTGTAAATTTACAGTCACACATAAAATTTACTGCTTGCCTGGATTTAACCGTTTCCTGTTTATGTAATGCTTCTCCAAGAGAGAGATAGTCTAACTGAGCGAGAGAGAGAATATGTGGGTGTTTGTATGTGCATGCCATGTATATTTGTGTGTGCGAGCGAGGATGTGTGTGCATCTTGTTCATGGCAAGAAATCAGCTCAGTTTAGCACATAATGGAAATATGAATAGCCCAGAGCGCCTCTCTCCCACACAGGGAGAGAACTGGCTGGGAGCAGGCTGCATCCTTCCAAATCCAAACAGAGAAAGGGAGAGAGTAAGCTAGGTTAAAATCCTGCTCCTTTTCTCCCACTCCCTGGAGCAATTCACAGTTCTGCCCATACATTACTCAAACAGGTCACCCAAACAGGTCTCACTAGCCATCTAACACACATATTCACATACATATGCGCATGCCTAAGTATGCGTGAACACACATCCACACATCCAGACATGCACACGTCCACACACACACACACACACACACACACACACACACACACACACACACACACACACACACACACACACACACAGTCATAGGTTCTGTGAAATCAGTACAGTTTCCTGTGTTATGGCAGATGACATCTAATATGTGGATTTCTTGGCACACCTTCCCCAAAATATTCCACTTATTTAAACACAAACCACAGCTTTTTCAGAAACCGTGCTAACAAGAGGAAAACAAAAGCGCATAACAAAGATAATTTCATCTTATGGTTTGTCCGTTAAAGGTGGACTACGCAAAACTGCAGGGGGTTGATTAAAGTGTGGACACTTCAGACTAACCTAGCAAAAATATGGCATACATTTATAATTGTCCTCACTTCAACTGACCCTGCACAGTGCACCTTTAAGCCTATTAGGTTCCCAGATCTAGATAGATTCATTCGGATTTAAGTTTTAAATTGCTGCAAAACATGGCTGAATCGTAAAATTGCGATTTTGACTCTGTATGTTATAATGTTAAAAAGCAGATAAGCACTCTGTAAAACAAGCCATGCAATTCACTCATCTACATATGCCAGTGTAGATGAGTGAACTTCATGCGCAAATCACCATTCATGTGATCAAAATAAAATCCTAAATTGTGAAAGCGTGAAAAAACATTTTTGGCCATATTGCTCAGCATGATGCTAAGTGACACTTCTGGGTTCATAGCAATCTCAGGATCCATCAGCTACAATGTTTTTAGCCCATGATGACATTTTTAGCTCGATTTTTCTGGTTTTCTAGTGTAGCCGTAAACAAGTCAGAAACCACTTCTGTTTCTGCTTCTTTTTACTACATGAGTCGAACGTTTCTCCACACAATACACAAACACTGATACTTTTTGTGGATGTTTTAGGTTCAGGTGACATTTGGCAATATGTTCCACCTTTTTGCGCCCACACACGGACCATTTACCTGCATAAAATCATTCAGAGTGCAACAGAAGTAAACGGAGGTGGAAACCAGAACACCTCCAATACCAAAATCTTGTCCCTCGCCCACAGACTCTATATATGTATACATAGAGTCTGTTTATAGAGACTAGGTTCATGGTGACATGAGCAAATGTGCATGCATGCACACATGTACACGATTGTTGGAAACACACACAGTTCATAAAACAGCAATTCAACAAAAACGACGGTTACCAATCCATTCACACATGGCAACATACTAGGACTTGAATTTTCACAGCTTTCTGCCTTAATACAGCAACAGCTTCCACAGTGATCTCTTTGACATGGGTATTACCTTCAAGCTCAAAGGCACATAACACACTGTAACGTGAGACTCAGACTTACATGCTACTTCTAGAGATGCGTTCCGGCTTACTGCCTCTCCCAGATAGTTGCGGGCCACACACACATAGCTGCCGTCGTCGGGCTTGCTGCGTCGTCCGTGGACGATGCGGAGGAAGAAGAGGGAGCCGCTGGGAAGCAACATCCGGTGAGAGCGGGGGTTGTCGCGGTCCGTCTCGACGTGCTCCCCATCTTTATACCACTCCACCGTGGGCGTCGGACGGCCCTCTGCCTTACAGTTGAGAGTGGCGGGTTCCCCTTTGGACACGATGAGGTCAGAGGGGTGTTCCACAATGCGGGGAGGGAAGTCCTCCTGGCGAAGACGAGACCCTGACAAAGGAAGAGAAGTATGGAAAGACCAGTTAAAATAATGACTTTTTCATAAAAATAGTTTGCTACTCTTTATCGCTGATTGGTATAACAACAGTGATTCAACCTAAATTCAACCCAGATTATAAGAGATTTTACACTGATGGTTGTTAACACCTGTGTCTCACTCAAAATGGGATATAAGTTCCACTATGCAGATGAGATATGCAGTATGTTTAGTATAGCAGTGTCCCATTGTGAACGCAGACCAGATGTTAGGAAGATCTTTTTGAAGAAAAGTCCTTAGGCACACAAGAAGTGATGCATTTTGCGTTTTATGCTTCAGGCAGCAACAACAGCATTTTTTTTTTTTTTTTTTTTACATAGTAAACAGTATTAAAGCAGAATAAGACTCAGTAATATGCATGACTGTGCAAAGCTACATACAGAAACTTAACCTTGCCTTTCACTAGTTATTTCAATATAATAAAAACAAAATGGATTACTACTTTAAAATAAAATGAGCAGGGCACATTTAAGTTGCAATGAAGCCATGTACCCACAGAAAATTTCATTTCTCATTTACTGTTACTTTTACTGTGCAATATTGGTGCACAATATGTACATGAGGTGGATTTGACAATATAATACTTGAGAAAAATATTCTGAAATCTCACTAAAGCCTTTGACAGGAAAGTCGATAAGTGTCAGGTCTTTACTGGCCACACTAGGCCTATATGTCATGTTACCACCGTACACAGGCCTCCATATTTACTTTCACAGGCGGGAGCCAAGGCGTCATTACATCTCATTAGCTTTTTCATTAACACGTTCCATCAAGCACTGACATCATCAAACATGTTGTGTCAGTGAGTGTTTAACAGTGACTGCTTAGCTGGATTTTTCAGTACATAATATTGGGGAATGTGTAGCTTAAAGTGTGAATTGTAGTCTCATGTCTCTCTCTCTCTCTCTCTCTCTCTCTCTCTCTCTCTCTCTCTCTCTCTCTCTCTTTCTCTCTCTCTCTCCCTCTCTCTCTCAGTGCAGTATTATCAATTTTAACCTAACAAAGGCAACAGTACAGCTATAGCAAAAGTCATGTAAATGCTCACTATCTATCTTAACAAACCTAGATTTTTTTTTTTTTTCCAGGTCAAGCCTTTCATTTATATAGCAATGGGAACACCTTAACTCAGTTGATTTATTTTTTTTTTTAAAACATGTAGCTATGCATGAGAAAGGTCACAGAGGAATCGTGAATGCACTGACAACATCTTTGTTTACAAAAATGTCAATATCACAACACTAGTCGTGTTGTACGCTGCATGACTATATAATCTTATCTGTGTCGAAATGTCTTCCTGAGCATCGTGGGTGAGTAAACACACAAGACTCGAGACTGATTTTTTGGACCAATGGAATGTCAAGGAACTGCTCAAGGGATGGAAATAAATAATAACCTAAAAATAAATGAAATACAAATTATTTACATAGTACCGTGTCTTTTTTGCCTTTGATGGTGACAAATCGTGTAAAATGCAGTGGCAACCAGGACTAAGTATGACTACTGGCTGCTATACAGCAACTGAAATAAAGCTGCAGATGTTAGTGAAATTGATGTGACAGAGTATAATGTGAAGAGGTTGGTGAACAAAAACACACCATTAGCTGGCGCCAACAAACTACACCACGGTGCTACATTATGTTTTAACATGCTTTTGAAACCCTTTAAGGTTCTGTGGTAAATAACATTTATGAGGATTCGCAATAATGAATGAAACAAACACTCAAAGTTCATGAAATACTCAGCTAATGTAACTGGCAGGTCCTAATACTGAGCCTTATCTACTGAGATGAATGTATGGGCTGAGATTTGTGCCATCAGATAACTGAACTGGAATGAGGTGCTCTGGATTTTTAAAAATTGAACTTCAATTTCCCTGGCTGACATTCTGTTTTTCCATGTTTAAATTTAATTAAAAAGCAGTTTCACAGTTACAGCTGCATATGGTGCAAATTTACAAACTCTGCTCAGTCTTTCATGCCAATTAAACCTCTGAAATGCTTTCAGAATATGGCAACATACAGGTACTCAGGAAAAGCGGTGGCTTGCAGATACAATCAAATTACCTACAGCTGCCCTGAGAAGCAAGAATATTTCTTTTTTTTTCAAAGGCATGGTACTGTGTAACTAGTGTGGCTTGTATATGTGTGACAAAAAATATTGTTTGGCTGCTAATATTTTAGTAGCAACTCGAGTGAGCTGGCAAAGCTGTTCTTTGTGTAACAAGTGTAGAATATTGTAAGTTTGCCCAATGCAAACCAAATGGTGCTCTCCCATCTTGCACTGAGTGAAGCTCACTTGCTAATCTATGATGACAACTTATTTATATATTTATTTAATTTCCTGGACAATCTGGACAATATTTTTGTGAAAACTAGACTGAGACAGCAAAGCAGATTTGCCAAAGAGATGTAACATTTATTAAAGGCCTAGCATGCAAAACTTGGAAATCAAACTAGTGCTAGCCAATATTTCAAAGCAAAACCTCACTCTGCTCCTCCATCCCCTCCTTCTCCCTCTTCTCTGAACTCCGCCCATCTCCAAGCTGCTTCTCGCGTATAACTGCAAAGCAAAATATACTGTCTGATTTTAAAACAGATTGAAAACTCACCAAAATCAAAAACTTAAGGACCTGTCATGAAACGTCTCTCGTCTTTCAGCTTTCTCCATCAGGGAAAAGCTTCAGCAACATAAACTATGGTTTAAGAACATGCTCAACCTGATTTTTTTTTTTTTTTTTTTTATTGGTTTATTCATCTTTCTTCTTTCCTCAAGTCTTTCTGTTGTCAGTCTGTTTTTATGTGTATGCTGTTTCTCTTCCATGTTCTACTTCTTCATCTGTTCATCTGACATTGCAATCAGCTACCAAAGTAAAGCTACACACCGTGCTAAGATCCTTGTATTGACTGACAGGAGGAGCAGGAGGTACACCCATTCCCCTGCAGTGTTTTTGATTGGTTGGAGGGGCAAGGTGCACAGAAAAACTTCATGATCAGTGGAAATGATAGTTCGCCCATTTGCATGGAGATAAATTCAAAGTAATCTTATATACTGTCCCTTTAAGTTTGGGAAGCGAATTAAATATTTTGGCTACCAGGCTCCTGTCAGAGCATGTATGGTAGATTGGCTCTATTGCATGACAGTATGGTTATCCTGATTATTTCAGGACATTAGTAACTCCAGTGACAGTAACAGTTGATGCTACACACTCAGCTGGGAGCTATAGAACTGGACAGCATCTACATGCAACTGTGTACTTGTTTCTGTGCAAACAACCGCAGCAATTCAAAGCGGCTCCTCTCTCTGTTTAAACTGAAGCTCTGTCTTTACACTGTAAGTCAGTCCTACACACTTCACCAAAACACAACCCAGAAAAGACAACATGTACACATACAACTGAAGACATATAATCAACCAGTTTTCATCATGACAATGTATGACATAATTGTTACCCTGAGACATAGAAATGAAATAATTAAGTGCTATACAGTCATCTGTGTGCAACCCAGAGGATTCTCGCTGAGCTTTGGATAAAATCAGTAACTACTGGGATTTGTTTGGCAAAACTTTGGGAAAACTGAGCTGAATGTATGTGGTTTTTCATCTAGGATGAATAATGACCAGGTGCTGAAGGTGGTGTCTATCACACCATTTCTTTCTTTTTTTTTTTTTTTCTTCATTAATTAACTTGCAATCTTAATGACAATTCACCTTTTGGTGATAATGATTTGTAACATTAAGTCATGAACAAAATTGTGACCAAAAAGTCTAAGCTAGACTATAGGATTGTCTTGCCTTGTATAGCATTTCTTTATCTTATTGTCGGGATCTATCCATGGTGCTGAAAAAAAAAAAAAAAAAAAAAAAAAAAAAAAACACTGGTCAGGATCACATTGAGGCTTTTGCACAAAAAACACTGGGGTAGGAATCAGTTAGTAGTTTCGTCTCGCAGGTAGGCTGCAGTAAAGAGTGTGAAACAAACTATCTCATTCTGCCCCAAACCTACCAACATGATTTTCACAAACAGATCACTGACTGTCTGTTGTCAGCCACAGTAGGGAGCGTTGCCAACTGAACTCACAAGACTGGTTACTTATGTGATGTTAAAAGTAACTTTGTATCAAATACAGTATGTAAAACTTTAGCATTTACACTTTATTGATTGTGTTATTGTGATTATGCCAAGCATAAGTTGTCCTCAGCCTGGACAGTGAACATGTTTAGAAATTAAGTATAGGCTACACCCAGGGTTTCATGTAGCTGAGTGCCTATACAAAAACCTGAACTGGATGTTAGAGGAAACAGTACAATGTGAGAACACAGTGAATATGTGATCAGTCTTATCAAGTGGGCAGCTCCTTTTCAAAGATGTTCCACTGATTTAATGCTATGGCCTTCAAAAAGCTCAAGAGTACTATATGATATCCAGGAACTGAGCATCACCACACCCACTCTCAACACTAATCAGATACACACAACACTTACTACACTATTGCTGCAGCTTGTGATTTACTATATTTCATAATGCGAAAAAGTAATACAAAAACATTACACGATATGGGCACCACTGCCTGTGAAGACCACAAACTTGGGTGTGTCTTGTAGACAACGTTTCCACAGCAGTCAGGGGCAAATTTCCAGGCTACATGAGAAAGCATCTTCTCCATGGCACATTAGACATTTCAGTTATAGGACATAAGCTCCACCATCTGCCTGGGAGCAGCCTCTTGAGTTGAGTCACACACACACACACACACACACACACACACACACACACACACACACACACACACAATGGGTATAACCTTCCTGACTAACAGGGGCCCAGCTCCATAAGTCTGTCCAGTTATAGACACAACAAGGCAAACTGAGCTTGATGTGAAAAAATAAGGGTCCTACAGCTTTGGCAGGGGTGGATATAGGCCGGAGGGTGAGAAGTCATTGCATTGAGGCGATACTATGCAACTGAGCGATGATATGAAATTGAGCGATAAATGAGTGACATTTATGCAATCGATCTACCTTTACAAGGGGGGAAAAAAACTTGTGTATGATTATCCGGACTCTAAATGTCTACCATTATGAGTCTGTTTTCTCAAAACCATATTTAAAAGAATGATTGCCTGCTTACAGAAAAGGTTCAATCAATGAGTAAGGGTCGTTTTCAGAACAAATATCCCTTACGAATAAATGGATAACACAGCAAATATCTCCCCAGGCCAATGAACAGCTGGCTTCTCGCAGTGTGTTGAAGTGAGACTAAATGAGCAATCACATACTCGAACGTGTGCATTGTTACAGTGTATTTATCATTTTAAACAGAGCATTTCAACACACACAAACAATTCAAGAGGAACAACATATTTAAATCGTGTGGGACTCTACACTCAATCTTCTTGATGCACTTGACCACTTGAGATGTCAAGCTCACGGGCTGAATAGACTGCGCTTTAATTCATAACCCATCCATGTGCCTTTTTTTTTTTTTTTTTTAGTCTCAAAGCAGGAAAACACGTGCAATTTCAACCTCAAAGTGCTGTTTAATAAATGTGTTTGGAAACTTACCGTCGGTTTGGGTGTACAGCAGTCCACAGAGAAATAAACACCGTAGAGGACCCATTCTGGCATATTGGCCCTGTAAGCTTATCGACGCATGAATTCCCCCTTTACAGCGAATCAATCAGTCAATCAATCAGGCAGGCAGTCCTTTTGTCGCACTTGCGCGACTTCGCGACTATTTAGTGTTGCAAGTTAATGAGCCAAAACTGGGTTGTAGCCCTACATCGGACGCTGAACGGAGTCATTCACATCCACATGTCCATTCTTCCTCTCCAGGAGCGAACCAGTAAGCAGTGATATGTTCGCCGACACGTTGGAAATTTCTGCAGTCACCAATTGGAAACATCACCGACGCCCACGGACACTCCAGTTTGGGAAGATCTCCACATCCGATCTCATTCCCGTGATACTTTTTACCGGGTCCGACGAGAGGGAAACCCATCCATCCTGAAGCGGGACAAGTTGTGAGCTGAAAGGTGGAGATGGGATTCAGTCAGAGGTGAATAGCTGCACAGTGCAGCACAGCGCAGCCCCTCCTCTCTACCCCACTGCCCTGGGAGAATGTAAATATCATAGGACCCACTGAAGGTCTACACACCAAAAACTCTGAACTCAGCACTGAATCATTTCTAACTGGATGATATGTTTACCTAAAGGTCAATTTACGATTATTATTATCATTAATTTCCTTTTCTGTCCCACAGAAAAGTGCTACAGTGCAATTTAAGGAGAGCTGACACATGCACTGGAAACAACCTTCACAATCTCACTGTGATCTGTTGGAACTAAAGTGGGTTGATGTTTGCATCCTTGGACAAATTGAATTATCTTGTGTTAAGGTTTGCTGTTTATATGTTTCTGGATGTTTATGTTTTACACTGTATATATTTACAGGGATTAATGTCACTTAGGATAAAATAAATCAGTGTTTGGAAAACATGTTGTGATGACAGTTTGTATCCTGAGGCTATGTCTCAGCTGTGACTAAAATCACTGTTGATTAGTTTAATGATAATAGTGATAATTATTATTAGTCTTACAGATGCCCTTCAAATGGCCTAGACTGTAAAAAAAGTTGCTGCACATATGTATGTTGATGGCACACTCATTATAGGCCATTCATGGAATATTGATTTATGTATTTATCTATTCATTCATTAATTTACTTATTTTTCTTATGTTGATCGACAGTATGGTGTTATATGTAGCATCTAGACACTTGAACTGTGCACACAAATGCTCAGGTTTACTAGCACATAAATCAGGCCAATTCAAAAAAAAAATTGTAAAGAAACAGTCAATCCACAATCAAAGGCACTGATATATACAACATTGCAACTGGAACTAAAGATACATTTGTCAGTGGGGCCTTTTTATTTATCCAAAATAAATAAATAAATAAATAAATAAATAAATAAAAATAAAAAAAACATTAACCTGCTCCCTCTCATACACAGATCCCTCAAACTAATGTGTAGATTTGTTCTTGAGAGGGCAGATGGCAGAATATAATTTATTCTCACATGTTTTTATGTGTCTGTCAGGCCAGTTGGATTGTATACTCTCGCCTGCCAAATGGCACATTGTGTTAAATACTAAAATGCACAGTGTCCATTTAAACTATGTAAACAAAACCCTCCAGTTTTACTAGCTGTTTTCATGTGCATGGTGGAAAGCGCCGTTAAAAAGACGTACAGCTGGAAAGAAATGGCTCTTCATTCCTATTCCCTGCCTGGGGCGCTTCCCCTGCCGTGTCGTCAATACTACTCAATATTGTCAATGGCATAATAAATGTAGTGCATTGCCGTGAGATGAGAACGAGATGGGCTGTATCAGGTGCTATTGATCCAGAGAGTGAAATTAAACCATTTTCAGCACTGCATTCACGGTAGTGGATCAAATGATAATTGTGCACGATGGCTAAATTCAGTGTGCATGATGGGGGATGTGAAGGCTACACAATAATTTAAGTTGGATAGATCTCATCCATCAGAAAATCATGTTTTGGATAGGGCTTTCCTGCTAAATTGTTTGTATCATAGAATTTTCTGCCCACAGCGTAGTGGGGACCTCTTGCCTTTCAATAGCTTTTATAACAACTCAATTGTGCAAGCCTTCAACAAAATTGAAGTGACGGGATAGTTAAGTGGCATTTTCATAGAAAAATACCCAGTTATCCCACTCACTGAAAAACAATGCAGTAGAGTATTATCATGGAAGTAGTAACAGTTGTTATTGATAGGATAAAAATGTCTGTCACATTTCTTGCTGAGGCTGACCTTAGGGTCCTGTCTATCAAAATATAATGAATATGTGCTTTTCCAGCAATGAGTAATGTCAGAAAATCCATTAAGATGGGCTGTAGTGGTCCAAGTGGGAGAGTTCAAGAGCATACTCAGTCAAACACATGGACTAATTTCTGCAATTGTCCATTATGTGCAGGTAATGGCCTTATACATTTTTCTACTTTTATTTTTAGTGTGCTTATCCATACCAAACAGGTTTATATACTGCAGTGCTGCTGTTCACACTATCTCTCAATGTTTGAAAGTGTATGAATCAAGTTCATAGATTGTTATGAATGAAGAAGAAAAAAATGAAATGGTGGATTTAAGAGTGATTTTTGTTGTCTGTTGAATTTGACTGGATTGTAAGTTCTTTTTGGCCCACCTTATTGCAACCGCAGTCCGTGGTGGTACAAGTCACAGTTCCCTCACAGTGCATGTGTGTTTGCAAGCCAAATGGAGACAGATCTATTTTCTCCATATACTACACTTTCAAACACAGCATAATTAGCACAAGAGAGACCATAGGCTTTCACATTGCAGAAGTATTGCTCTCATCCTCCCAAAACTGCAGGCATTTGGCTACATACCATGCAACCAAGAGTATGTCATATTTAGGCCTGTCACATTGGCTGTTAGTTATATGGGATCTGTAGAAAAAAGGCAATTCATTATTTTGTGAAATGTCATAATTCCCGAATGCCTTTTTACTACAAGTTATCAGAACTCAATTTTTAAGCTAATTAGTCTGAAGATAGTGAAAAAAGTGGTCAGAATCAGCCTTTGCGTGGATATGAATGCCTGTACTCGCAGCTCAAAGAACATCAATGCCTGCCAGTCCCACAGATTACAATAACATGGGCCACCTACTGTACTATCACTAGCTGTCTGCCATGCTCTGTGCATAATGTTCCAGCGTGATCAAAAATAGCCTGTCTGCTTCCCAACCCAGTAAGTCACATTGCTTTATAAACACATGCTGATATATTTAATGTAGCCATTTCTTGGACTTTAGTTCCTCGCTGCTAAATGGAACTGGATTAAACAGGCATGGACTGCTGTTAATTCCACACATTACAGTGTCTGTGAGTAAGGCCCAGAAGCAATGGATTCATAAAGTACTTAACTTCTTGATCAGGACATAAACCAACACATACTCTGCATTTGTGTACAGTTAAAGCAGGAAAAACATCTCCCAGTTGGGAGAATTAAAACAGCATGACATTTTGAAAATCTGGTAGGCTGAAAGTGGCATGTGGGATCCAGAATTTGGATAAATGCATTTGGTGTCCAGCATAGAGAGATATACTGAGTGAGGTGATTTGATATTTATCTTCAAAGTTGAGTAAGATAAGAGAGGCAGACGAAGACTCCGCCTCTCATCCCACACAGAGACAGACATGTTGCCAGGCAACATGGGATTCTGCCTTCCTTTCACAAACAAAAATCAAACGGGGTACTGGCTCTCATCAATCTACCTCTCTCTCTCTGCTGATCACACATAGGAGGCAGTGTCAAGGTCACAGGTTTTTGTCTGCACCATTACCTACTCATAGCTATGTTTGCCCAGGCCATGAGCGCTGGAGGTAACAGATGGTGTGGGTGACAGTGTGTTCAAAAGCAGGCATGCTCAGCCTTAGTGAGAGTGGACATGTGTCCAGACCACACAGCCCAAAGCTGTACACAAGTGGCCATGGTGACAAACCTCTGTTTCACAGCTTAGGAAGATTAGACCAGAGGATACATGAAACAAAAAATACTTTACTGATACATCATTTGATCTAATACTCTCATGAGATCTCATATTATATTTTGAACAGTCCGAACAATGACTAATACTTTTCCACCAAATTAACTCTGGTTCTTGAACAGGTTCCATTCAAGATTATTGGAATCACAATGTGATCTCCACACAAAGGAAGTTAACAAAGGAAGTTAACAGTTGTAGCAAGGTGGCATGCCCACTGATGTCACAGTTCACACTTCAGGTCAAGGAACACCTGCTATTTCTTGGTTCCAGCTGAAAACCAACTTTTTGGGTTCTGAACTAATTTATTTTAGATTGAAATGTTCAGAACGCGTCAAATTTAGGCACATGTGCAGGAACAGAACCCTGGGGGAGAGTTCATGTGTCTGTTCACGCTTAACACTGTTACTTTTTATTATCCCCAAAGAAGATCGTCCCCTCAGACAATCACAGGATGTCACCCTGTGAACCACCAAGTGAGGAAAATTGATGGTCACCAGGTGCACCACTAGCCGCAAATGTCACTTGGTTGATCCCTGTAGCCCACATAGGTCAAACTGAAGGCCCAAATCAGGCCTGTGGCACAATTATATCCAGGCTGCAAGATGACTTTTGATTTTCTGGGGTGCCCTGGTGGCTCACCCTTGTGGAGTGTGTACCACTTCTCAAGGCTGGGTCCTGCAGCCTTGAGCCTCGATATAAATACAAATAACAATATAACAATACAAATAGTTGTGCACAACTCTAGTTACTATAAAGTAGGACAAAGACTGCAAAAAAATATTTAAGATGACTTTTGATTCTCTATAAATTCTTTTTTTGTTGTTGTTCTATGTTTTTTTTTTTTTTTTTGTAATCACACATCAGAAAACAGTCTCTGTCAAGAGTTTGATTTTTAAAATACTTTGGCATGTCTTGATCAAATTGCTCATATTTTTATTTGTAATGTAATTTCTCCACCAGTGCTGTGCATGTATGATTAAAAACATGTATGTCTGTAGACTTCTCTTCAGTAAAATATTAATTATCTGGTTATTTTGATGCCATGTGATGAAAGTATTTGTCATTCGAATTCAGGGCAGGCTTGCAGATATAGTCTGCCAGAAAAAAAGGAATGATGCAGTGGACTAATGTCATATCATTTTCCACTCATTCAATTTGGTTTTAGATATTCCTGTTTTGTTTTCTGCAATACATTTTTAGGGAGGAATGTATGAGTCATTATTTGTTCACAGGACATATTCTAATCAAAAGAATGACCACTTTGGGACAAAAGCATTCAATAAATATAGGCCCCGTTTTGCCCTTAAATTGCTTGTATTTTTTCAATATGATCCCCTTTCTTAGATTGACACTCCTGCTCTCGCTCCAAAAGCATAACTGCATCCCCTTCTCTTGATAGAGGTTCCATCTGAAAGAATTGGCATGGACTTCATTAGGCCGAAGTGTACAGGGATATGGCTTTGGTGGTTAATTATGCAAATGTGATATCCTGAGGCAATGTTCCATAATATCTCTGCAAACAGAGTTGTGCAAACTATTCTTCATATCATCTCCTCAGTCAGAGAAGCAAATGAGATTCTGCAGGATTAGCATCTTGTTTATGTGACAAACTGCACAAACTCTACGGGATGCTGGGCATTCAGTTAGCTCAGATCAGCCACCAACCATCCTTGACAGGCAGGTGGAACAGTTTAACAAAACACTGAAGTCAGTGAATTGTATATAAAAATTGGAATGTATAGCTAGGCCTTTTGTTATTTTGCAGAGTGGGAGGCTCCCCAGGTGTGTTGGTCCTACCTATGGGAAGCGTGGAGGACAGTTCAAACACCAGAAAAAGCTACTTCAGCACATGCTAGACCTGCAAGCAAAAACCCATGCACTTGGGCATTTATCAAGAGAGAATTTGCTCCACAGAAATGTCAGCAACATCTGTATCACAGAAGCGCACAGCTAAGTCAGTTTTTCATCAGGAGTCCTTGTTGAGGTGTCCTTGTTTGAGGATGTTGCAGTGTTTTATACAATAGTTAGATCTGACAAAGTGATTTGAGTTGAAAAGAGGCATATTCAGTACAACAGCACCCTAGAGTTCTGTAATAAACATTGTTAATACTAAACTGCCATGACCTATATTATACTACCTACATAACGTGGCACTGTGACAGCACAAAGATGGACACATTTAGAAAAACAGCACTGGAGTTAAATTATGAATGGTCATCAGAAGAAGATTAGAGAGAAGAAGAAGAGTGAGGAAAGAAGCCTGGATAGCCTATTTTTTGTGTTTTTTGCCCCAACTGTGGTGGGCTGCCTTCCAGCTTGTGGTTGTTATTAACTATGGTTGAGAAACATTGGCAGCTTTCTGGGAAACAAAGTACCATCTGCAGATACTGCAGTGGAAACTTCTAGGCAAGCTAGCTCACAGTAGGGAAATCATTTTTGTATGTGTATTACCGTTCAGTGATAAATGGCACCATAATTATACTTAATGACTCAATATCACACTCAAGGTCATGCTGTTATACTGAATATTAGCACAGTTGTGATTAACTAACTACAACCAAGTCACAGCTGTGCTGAAATTCAATATCCACCTTTTTTCGGTGTGTAAGTACACATTTGGTTGAATTTCTGGAATTTCTGTTTTTTTTTTTTTTTTTTTTTTTTTTTTTTGTGGTGCACTTCTGTTTGATTGCTTCCCTGCTCACTAGGTTGAATAGTGTATTTGACAATGTTGTGGGACCACCTCCCAAAATCAATCAGTTGTTGTGTAGATGCTGCAGTAAAAAGTGGCTTAGCTAGCCAATGACCGAAAGTGCCTGACTGGAAGTCTCGCAGAAAAAAAAAAAAAAAAAAAAACATCAAGTGGCTGCGTCCATTTTTCCATTAAAGAAATAAGGTGAGTAACAGTTCCCTCTCATGTGATATTGCTTAAATATCTGATGTGCCTCATTTAAGTCAGACAACACAAGCTTATAATCAGCTTCAATCACATCTCAACATCCTCAGACTCTGGAGGGATATGGTCTGCATAAATCTGACTACTAATGTGACTGAGAGACATGGGTTAATATCAACGCCCTAAAATCCACCAGTCCGTACTCTATCCTTTACAATGACCATCTCTTGGCAAGCCAAAGGGTGGACAGCTTTGTTAGAGCCACATTTTGCTGATGTGTTTTTGCCCTAGCTAGGATATAGTGATCTCATACATCACTGCTCAGAGAGTCTCTCGAGTATGAAGATCATTCACACCCATCCAGCGACCCAAAACACTATCAAAAAGTCATCCTGGGTGAACTGAAGACTATGCAGTAATGGTGGACATAGAAAAGTCCCAAAATAACTATATCCTTTATCCCCATTGTACATGTCCTCAACCTGATAGGTGTATGTAATTCTCTGTCAACTTTTGTTATGTGACTGTCCAATGTCTCATGTCTACAAACTCCTGGATTGTTTAGGTCAGGTTATTTTTTCATGATATTGTTTTGTTCTACTTTGTAGGAGTTATACTAATTCATGGCACTTGACATGGCACAAATCAGCAGACGCAAAGTATGGCACTGCAGAGAAGTAGTGTTGTGCCATTAAGTGAACAGTCATCACCCTCCACTATTACCTCCCGAAGTGCCAGTTCACACTCTTTTCACCTTCGTGCTCCACTGCAGTGGCTCTATTGCATGAAGGACGCCAGTGCCCACATCACCTGGAGGTATTTGGCTTTATAGCTTGGTAAACTAGAAGTGAGCCATAGACCATGTGCTCAGAGTTTAGTATTTGACTTCCTTTTCTGCTCTGAGGATGAGGTAGGGTGGGGCACATTTGTTAGCAGTGACACTTAACAGGAACAAAAGTCCTGGGTTTGAGTCCTGGCCCTGGCCTTTTCATCCCACAGTCCAAAGACATGCAGGTCAGTGGAACTAAAGACTCTAAAGTCCCCCTTGGATGTGATAATGTGTATGTGAGTGTGCCTGTGTGTAAGCCCTGTGATGGACTGGTGATGTGTCTGGGGGGGTTTCCCAGCCTGGGATAGGCTCCAGCCCCCTGTGACTCTGAATAGGAATAAGCAGGTATGGAGAATGGATAGACGAAGACAGGACTGGATAACCAGGCCCGTAGTGCACATCTGCACTCTATAAGCTCAAGTGACCATGTGCTTGGATCAAGCACACTGAGTAAACCGTGCACAGACCACTACATTTAGCTTTGTTTGAAGTCATCCGTGATGGCATGTGGCCTTTCTTGCAAGATAAACTCGCTTATGCAGCAGACTCGCTCCGTTTCCTGTGTCATCCTTCCAACAACTAATGAAGGCTTGTGTTGCCCATGCCCATCCATACATTCGCCCATCGACAGAGTTTAAATGTGGTGAGATATTAAGTGGCTTTTCTTAGCAAGTTTGAGGTAAGGGCTGTGGACTTTGGGTTATATTTGTGGAAAGCTCTAACATGGTCCCCCCTCTGCTTTGGCCTACACCTCCACAGCTGAATAGGAGACCACGGACAAACCACTGGGGGGCCACATGACACTCAAGTGCTCTGTCTGCGCTTGGCACCCCGAAAGAAGGATGTTCCCCCATAGGGGTTAAGATTAGGGTTAACAGCTGTTGTATTGTCGTTGTCAAAGGGCAGAAACCACTCTTCAGGCATGATGACAAAACTAATTAAACTTCAACCATATTCAGTCTCCGTTGTTTTGTTTTTTTTTTGTTTTTTTTTTTCCATTGGCACCTATCCCGGCTACACAATCAGTAATCATGGTAGAACAGTATGCTTGCATTGTTGTCAATATGATGAGCAATCCCTCTGCATCTCCAGGCCATATTTCCTTTGTGGTTCCCCTACACACCGTGGGCATGAATTTGATTTTCAATTCATGGTGTCTTTACCAGACACATTGTCTGAAAAGACTGTTTTGTTAAAAATTGCTCAATCTGTAATATGTGGGTTCTTGCCAGCTCTGATAGTGCAGTGTTTTCCTGATCAGATTTTTTTTCTGTCTGTTTTCTGCCCTTTTATATGTCAGATGGTACTATACCTCTTGGGACATGTTTAAAAATAATGGACAAAGGCCTCCTGAAAACATACCTAGAATTTTGAAAGATGTACTCTCTCAAGAGATGCAGGTTTCTTCCTTGAAGTTGAGTGGTGCTGTCAGTGAATTACTATCACTTTATTCCTTTGCAGCGGACACACAGCTTCCTCTGTATATCATCACGCTCCACAAAACACCACTGAACTCCTGGCACACCCAGCTTGAGTGGAGAGAAGGACCCAATCCCACCAACTCCATTTAAATGCTTTCAAGGTGAAAAAGGCCCCTTTCAGCTTCTGGAAGAAGTACTTTGGGCCAGGGCGGGGGGGCACTAGTGAGATGTCTCTCCAGCTATATACACCTAAAGGAGAAAGAAGTGGTTGCTGTGTAATCAAGCACAAAGACATTTACACAATTTGTTTTTCCTCTGGATGAGCACAAGAAAAAAATAGGAAAAATAGAGAGAGAATGCCAAGAGCAATGTGAGGAAGAAACCCCACAAACCACTGTCCTCTTTACATTTTCAAAATGTAAGATAATAGACTTCTCCCATGCGTGTAAACATTGCATTTCCATAGAAATGGCCTCTTTCTTGCGTCTCAAGTGGGTAGTCATGGGTGAGAGAGTTATGTGGCGTTCACCTCTTAATCCTGTTAGTTCTTCCTAAAACTGTACCAATTCCATGGCTGAAGATACAGCAAAGTAGCCACATGCAGATGATAAGAGAGAAGATACATTATTCAAGGTAACTTAAATAAGGTTAGTGTTGTGAATGCTAACACTTTTAATTTATAAATTGTGACATACTTTAATTTTAACTGTTCGCACTAGAGGTCAATGTAGACTACATGCCTGCTGTTATGACTACCACTGCTTCCTTTTCTTTTCATGTATTAGTTATTCACCAGAGTTTGGTTGATTTAAATCCTATATGTATTTTCTGAAGATGAGATAACAAATATTTGTGGAATGTTGTATATATTCACGTTTGGACAGTAAATGTGCCGTATTTAAATTTGCCTTCAGCTCTTTCCAACTACCTTCAACAGAATGCCTGCCTTTGATTGTAAGAAACTGAAAAAAACACAAATAATGCAACTGTCCAGTGTCTGAAGGCTTCACAAACGAGAAAAATAATTTTTAAATACTACATAAAAAAAAAAAAGTTTATTACATTTAGGAAAATATGCCCATCTGTGATGCTGAAGGCTGTCCTAGCACTTTTGTGAGAAAGATATAAACAGATCAGTTATTTTAATGTATTCAGAGCTTTGGATGTGGTCCTTTTCATCTCAAAATAGCCTTTCCTTCATTTGAAATCAGGCAAGATGTTTTGTTTTTTTTTTCTTATATATTGCTGTGCAGATCAACCAAAATTTATTATCATAGTTGAGATTATAGGCTAGCCTAAGCTATTATATTTTGATTGATGATAGTCTTTTCACTTCCACTGCTTGTTTCAACTGATAGAACAGAAGTTGAAGTTAATTATATTGGATTTAAGCGGTAGACTGTGCGACAGTCTGATGAGAAGGTTTCCGCATTCCATATGTCATGCAGTCGTTTGGGTGACTGACAATGCAAATTCAGAGTAGAATAATTGTTTACCAATTTGATGTGTGACAAATGTGTTTTGAGGAATTATTAGCATAACTATGTCTCATCTGAAAATCATAAGAATATCAACACTGCCATATTCACCATCTGTATTCTGAATATCCCATAACCACGGGCACATGGTTATGCTGCAGAATGTTATGTTGTCAATGTGGCGTCTGTCTGTTTCTCGTTCTGTCTGTCTGTTTGTGAACACAATAACTCAAGAACAATACACGATCAGTTATGGGGTCACAAAAAAATCAATAGAATTCTTCCTTTAGGGCTCATGAATGTGGGACACTAATTCGCTTTTAGTGCTGCTACCCATTTTCACAGTCCTTCTATAAAAGCCTGTAGGAAGCGGCACTCTTCTGTCCTTGCCAATAACCCAGCCAAGAGATGGACACAAAATCATCATCATGTTAAAAATAAGTAAATAAATAAATAAAATTGTTAAGCTAAATTAGTCTCCCGATTCTACAGGTATCCTGGCCTGTTCTGTACTCGTCTTGTCTATGATGGTGGAATTAGCAAAATCAGCAATATGGCATTTACTATATGGTCTAAAAACCAAGCACGCACATTTTGTATATGTACACCCTGTCATTTCCACTTGCTTGCTTTTTGCTCACAGCAGCAAATTAAGGTACCATTAACAAACAGGAAGATGTGGAAAACAGCATTTTTAATTTCTAATTGCTAAATTTTTCTCCAATGGAACAGCCCAGTTTCCCAAAAAAGTGTGTTTTTTTTAAAGATTATTTTTGGCATTTCTGCTTTATTTGACAGTCACAATAGAGAGAGACAGGAAAGGCAGGGGAGAGAGAGAGGGGATGGTATGCAGCAAAGGGCCTGAGATCGGATTCGAACCCCAGACACTGCGATCAGGACTAAGCCTTGGTACATGGTACGCGCTCTTAGCCGGTGAGCCACCGGGGCACCCCCACAAAGTGAGTTTTAATTACTAGCATAGGACAATGTAATTTCATGTACTCATTTGAGCATGGTTAAATCTCTGCCATTTCTCCCCAATTTTACAGAGATGGGAGTGGTTAGTAGACTCCCAGCAGGCAGTATAACTAGAAGATATTTTTAACAGAAATGAGGAAAATTCCAGGACATATGATTCTTACTCATATAGTCATATTTGTTACTCTATGAGAGCGTAATACATCCACCAAGTTTGGTCCATCCTCCCTCATCTTCTGTGTTTGTGTGTTTCACATGCTTGAGTATGCATGCATTGTGTGACATCCTCCTCGTCATCATCATCCCTCTCGTGGCTGGCTGTTGCGGTGGCTTCATGGCTGGTTATCATCCTGCACTGTTGTGGCTGCTGCCTGCCTCGGTCAAGCCCCCCTGCTGTCCATATTTTTTTGTTTTGTTTTGTTTTGTTTTGTTTTGTTTTGTTTTGTTTTGTTTTGTTTTGTTTTGTTTTGTTTTGTTTTCCCCTTTGTTACACCTGGTGCATGTTGGGGAGTTTTTACTCTTCCCCACCATGAGAGTTAAATCATGTTGTTTGTTGTAACCATGTGGGCATGTAAAGCCCTTTGAGACTATAAATAATGATAATGGGCTTTAAATAAACTTGAACTTGAACTTGAGAGAGCAGTTTAACCAGGATTGTATTGCTCCATTATAGTTAAGTACAGTAAAGTAGTAAAATAGTAAAGTAAATATAGACCAGACAACGACATGATTTTAAATGGCATCCCTCAAAAGAATTTTTCAGTTTTGTGTCTTGTGTCAACTTTTTGAAGCAGTGCACTGAAGCCCCCATTCTCATGACAGGGAAGAAGTTAATGGACCAAACTTGGTGGATGTATTACACTCGCATAGAGCAACTACTCACTTTAGAATTAATGTAGCTTATAGTATAAAGGTTAAACAACATATAGAAAAGGAAAGGCGGAAAAAAATATGACAGGCTATTTATATACTGCTAGATATGGAGCAGCACTTTGTCTGCTTGGTGTTTACTACTCTGTCCTGGGAGAACTCAAAAAATATAACAAATAGGGTCCAGGATATTTGACAGCAGTCAATTTTTTTTTTTTTTTTGTGAAAACACTTATTTATTCAGTTCTATTCAGTTCCATTCATTAGTTTGCATTCAGACGGAATTATATTTATTAGAGGACTTCTGACCTTGACGAAAAACAGTAGGTAATTTCCTTGGTAATAATCATCAAAGTCATTCCTGAAACACAGACATGGTCAGTTCAGACAGGGCTAATATTACTAGGGACATCTGTGATAGAAAATATTAACTGATGTTGCACTGTAAGATTAATTCTGTCTGAATAGGGCTTAAGACTGGAGCTCAGAATGCAGCTGACACACTCTCGGGTAAAAATTTTATGCTCTTCCCGCAACCTTGGGAAAACCTAGTCTCATGACATAGCCAAGGACACAGTGTTCGGCAGTTTTGCTCTGTGTACGACAAATTGCCACATGTATAGGACTTACGCTTACATATACTACATCTACACACAACCCTTACATTGAACACTACACTTAAGATTACACACATCGCCACAATGCCGAACCCAATAATTTCTGATTTTACCGTCAATCTCAGTGTAAGAGAGGGGGAGCTCCAGCAGCTGTCTGGATGGTGTGTGACTCATCATTTCTGCTGGCATTGTTGAGCCATCATATCATATGAACACCTTAGTCATGAAACAGACAATATTTACCTGACAGGAAAATCCAGTAGTTGCATCACATCGAGTCGACTGAAGAAAAGAATATGAACATTATTGATAGTAGCCTATCGACTGCAACAACAGTTGAAATTTGGGGGAAAAAAGAAAAGAGATAAGTTACTGTGATAATGTTAAAGTTATCAAGTCAAGTTGATGTATATAGCGCACTTAAATACAATGAAACATTTCCCAAAGTGCTGCACAATGACAGATAAAACCTTAAATATAAAAATAAGACAAGCACAACAAGTATGAAGACAGTCGCACAAAAGTTCAAAACAAATTTAGCCATAAAAACTGAGGTTAAAGACAAAATCAGTGATAAAAGCAAATTTGATGAGGCCATTGGAGCAGAATTATTAATAGTCATTAATAATGAATACAACAATAAAATAGAAATTGAATCCAGAAAAGCCAGTGAGAAAAGGGATTTTTTTTTTTTTTTTTTAATTGGGACATAAAAACTGGAAGTGAATTTGCCGACCTGACATCAAGGGAGAGGCTGTTCAAGAGTTTAGGAGCTGTGACTGCAACAGCTTGGTCGGCTCTAAGTGCCAGTCTAGTTCTGGGAGCTGATTAAAATTGTTGGTCCAATGACCAAAGTGAACAACATGGGCCATAGGGGTGTAACAGATCTGACAGAAATACAGACAAACAGTTATATTCTGAAATTGATTCCGTACTGATCAGGTAGCCAGTGTAATGATGCCAGGAGAGGTGAAATGTGGTCATGCTTTCGAGAGTCAATCAGGAAACGGCAGCATTTTGAACCAGCTGCAACCTGGGTAATAGTGCTTGGCCTATTCCAACATATAACAAGCTACGATAGTCAAGCTTAGAGTTAATAAAAGCTTGAATTACCTTCTCAAGGTCTTTGAAGAGAAAGACTGGGTTTGACCTTGGCTAAAACTCTTAATTGGAACAAGGTGGCCTTGACAACTGATTTGACCTGCAATTTAAAAGAAGAATCAAAGATAACCCCACGATTCCTTACGTTAGGTTTCCAGTATGGTGCCATAGAACAAAGGGATAATTGAATATTATATGAGATATTAGTGGATGATGAGAGGGATTAAGTATCAAAATCTCAGTTTTGTTTTAGGTAGAGAAAATTTTGTGAGAGCCATGTTTTAACATCAGCCAGACAACTGGATAAGGAACTGATTCAGTTTCCACCTGAAGAGACCTGAATGAGCTTGAGGGGAGTTTGAGCAGTTTTGTTTCCCATATGTAAAACTGTCAACAAAGTCCCACTGATGCATAACAGGAAAAGCACCGTTCCTGATTGTAAAGCTTTTGCCAGCAACCTTGACGGGGCAAATTCAAAGATGAATAGAGAACAGCAACAAACTTTGCTGCACCACATTTTAATAAGAGCTGATTTATGGACTGCTCATAACAAAAGCTTTATGGGCATGACTGCACATAGGATTGGTTAATCTACTTTGCAGTGCAAGAACTCCTGTACTGAATGCAAAAGAGCTGAGGGAAAACAAACTCATGGCACCCTTGCGAGTGACACAGGTCCTCATTCACAGAGAGCATATAAGTGCAAATCTGTGCTTAAACTCTACATTCAAGCATTCTGAGCTAAAATTTGGGATTCATAAATATGTTCTTACATTTATTCTTATTCTGCCAACAAATTGCCTCAGACCAGTCAGTTGTTTTTTTTTTCTCCCAGTGAAAGTATACCTGTACTGATGGGCTGCTCCCACAGATTTTTAGAGCCGTCAGTTTGCACCATAGTGTCTGCCGTCAGTAGTTAAGTAAGTTAAGTGCATACAGTGGAACCTCGACTATCCAAAACCCTCAAGAATAAAGACAGACAGCTGAAATTTCAGATAACTGAAACATTCATAAAAATGCAGCAAAACTTTTGGCGGGTGGAATTCTACGTAATTAAATATATTATTAATATGTAACACTTACTGAAACTGCTGCTTTAATAACACTAGGAGTAGGAGTAGGAGTAGTTACACGGAAGGGCGCAAGGCAGTAATTTTGCCTAGGGCGGCAACAAGGGCAGAACCACCACTGGCGAACACACAGGAACAAACTAGCCAATGAATAATAAGACTGATTTACTGGAGAATAATACTGTAACAACAAAGAATTAGATCAACAGGCTACTGTATTGTAGCCTACTGGAGAGTTGCATGCAGCTTCTAGTGAGAAGAAAAAACAGAAACAGCTGTACAGTTGACTGGTCATTCTCTGTAATTAAGGATCAGATAATTATGATCCAACTGTATATAGTATGCGCAGTAGGCCACATGGTATATGCAATTAGGTGCACGTTATGGATTTTTTGGTAAAGAGAATGAAATGACTCCATACAACACAAAGTGCTACTTTTTCATGTAGGTCTCAAGAATTGTAGTGCTTGTTTACTTTACTTTCCCGTTCAACATTCAGCTTTCCAAATGATGTGACCACTTGCAAGTCATAAAGATGGGAATGTTTCATATGTCAACCTCTAGGAATGCTGCATTCACATCAGCTCCCAGTCCCACTGGCCTTTGTGTCTAATGCCCACCCTCTCTCTTTGCTATTGCTCCCAAGTATGAGACCGGGCTCAAGTCCAATCCCTTGTTTCCTACAGCAAGTGAGGAAGGCTAATAAATAAACAATAAATAATATATGAACTAAAAAAAAAAAAAAAAGACAATTCAGACAGCAGCCACTTGAGTTTTTTGAAACACATTGTAGTTTATTAGTTAATCAATTCAGCTAATTTCTTCAGCTAAAGCTTCCCTAAGTGACATACTCTCAACTTCTCCTGGAATTTCTCCTTCACAAAACAAGTTTTTCAAAAATAAAATTGAAAACATAAAACTGTTAAAGGTTCTGGTCCTCCCAGAGACTGAGTCAGAGGAGACTGCCATTGTCATGGACAATGATTCAAATTTTGTCAAAGCTTTCAAAATATACAAGGCTGATATTGTTAGGGGGAATGAATACAATATGATGGAGGATACCTTCACAGACATCCATAGGCCTACACTGCCAACAATGCAGATGCAAATGCAAACCTTTTCTCTTCATATGATAGATGTGAGTACTCAATCTCATATTTAGTATAGCAAATAAATGCACAACAAACATAGAAAGCAGTGCTGTCTATATGAACGCCTTAACATTTTTGCAACCAACAAAAAACAAGCAGAGTTAATTCCATGACATGATACGCAGGGAAAATGAGACTGAATTTGAGGATTTAAATGTTTAAATGCCTCTGGCTGGGAATCAAGTGTTGCAGAGAAAAATCTCTAATTCTCAAAATAAAATATAGCGCGCATATAAAACCATCCTTGGCGGCCTTGGATGTTGTTCAAAAGTAAAACAGCTCTTGAAAATAACACTTGAGATAACTGATGGCCAAAACCGTATCTATGAAGAGCAAGCAGCCTCCTATTTGACAGTGGACCTCCCAAATGTCATTGTAAAGGTGTACGTACTTTTATATTACAATTATCAAGGTATTTAATGCACAATACACTCCAACAACAGTCATCTGACTCCAGCTACACCTAAAAAGCTCACTGTTGCTGTAGCTGCTGCTCATGCTGGTAAAAATTTCTCTGATAAACACTCAAGATGTCTATGTGAAGAAGTATTTATTCATGAGGAGAAATAGTCTTCTGTGGCGCTTTACCCTCTGACTCTTGCTCAATGTGTCTTGCTTTACACCAAAGGAGGAATACTTGGTGGCACAAGGTGTTACTTGTGTTACCAATACCACCACTAACACAACCTGTCACTGGAGCCGTTGACTGGCAATGTAAAGTCTGTTCCTTTACCTTCAAGAGGGCTTCATCACAGGAAGAACAATGCTTGTGCTGCCTGCTGCCACTGCCGTTCATTGCCATGACTCCCACCAAGAAGCAAGAGGGCTTTGACCCTGACGGCTTTTCATAATATCCAGACCACATTTATGAAAATATGAAAGCCCATATTCAAGCCGTGGAAGCTAGTCCTTATTCTGCCCCATCTCAAGCATCTGCATCTCCCTCCCCAAAGGGAATTCATCCATAGACTTAAGATAAGATTTCATGTCATGCAGGTAATATCACAGTAGCCTATGGTTGAGAACACAGAGAAAGGCAGTCCCTAAGTATTAGCATTTAAGAGATTTGCTCTCGTTGTCATTTTGCAAGCTTACCTTTTTACATCTAATTGTATTTACTAAACTTAAAAGATGGTTTGACAGGCTCCATTTTAAATTCAGGAGAATATTTTGCTGGCATGCTGCTGGATGACCCCTGAGTGAAACTTGTGTTGTGATGCATTTAGTGGCATTGGGAATTTCCCATAAACAAAGATATTGGGCTCTATTTTCCCGGCGCAGCGCAGGGTGGCGCAGTGAGGCGCACCCCGCGCAAAGCTATTTTCGACCAGCGCAACCCGTGGGGCGCACAGTTTCTTATTTTCCCAGACCGAGGTTCGCCGAGATGGGAGTGGCGGCGCAGCAGGGGGAGGTGCCGACAGATTCAACCTGGCGCAGTGACATTTTCGTGCCAAAAGGCTTCGCCGAGGTGCGCCAAAAGCTCGCCTCCTGAAACCACGTCTACTTTCGGCGCAAGGCGCAGCGGGGCCGGCGCAGTGGAATTTTGGCTGGCAGGCGGGCAGTGCGCACATGTCTCCAAAACCTCACAGATTGTCAGGCACAGTAACAATGCAATAAATAACCACAAAAAACACAATTCAATGCTATAATCTCAATCAGCACATAAATGTATCTCCATATCGACTGTCCCGACACAACTGATGTCAGATCAAAGGAGACTGGCACCGTTTGGCATGCGCAATGGAAACCCAACCTGATCACCTGTCAGTCAAACAATGTGTCCAGTATGGTGATGTCTTTTTTCCGGTCATGGTGTCTGGCACTGCTCGTGTTAACTACACAGTTCTTCTTCCATATATATAAATATTCCACACTGGGTTTCCGTTATCCGGTAATCACCGGACTATGACTGGTAGCCTAAAATCAGCCAAAGTCCGGTAATTTTTAAATGCCCGGTGAAAATATTCCCTCTAAGCACAATTTGAATTTTATTAAAACAGTCAATTTTCACGTAGTTATATTTATTTATTTATTTAAAAAAAAAAAAAAAGCCTGCGTGATCCCTGTCTCCAGTGTACCAGAGAGGGAGAGAGAGAGGTTTTTCTCTGCAGAACCGGATCAAAACAGCGCAGCAAAGTCGCCTGGGGGAGAACAAGGTCGCAAGACTGATGCGCATTGCAAGTTGCGGAGAGACACTTGAGACTTTCGATTTTAATTCAGCTGCTGAATTAAGTTTTTATTGCATCAATTTGATTTCAAGTTGGCAGCACGCAGCGTTATTAAAATGGTATGAGCCAGTTTTTTTGTTTGCAAATTGTAGTTGCATTTGTTTGCAATTGTATGCAATGTTCATGTTAAAAGAGCACAGGCTTGTGCAATATTTATTTATTTATTTATTTTAGACGTTACGCACTTGAGTCAATTGACGGCACTCATTTTATTTGATATAGCCTACTTTTCAATAAAAATATTACGCTATAAATTGACATGCCTTGATGTCATTCTTATGTAGCCTGCATATAATTTTAAGCTCAATAAATTCATATAATATTTGACCGGAATTTCAAACATGTGTCCAGTAAATTGAAAACCTGCCGGTCACATTGTCCAGTGCCAATTTTTTTTTTTCTAGGGGAAACCCTGATTCCACACATAGAAAATGTAAAATGCATCGGTTCCTTGCCAGACTCTGGGCGTTTAGAACAGCAAATGTAAAAGCTTTCATGAACCGGATTTTGTTTAAATCTCTAGTATGTCGTTGCATCAGTAAGTGACGGGAGTCAAAAGTTGCAAAACAAACATGTATTTATATGAATACTGCGAGGATTATCCTTTGATGTAAAAACATTCATTAAAAATGGGGGCTTCACAGTTAAATTTATATTTGCTTGTAAAAATCAATAACTTTAACAGCCGGTGACAGAGCTGGAAAAAAGAGAGATGCGAGGCAGGTAGGTAATGGAAAGACAGGGGACTCAGGAAGACGAATTTAAGGATAGATGCATGGATGGATGGATGGACAGATGGATGGCAGGTAGCTCCAGCGACATTCCAGCAGCCAAGACTGGCCTCACTGCGTGTGTGTCGCGGCTGCTCTCTTTCTCCATGTCAATTGTGTGAACGTTCATTACGCCTTCGCGCAGCGCATTTTAAAGGTGAGGACAGGGGCTCATTTGATTGGTTTAAAGTGAATCGGCTGTGTCAAACCCACTCCACGCCTTCTCTCCTCCCTTGCGCCGGTAGGAGGAACGGCGCAGTAGTTGCGCCAAGGCGCACGGCGTGCCAAAATAGCAAAATCCACTTGGCCACTCCCAGTTGGCGCAGCGCAGCTGCGCTGCGCCTCCGCCTCGCCTGGTCTGCGAAAATAGAGCCCATTGAGTGCATATATTTTGCCATATATGCATTTGGGGTCACTCTGCAAGTTCCTGAGCCTACACACTTCAAATGGGCAGGGTAGCATAAGCACTTAAAGTAAATTTGTTGCTGTTACACAGGGGTGAGGTACATCAGGCTACCAGCTGTTTGGTTGTGTCTGGTTCTACAGTTTTCAGTTGTTTAGTTGTTTTGGGGGGCTGATGTGACTCCCTGCTGAATCTTTAGTATGCTGTGTAGTTTCCTGCTAGGTGGACCTTAGAAAGCAGAGCCTTTACAACTGTGAGCATTCATACAGTAATGGTTTTACTTCATGACAGGAGCTTTCCTGACTGAAATGGAGTGTGGTATTGCATCTTCACAGAAAGTTCAACTTCCATGAACCAGCGACCTTGCTGCAAAAAGCTACCTTCTCATTGCCAAACTGCAGAAATTCTGCTGTAGATATCACTATAAAGCTATTACATATTTGCACTATAGACCTTGTACAAGCTCAGTTAAGCAGAAAACAGATTATAGAATGGAGCCATTATACCAAATTAAACTATACTACCACTTGCTACAAAAAATGGTTAAATGTCATGACAAGAGCGTTTCCTGGCTGAATTATTATTTTTTGATGAGGCTCTGCTGGCTGCTGTGACACTTCTGAAATTCAAGCTGTGCTGGGTGGCAATGAGGATAAGAAAGATTAAATTAAATGGCTGTTCACTGCCAAGTAGCACAATGTCACTGGTGAGGAAGAGTCACTTGAGGAAACGCCACATCCATCTTCATCACCAGCCTCAAAGGATGACTTTTATGCATTGACAGTGACTGATACACTGTGGACGCTGAGATCACAGACAGCCTCACATCACCTGTAGGGATGGATACACAGAACCATTTCCACAGAATGAAGCAGATCATTGTGCTTTAACACCATCAAGTGCTCCTGTGGAGGAGAAACTGTTCACTCTTGGAATCTAATTTAAGTACAAAGAAAAACAGAGTACCCTTTACATTATAACTGTCACTTTGTAGAAAGTTCAAGTTTATTTAGAGCCTTTAATCACCGTATACAGTCTCACAGGGCTTTACAAGTCTGCAGTTAATAGAAAACAAAATAACACCCTGCCGACCTGAGAGAGG
Source organism: Myripristis murdjan (assembly GCF_902150065.1). NCBI lineage: Eukaryota > Metazoa > Chordata > Actinopteri > Holocentriformes > Holocentridae > Myripristis > Myripristis murdjan. The sequence continues at coordinate 24,433,721 of NC_043993.1, forward strand.
GCTGAGTACAGCACAGACCCTGGCCACTCATACAGACAAGGAGACAACTGGGTTAGCAGGTGTAGTATAGAGGAGAAATAGAGGGGAGTAGAAAATGTACATCAGCAGAAACTAGAATAAGCTGAATTAGGACTATCAGCAGACAAAGACTGGAACTTCTTTCCATACGTAGGATTGACTATAAGATAAAGAAATGATTTCTGCAGGTAGACCATTCCAGAGCAGACTCAAGCAACAGCTAAAAGAGCAGAACCTTGTGACTGGAGGACATGAGGCAGAAGGTAAAATAAGACCTACTGAGTTAGCTGGCGCAGGCCTACGTATAATCTCAATGTTGGAGAATGGATTGGGTCAGTGAGTCAATAATTTCCTTGTTTTGCTCAGAATTAAGAAAAGCTGGAGACTTAATACTGGGGAGAACAGAACATTGCAATAGTCAAGCCAAGACATGACAAATACATGCACAGGAGTTTTTACATGGGATACATTTTGGCAATGCTGTGGAGATGACATATGTATTGCGACATTTTGGTACTAGACCTTCATCAGGCAAGTGACAATGGAAAGCCATTTTAAATAGGGAGTGTTTGTAAATCTGTGACCAATCACGTTCCCCATGCAACAGAAAAACTGAACATCGGTTTACTGAGACAGTCTCCAATAACATATATAAGGCTAGACAAGTAAAATTTTAACTCTACTTAAAACATATCAAGAGGGATTAAATGCTGTGGAGGTGAAAAAAGGCAGTTTTTGTGATGTTTTTTTACATGTGAATATAAGGGGAGACGAGTGGAAAATCCCACCATGGTTTTTGACATAAGGGGCTCTAGTTTCCCGGCGCAGCGCGGGGTGGCGCAGTGAGGCGAACCCCGCGCAGAGCTAGTTTTGACCGGCGAAACGGCAGAGGCGGACAGTCTCCAAGTTTCGCAGGCGGAGGTTCGCCGAGATGGGAGTGGCGGTGCAGCGGGGGGAGGTGCCGACAGATTCGGCTTGGCGCAGTGACAGTTTCGTGCCAAAAGGCTTTGCCGAGGTGCGCCAAAAGCTCGCCGTCTGAAACCACGTCTACTTTCAGCGCAAGGCGGAGCGGAGCCGGCGCAGTGGAAGTTTGGCTGGCTGGCGCACATTACCAAAACCTCACAATCAGCATAAACGGTGCCAATCTCCTTTGATCTGACATCAGCTGTGACGGGACAGTTGATATGGAGATATATGTATGTGCTGATTGTGATCGTAGCCTTGAATAGTGTTTTTTTCGGTATTTATTGCATCATGTGCCTGACATTCCGGAAGCCTGCCTGTGAGGTTTTGGTGACGTGTCCACACAGCTCGCCGGTCTCCGCTCCGCGCCTGTCTCCTGAGCTCCGCTCTGCCTGCGGCAATAGACCTCCATGTCAGCTGTGTAAACTTTCATTACGTCTTCGCGCAGCGCATTTTAAAGGCGAGGACAGGGGCTCATTTGATTGGTTACATGTGAATCGGCTGTGTCAAACCCACTCCACGCCTTCTCTCCTCCCTTGCGCCGGTAGGAGGGACGGCGGAGTACTTGCGCCACCGAGAACGGCGTGCCAAACTTGGAAAATCCGCCTGGCCACACCCAGTTGGCGAAGCGCATCTGCGCTACGCCCCCGCCTCGCCTGGTCTGCGAAACTAGAGCCCATGAACTTTGAGAAATGCTATAATTTGCAATGCTGCAATGTTAAAAAGATGATGAAGAAGAAGAAGAAGAACAAGAAGCACAACAACAAGAAAAAGAACAAGAACAAAAACGTTGGAGGCCATTGCGTTTAATAGCAGAAAGTCACGCCTCAAGGTTAACGAAATGAGAGTAGTTTGCGTTTAATAGTTATGTAGATCTGGGTATCATCAGCATAACAGTAGCTGGGTTCCCATGCACTTCGTTTTTATGCAAATTTTGAATATGCACTTCAAGCAACTGGAATGGAAACAGTCTTAATTTACTAAATTTGCATAAAAGTTTATATGCTTGGCTTAGGTAGATGACTTGGTGAATTACATAGGAGAAGATGTGATTAAGGCTGATAGAAACACTTTGTTTGCATAACACAGGCACAATGTCATGTGTTTCCCCTCTGTCAGACAACAAACGTGACAGCGGAGGAGACACCACGTTGCTGTGTGAAACGCTGAACTGTGAACTGCTCTCAGCGCTGGTGTGGAGTCGTGAATTGCCCCCAGCCCTCTCAGAGGACACCTCCCTTCCATAATTAATCACTAGCCAATAATTTACCACAGAACTATCAAAGAGCTACAGTACCTGTTCTGGTAATATGACCTCTAATTTGTAATGCCAACATCATTTGACTGTATACACTGGGCAGCAGGGAGGGAGGAAATGATTTGGGGCTCTAAAGAAACCTGAACTTGAACTTGGGGGCATTCTGTTGCAGGGTCTAATCTACAGCCTGACTCCAGCTGTCATACAGGGTGGATGGTGTCTGATTGCACCAAAATGAGCCATTGCAAACCCTCTTCCGTGTCTCCTGGGTAAGGAGATTTACCCCAGAACAAATCAAAGAGGCAAGACAGGTTTGGCTTTTTTCAGAGCTTGAATCTCAGCAGCCGTGACAGTTAACAGCAGAGTTAAGTGGTATAAATCAACAGCACTTGTGAATCCTGGTGCTGTGTTATGGTCATCTGCACGTTTCAGCATGCAAATCATTACATTCAGCACCTAATTATAAGTGGCAACAGCTTGCACTAGGTTCACTTAGTCCTGTTTGTTTGTCTGTTTGTGTTGGTGTAATGAAGCTTAAATATTGATTTGTGTGTCAGTGATGTTTTTGTAGGCTATATTGATAGTAGTGATGCTTTACGTTAATTTTTACCTCAACAATGCAGCACTTGTTGTTATGGAATTACAAATTATCTGGCTACGTACCCTCTTGATGCTTGAGGGATGTTCCCATATTATACTGTTGCACTCGATGCAAGTCACTCTGGATGAGAGCATCAACCAGATGTCTAAATTGATGTTTACTAATTAGAATGACAATATGAACACACAGATGAACTTCCTCTGTCAGATGGATTCCTTCTGTTGTCATCATTAGGCCCTAATGCTTTGTTGCAGTGTTAAATAAATGCAGACAACATGCTGCTAATTGAAAAACATGCAGTTTAAGTGAGCTTGGTATAAATAATATGGGCTCATTGTTTATGAACATTTTAGAACAACATTCAAAACACACTTGGCAGCACAAGCTGTTTTGCCATGGCATATTTTTGAAGGGGGGAAAGCAAAGGTACTTTGACTTGTGCTGTTAGTTAAAAGTAACTTTGGAATATATCTAGTTATCTTTTAAAGTAAGTGACAAGGTATAGCAACTAATTAGTTACTTATTACCTGACATGCATCCCAGGAATAGCACAAAAGCATAAGAGATAGTGCAGCATATTATGTACCAAGGCAGGCATCGGACGTATTTCAAAATGCATCTGATATCATTAACAACACTTAAATTCAGACAACTAAATAAGTCAGCAAGACCAAGAAACAAACAAACTAACTAACTAATAATAAGAAGAAAAAGAAATATTGGACTGGTAACCATTTTGACTTGACTCCCTGCCGCCTTTCTTCACACACTACCAGGTAAAATGCCTCACTGATTAACCTAGTCACAATAATGAGCGCCTAGAGGAGAATCTGCTGCCACGTTGGGGTAAATTCCAGTGTTTTGAAGCTTATTTGTATGTCTTCAAAACAGGCTTTAGCCAGATTTACGATGACAGTTGGTACTCTGAAGAATCAAATGCCACCCAAATGATCAGCCAAATTATTCATTTCACATCTAGGAACACAACACGGAGATCCCTCTTCTGTTTAGCTCACTGAGTTTGGTGCCCGGCAGTGCTTGTTTGTTCTGTAACACCCTGACTATCCAGATGAATCCCAAGATGTGCTCAGATAATATTCTTGCCTTTTATACTTAAGTGTCACCTGTCAAACTAAAGTCTCTTCCTTGTGGATTATACTGGAGATGTTATGATTGATTTTCTGGTTTAGGTGAAATTCCTGTTGGGTGTATGTAATGTTAGGGAATGTCTAAAAGCAACAAGAGAAAGCTACTATTGCATATGTAGCCTTTGATACCTTTAGAGGTTAAAAAAAATGTAAGTAAAGAAATATCATTGTTAAGTCACTGCAACATTTTAGCTGCTGGTGGAACTGGTGAATTAGTCCAGTTTACATACTATAGAAAGATTTAGGCCACAGTTGCCTAGTAATTATAGAAATGAGCTTATGAGCAGAATTTTGTCAGGTAGAGTCCCAGGATTGGCTCGGAAAAGCTTGTTCAGGCACACTCACCATTACTTGACAAATGCTTATGGATGTACTGTAAGCTTTGAGCAATGCACTTCACAGCCAGCTGCTTCAACTGACTCACTCAACCTATGCATCTACAGACTACTGCTGTGTAAGAATGAAGCCTCAGTCTCCTTGCATGATTAAATAATGGTTAACACTTCCTCCTATAGGCAGAAACAAGAAGTCTAAACATAACAAAGATGCGATGCAGTGTCTGTACTGTACACATTCACATTATCGGGAACTGTGGTTACGTTTGGAAGGCGTTGGTGCCTCAGTAACAGGTCAGCATGTTTGCAGCACCGGCTTCATGTTTATGCGCGGCACAGATCCACTCATGGTTTGAGGAGGTAATCAAAGGGAATGTGCCACAGCTGTGGGTGCCGAGCAGCTGGAGAAGTGCTTCTTTTGTAGCCGTGCCACCCGTGGATGTCACACACCAGAGACTTTATATAACAGTCCTTTGTTTGGAAAACTTCCTCTTTTCAAAACCCAAAGTGGCTTCTATTTGCAATCAAGGCTCAGCATCGCCTTTTAAGGATACTTTTTGCATATGAGTGTCATTAAGTTAGGTATACATGTATACTGATGATGTTTACAGATGTGAAGTTAACCGCACGGTTAAGTATGTGTTTACCAAACCTCTGACACAAGCATCTTCCCTACTGTTATATTGCCTTCAGTCTTGGAACCCATCGGTTATTATAGAGATTATGTTGCCTTTGAAATCTCCTTTCCATTGTGGCAATAATTCCACTACTGTATGTTGGTGACTATGTTGGTTCTGCACTACTGCCCCCTACTGATGTGCTTCGCTACACACACCACTCAGGAGAAACTGGGCACCCTATTGTGCAGACAGTATGTGAGACACAACACTCTCATTCTGAAAAGTATTTTCAACCTCTGCTGTCACACTGTTTATATCAAGTGAAGTATATTGTATAGAATTAGCTACCAGTTTAGTTCTATATCAAAGACCTCCAGACATCTTGCTATTTTTGCAAAAATCATCCACTCTATTCCAAATCATCTACAAGAACAACAGCATGGCAAAATGGCAAGAGCATTCTTCAGCAGCCTCGAGACACTTTCTTTCAATATTATTGTTTTTGGTGTAAAGGAGACAGAAGAAATGCTGATACATGACATACAGTAGACAGTCAGTATTCTCTAGACAGCAGAGATACAAAGGAATATATCCCAACACATTTGCATTCTTTCCCAAGAGAGGATAGTCACTGCACATTTCATTGTGTAATAAAAAAAAAAAAAAAAAGGAGAACATTCAGTCTCATGTATAAAATTATGTATATTATCACTCAGCTGTTTGGAAAATCAGCTGATACATGGATTTTAGATTATTCAAATCATAGATTTCTTTCTCATAAACAGTGGAATTTATGTTTTTCCTCAAGATCAAGAAAATCTCATCCACCGTAACCTCACCAGAAAAGGTGGAATTCCATAACAAAACAAATTAATCCACATACACTGCACACAGCACTGTTTCCGGGCAGAATTTAATGAGTTTAAGATGCTTTATTTATACGACATCAAACACATTCAGCTTCAGTGCACAATTAGGAAGACTGATATGAAGGGAAAGCTGTGCTTGAAGAGGGTACGTGCTGGATGAATAATCACAAATGCTGGTTGATAAACGCCGTGCCCTGGTGTTAACATGCCACCCGGTGGAGAAGGAGGGGGTGGAGAGTTTAGGGGGGGTCAGGCCTGCTTGAACTGATCACTTCTGGCACATCACTGCACCAAAGGTAAAGGAATGGGTGGCAGGGAGAAGGAAATGGGGGTAGTCTGCCGAATCTACAGAGCAGCTAATGCTAATAAGGGAAAGCTGAGCCGTTAGAGAGGCTTAAAGCAGCTTACAGATGAAGAGAGACTCAATTTGGCGGCAGCAGTTTTTTTTTTTTTTTTTTTTTTTTTTTCCTCCTTCAAAAACTAAAATCTAGAGGGGCTTAGTAATTCCTTCACATATGACAAAGAGAATGAAGAGAAATCTGGCTCTGTTGAAATGCATACTTTGCAGCCCACATGCAGCTTAAGTTGAGTACTTAATATATAGTGAGGGAGACCACTTAGAGTGGAGATGTACAAAAATCTCATTCCTCGCTGATGCAATTTTATACGCTGTTAACATTAATGCAGCTGTACCATCCATATCCAGGCACGTCTTCAGGAGATTTAATTTTCTCCAGGTGATATTTATTTGAACGCTGATCGAATTTGACGTTGAATTTCACACAGATCGGTGAAGATTGGTGATCTCCATACAGATTACCAGCGTCGCTTCCGATAAATCGCGCCATAATGACAGGAAATGATGAGATGAATGCGGGAAGTGACCCTTGATGATAGGAGTTTGACCTCTTCTGGTTGATCTTCTGTTCTTCTTTCCATCATTTCAGGCAAAGTTTTAATTAACAACATAAAGAAATCCTGATATTTATAGAATATGGCTTCAATACCTTCATCATTTAGTACAGGACAGGGTAGACAATTCAGTTTTTTAAGGATATTTGCAGACTGTCTCTGATTTATTTCAGAATCTGTACTTCATGAAAGAGTTATGCCACTGAAATCCTTGTGTAGAGACAGTGTGAAAAGTTTGCAAGGAATAAACAAGACCACACGGTTATCATCTAATCATAAAGACACCAAGTAAACAAGCAAGAAGAATCTAGCAAAAATACATGAAGGATAATAAGGTTTTTCAAGGTTTCAAACAACAAAAACTCTACAGCCTTGAGTGTATTTGTATGAGATCGATTGATATTTTCAAAAATGTGTTCCTTTTTAGAAGTAGTTTCAGAAATCTAAGTCTGACTGTTTCTATATATTATGCATCACAACTGTATTTGTCTTGACCGACAGCTTTTAAAATCCTTTCAATCAGCCAAGTTTGAATCTACAGCTTCAGACACAGATTTAAGTTTGGTCTGCTGAATGAAATCGCTCTCTGTTTGTATGTTTAAACTTCTTCTCTCACACTGTCATTTCTCTTTGATTTAATTCCCCGCACTTGATCTGGCACATTTTATTTCCCTTATTTTCATCTAAGTATTTTATTTTTGTTACATAAGTATTGCATTTGTTATTTTTGTCAGCAAACTTTTCTATCATTTAGTTTCTTTCAGTCACGAAAGGGGGTATTTGATGTCCCTCATTAGTACAGCATGTACTCGATTTTTTCACTGTTTTATTTTTTAGTTTTATTTTTCCCACAACAAGTAATGAGTATGACATTTTTGATCTGTCTCCATGATGCTAGTGGCAGCCTGTTGTGGCAGCTCCAGTGTCTCTCCAGTGTTTGTTTTTAATTCTTTCATTTTTTACTGTGTGTTCATTTTTTTTAATACTTTTTCACCTTCCTTGGATGTCACAACAGTGGATAGAAGTTGGTGTTTGTCGGTTGTACTTGTTTCTGTTTGTTGTTGAAACACTTCTACCGGCTTGAGGCGTTGTGTGCACCGGTAGAGGCAGCATTGTTTAAACACGGGACCAGCTGACAGCAGGACAAGAGTCGGCCATGCTCTGAGGGGAGAGGCTGGAAGTGCTGAAAGAGCTTTGGCGATGGAGACGTCTTGCAGAACAGGTATAACAGCATGAAATAAATAAGAAATATAAATCTGCTTCCCTTCTACCATCATGGGGAATGTGAGGGCACTGACCAACAAGATGGATGAGCTAGCAGTGTGGATGTAATGTCTATGAACAGATTGTATATAAGTACATATACACAGAATCTGTAGGCAAGGTAGTGGGAGTAAGGTAAGTGGTTTTATGCAGGTAAACAGTCCGTGTGGAGAGTGAAAGGCTGAAAACATCAGCTGAAATGTCACCTGGATCTAAGACACCTACAAAAAAGTATTGATGTCTTGATGGTGTACTATGTGGAGAAAAGTTTGACTTGTATAATAAAAGGAACGGAAACAGATATTGAAAATGAAACAGAAGCCACCAGGTACACCAGAAAACCTGAAATATTGGCCCTTGGTCGCCCCCAGTGGCTGAACTGCCATCAGCCTATGGATTCAGAGACCGGTGTTGACGTAGAAGGAGTTTCAGGAATGCCACATAATGTGCCTCATCGAGACGCGGGTGCACAACCACATCCCAGGCTCAGGCACGAGCATCAACAGCTTTCTGACTGTGCAGGCGGACAGAGACAATCAGGGGAGCGGTCAGCTTGGGACGGAGGACACTGTCTGGGCTTCTGGCCATCACAGTCAGTCCCTTTCTTCCATTGCACAACACCATGGAGAGGCACAGCAGCACATTCAGCGGGAGACTCAGACCACCGCCATCAGACTGTACCACCCACCCCACTTGTTCCTCTATTTATCATGATTTTGTCTCTGTGATATTGTAACTGCTGCAATAACATAATTCTCCCTTTTGGGGATCAATAAACCTCTCTCTCTCTGTATCTCTCTCTCTCTCTCTCTCTCTCTCTCTCTCTCTCGCTCTCTCTCTCTTTCTCTCACTCTGTCTGTCTCTCTGTGTCACTCTTTAAGACATGCCAAAGACTGGAATCAGTTGATAAAATGCTCTCTCAAATGACCAAGGGCAATGGGAAGATTCAAGGATAAGGACTACTCAGGGCTCTTAATGATCTGTGGATGAGAGAGGATAATTTCCCGCAACTTTGCATAGCTCTCACAGGAGGTGATAACATTTTTCTTCATTTTCCTTACTAATCTTCATTATTTCCAAACCAAAAAAAAAAGTGGAAGAGGTGGATTTGCCACATTTGTTTCTACATGCAAATATAGAATGGTATGGTAACACTCAAAATGGCCATTGTCTAGCTGTAGCTCAATGGCCTTATGGTTGAAATATGTGAAGCTTATTTGAGATGAGGTTTACACTGTCTTGGGGTATCCATGTTTATCCTGGTTCCAGACCTGTGAATCACACGTTCACTTAAAAAAAAAAAAAAATGATGTAATTGTTGATATAATCAAGCTGTGCCAGAACCAGAGAAATCATAGCATAGTCATTTCATCCTCCTTGTTCACCGACGTCATGGTGTTAGCAGAAGATTTTGGTAATGTCGGCTGAACAAAGGTAAGCCTGATGTGCAGCCAACCTTGCTCTTGATTTTGATTCAAATAAAAGAGAACAATTTTCGGAGGAGCTGAGCTTTATCTGGTAGGGTTTCTGTGCCTTGGCTTTGCCATAAATCAATAACTTTGTTTACAACAACACAGATGGGATTAGGATTTGGATTATCTTTGCTGACAACATCTGAAGGACTGCAATTGAAAATTAGCCAGCTGGCTAACACTGGCACATTTACTGAGATGTTGATTAATGTGTGCTGCCCTTATGAATAAATAAAAGAATGAAATGAAATAATTAGCTAATATTAACGTTAGCCTGCGTGAGATAGGCTGTGACATAGCTTCCAATTATTATGAAACTTAAGCAGCTTGCAGATGATTTTAATTAATTTTGTGCTTTAACTCACCCTTGTGTTGTTGCCGTGAACTGTGCGCACTGTGACAGAGAGATCCACGGTGGCTCGATAGATTTGATTCTCACAAGCTTCAAAAAGAAAAAAAAGAAAAGAAATTGAAAAATATTTTGATGATAAAATTGTCTAAATACAAAACATAGGCAGCTGCGTCACTTCCAAATGTTCACGGTACTTTTGTATAATCTTTGCACCAATAAACAGCCTTGACATAGGTAGCTGGCTGTTTGACATGACTATGGAAACCTATGTGACAAACTTGTGAGAGTAACGAAATTTAACAAGTAGTCCTGTTGGAGAGTACCAGGTGTGTTGGAATTACCCTGACTTCACTTTTTTTTTTTTTTTTTTTCTTTATTGGATTTTTGGCAGTATACTATATAGAGCTCTTGCATTTGTTGTGACCCTGTTCAACAAAAAAAAAAAAAAATCAACATTGACCGACATGTATGTGGTTGGCTAAAGTTGTTAAGATGCTGATTTGCAATAGTTCTGTCAACTGGCTAAAGCAGCTACCATGTCGACTGAAAACTACATCACAGCTGCTGGACACATCAGTCGCTAGTGACTAGATAGAGGCATTCAAATCCCTCTGCCTAAAGAAATCTGGGGGCAATTTCAGACTGAGTAATGGAATGGAGACAGAGTGGTCATTCAGTTTGAATATCAGGCTAATCCATATAGACACTTCAGAATGAGTCTCTTATTGGAATTTCAGGGCACCGAGTTTGGTGCTGCAAACATGCAATATTGTCTTTAGAAACTTTTAACCTTGGATGGCCTGAAGCCCCGTTTATCTCTCATTAATCAACCATCAAAGGGTTTCGTTAGTCTGTCGGTGTGATCTGCAAACTCTTGTAGTTAGTGGTAAGTCATTACAAGTCATTTTAGAGCCTGGCCTTTAAAAGGGCACCAAAGTACACCAGCATTTACCAGCCTCCACCAGCATGTTTTCCTTGCTCCAGACACTGTCAATTTGAATCTCCTTTCAACAGTGACAAGCTACCAGATATGTAAACGCCATCAAAGAATTGAGGAAACGTGACCTGCTATCCCTAACATTAAAACAAAGCACGCCATGCACCCTTCACGGCAGGGCGGCCTCCTCCCCTGCTCAGGCAGCTGCCCCCCTGCTCCCTAGAGCAACATCCCCACTGCTTATTCTAATCAGTTCAAATTAACCTTAATACACTGTGCGCCCCAGGGTTGCGACTATCCACTATATCTCGCTGACACACCTTGTAAAACTTCGACGCGTTCCTCAAAGAGTGACAGCCAGAGATTCATGCTAACGTGGACTGACAAAGGGTTTAAGAAAAGTTCAGACATTAATTTGACAAAACTGACAGCGGCCTTGTTTAGTTATATTTTTAGATTTGCAAGGAATTCCTGGAATCTAAAAAGATTAGTATTTTAATTTGGAAAATGTCACCCACCAAACAAACATTTGACCTCTTTTATGAATCAAAGGGATTAAAAATGAACAAAATGGGGCAAATCTGATAAAAAATGATGCCTCATCGAGTGACTTCTACAGCTGCTCTTCCATTCAGCTGTGTCCTATATAACAGCAGCAACAAGTGAATGCTAGTGAACATACACACACACACACAAAAGTCCATTAACCCTATAGTTTTAATGCCTTGCCGAACTGACCTTATCGCTGAGAAAATTCTCTGGGCCTATTTATTTTTATTTTTTTTGCAGCTCCATTCCAACATGAGAATGGTGGGTCACGCTTTACTGTGCAATGTTAATATTCAGCTTTGTAATAATTTTATATCAGTTGAGTTTCAGAGTGGTTCAACACTTATTTTTACCTGTACTGACATAGTGCTGCAGGGAAGAGAGATACAGTTGGACATAAAAACAACCAGCTAAATGAGTTTGGTCACAATGAGAAAACTCAGTGACCCTAAAAATGCCCATGGGAAGGATACTTAAATATTCAACACTATAGTACACTGATACTGATTGATACTGCACACATCAAATACAGGAATCAGACTCCCCTTCCAGAGCAGTTCGACATCTTCAGGTCATTTATCAAATTATTCCTGTCACCACCAGAGAGGTGAAGTCCCTCCCCGTTCCCCTTCCGCTGTTCCCATGGCACTTTATTTTGAAAAAAAAAAAAAAAAGCAGCAAAGGAAACATAATTTTTTGTTCCTGTTTGAGTTGTGCCATGAATTACACGAGTTAAAAAAATAAAGTACTATAACTATACTAATATAGTACTATTTTGTGTGAAAACACCCAGTGAACAACATCTCTCGTCTCTCAAAAGATACTTCGCCAACACCTTTTCATTTCAACATTTTACATCAAACTGCAATTTTCTTGGCAAAATTATCTCTCAGATTGACACTGCACATGTAATGCATGGCACAATTCAAACAGAATCACAAAAATGACATGAATGACATGAATGAATGAATTGACAGATGGTAGCTATAACCAAGCAGGAGGCTGTATATTTTATAGATTTTCTTTCTTTCTTTCTTTTTTTTTCTTTTTTGGTTGGTTAGTCTACTCATCCTATTACATGCTGTGACATTCATCATGAAATATTCATGTTAATACAGTACACAGTGTTCTGTTTAACACTACAACTTGGCCAGCAGGCTGCATGTAGTCTCCATAACTCCACACTGAGGGTGACTGGCTCACAACATGCTGCTTGCTATTCGAAACAGTACTCTATACTGGACTTCCCTCCTCTAATGCAGTCAGTCAATCAATCAATAAATCAATCAATCAATCAATAAAATAACAAAATAAAAAAGTATTAGATGGATAGACAGATACATAAATTAATAAAAATAAAATAAAAAAATAAAACAATAATATTTGCTTATGTCACTGAATTTATATAAGAAAATCATGAAATAGAATGATCTCTAGAATTGTAAAAAAGAATGACATGGGGAAAAATGTACATTGTGGTGAAAGTAAACTGAGCAGAATTATGTGTATATACTTAGCAAACAGTATGAGAATAAAAGCTTACCGCAATAAACTGAATGGTCATTATGGAAGGAAACGCCACATTTGTGTTGTAGCAGCATACAGTAACAATGACACGCCTACATATATAATTCAAATCCAACAAGATTTTTTCAAAAGCCAATTCCCTTTGTTTTACAATCATATTTGCCATGAAATCATATTTTGCACATTTACATAAGCAGCAAATCACTGACACACACACACACACACACACACAGACATATAATGGCACACACAAATGCACACTCACTCACACTACGAACTGATACCTTTTCCCCCATCTTTTCATATTCTCCTGCTCTGACAGAACGTCAGACAATGTAGGCTTTAGGAAAAAAAAAAAAAGGCAGTAAGCCTCATGTTTGCATATTCATAATTAGCCTCATTCTTTTGTGCTTCTGCTCAATATTTTTTTTTTCAAGGCATCATTAGAAGTGCATTGAAGGCAGAAAAATGTTGATTGTAGTAATGCATGCAGAACAGTTTTCTGATAAGAACTAACTGTCCAACTTTGTTCTGAAAAATGTGAACACATTTTATAATATGGTTTTATGAAACATTGTCAATGATTAGAACTGTTATTATGTGGGGAGGGATGCAGCACTTTGCTCCAGATGAAGGGTGGTCCTTCTACTCACCACACCATGCTGCTACCTTGAATTTAGATGAAGGATTACCAAAGAACTCACACCTCAGGCAGCTGCAGGGTGAAGGCCACCAGAAGTGCTCTTAAATTTACTGAGAATGCTAAACCAACTCATTGGTTTAATTCCATGTGCAACCAAAAAATATGAACCCACAAACAAAAAGGTGTAACATCCAATTTGCTTCTGTTTAAAACGAGAAAATGTATATTCCCCCTAGTCTAAAGAACGAGCTAGTGTGCCACATTTAGAGCATAACGTGGCAAGCTGGGTGGTCAGGATTGATTGGTGTCACGCTGCTACCAAAAAATCAGGAGCTGTCAGCAGACACTGGCCAGACCACAGCAGCATTAGTGCACTGGGATTCAACAGGCCTCAGATGAGCCAATTTTATGATGTGTTCAAGCAGCATCTGCGGACTGTGCTTGACATCTGTAATAAGACTCAAAAGTGCAGAGAGCATCCACTCAGGCTGTGGGAACGATCAAGGAAGCCAATCAGACAGGGAGAATCACCGGCATGTTTTTTCGTTCCCCATTGATGTTAAACAATCTTGATATTCATCACGTGTAACATTATACATGTTGAATCCAATCATTTGAATTCACTATTTTTGCTCGATTATTTGCTGGAAATAGTGTCCCCATTTGCTTTGCCAGTGTGGTGTAGGTGATTGGGGCATTTGCTTGATCCTCTGAGCAAAGCTAAATGTCTTCAGTAGCACTGCCATCCAGTGGCTAAAGGCAGTAAATCTAGGTGCATTCTGGATTCAGAGACGGTTAACCATCAGTCAGCATAAGAGCACCATTCTTATTCACTCCAGCCTTTCTCAGCGCACAGCATGTGTTACTGTGATGCCATCTGTGTCACAGCTTCTCAGCATGAAACTGGCATAGCACCCTGGACATGTTTAGCTTGAAGCTTCATGGAAGGCTGGGGGGGGGGGGGGGGGGGGGGGGGGGGGGGGGGGGATGGAGAAATGTTCAACCAGGAAAAAAAAAAAAAAAAGAGAAAAAGACCTGTCAAGCCCTAAAAAAAAATATTATCACATCTAGCTTGAATACTACTTCACCTGCATAGTTGCTTTCAGTTGGGTGTTATTTAAAAAACAGGATATTCACTCACATAAAGCACAAAGGGATTTCTTTCAGTGAAGTGAGAATACTGCTGAGGAGTGCATGACTAGATTTTAAGAAGTGAGACTCTCAGGCACTGGGCTGGAATGTCAGTTCAAAATGAAGAAAAAACACTGCTCACCTATAAGTACGGGGCTTGGCTGTGCACATTGCGATATCACTGGAAATCATATTTGCACTTAAATCCAGCGTGCAGATGTGTAGTATATTTTTCAAGCTAGTTGGAGTGTTAGTAAAATTAGGTTTACAGAGGTCACTGTAAGACATGTACCAAAACCTAATGTCTAAATTTGACATTTCAAGAAGTATTTGTAATTCTTTTAAGTAAACTGCAAGGAGAAGCAACTAACCAACTAGTATAGGATACTTAAATATCAGTACATAAAGAAGACAAATAAAGAAGACAACCCCAAACCTCCAGGCTCACACACAGACACACCCACACAAAGCCCAGACAAGGGGCTGAATGTTGTCAGTACAGAAGCTAAAATCTGCTGCCATCATCTGGCTATAAACTGTCATTGCATAACATGTAATGTTTTCACCAGCTCTACTCAATACCCCAAAATAGGATAGATCACGCTCCACGGCAGGGCCAAATCCACCTTCAAATTTCTCTCTACCTGTGGAATATCAATTTCTCCCCCCCATTTATTGATCCTCATCTTTCAGGCTGTCTTTTGGACCTCCATCTTTACAAGGTGAGTGTGTGTATCAGCCTTCAGCCTTAAGATCAATTATAGAGCAACATACACAGATCACAGTAACTATGATCTGTATTACACTCAGTGTTAGCAGTGCTGACTGAAAGATTCAGGAGGAACTGGGAGAGGAGGAACCTGTGTTGGGGGTGTGTTTATTTGGTAGGACGGGCATTTTTCCATATTAGACCTAGTCATGTGTAGCCTGACCTTTAACTTCAATCCTTTCATATAATTTCAGTGCTGTGCCAGTGCGGGAGACAAGTTTGGTTGAGGCTGTTGACAAGCAGGAACAAATGAAGGGAAGAATACAGGAGGAGTTTGCTCCAGGGCAGCGTTCATAACAAGGGGGTTGATGGTTGTTTTGTGTACATTTTCTGGCATTTAATTGCCTTTAAACCCAAGTGGGACATAGAAGGTAATTGGTTGAGATGTAAGGACGAAGTTGGAAGAGTTGCCAAGGGGATGGAAGAGAAACCAATTGTAACTGACAATTGAAACCACTTTCCCATTAATAATGTTACACCAGTAACATGTTTCAAATACAGTCAGCAATACAGTACACTGAGAGATGCATTTAAAAACAAAGAAACAAAGAACAATTCCTGTTCCGCCCTCTTTATGATTTCAGTGAAAACATTAAAAACAAGAAATCGAGCGTTCCATATTGGTTGCATGTGTAGTAGCTCAGATTCATTGTTTGGCTTTAAGGTTTCAGTTCATTTATTTCCTTTTTTATATGCTTTGACTCAAACTAAATTCGATTTTTCAATTATTTCAGCAACACTACTGCTACTACTGCTGCTATTTCTAATGATACTAATAATTGTTATGTCATTTATTATTATCATCAAGAATAGTCCAAGCAAAAAAAAAAAAAAAAAAAAGAAAAGAAAAAAAAAACAACATTTCAACAATCAGCTATAAAAACTCAAGACACGCACAGCTGGCTTCATTAAGTCCCACAGCTTGTTAAAGCGCACTCAGCAAGATCATTAACCATATTGGAATCCCAATAAACAAATTAACAAATGTGCCTGAACATAATTAGAACAGTGTAAAGTTATCTGCTAAATGTAAGTTTCTTTGAAACTTCAGTGAAGATGTTAATACTGTTATATCATTTTAGCCAATTGTTTCTGGTAATCTGTTCTCCTCTGGTGTGGGAGCTGGTCAGGAACCAACTTCTTAACACAATCACCTCTGACCCTGCAGTGGAGAGCCCTGTCCAGTACATATACCAGCACCTTAGCATACATTATGGCAAGTAATTGTAGCCTTATCCATAGTTTGAAGGCAGTCTTGAAGCAAATCAATTGGTTTTTTATGGGTTGTAGATGAATTAATTTCACTTAGCCAGTTGATTTTGTGAGTTTGCCTCGCAGAACCTTCTGGCGAAGCCGATATCTGAAGCCCTAAAATGGTCGGGCCAATCGGCATCCTTTGAGGAATTACAGTGAATTACAGTGCCTTTCCTTTTGCAAGACTTGCCATGTAAAAATGTAGAATTGTGTACCAACATGCTAACAAGCTCGCTGTATGCCTACCAATATGCAAGCTCACTTTCTCGATCATGGTTGCTACTGTTATTTTAGCTTCAGCACACTCTGTGATGTGCGTTTGTCAAAGTGGATGAGATAGTTAATGATAGCCACATGGTTGATCCAATCACAAGCTTTAATTTTTTGTAAGCACAAATTTCCTCTGCCCTTTTTCCAAATGGTTTGAACCCAGCAGAGCCCAGATTGTGTTTTGTGAAGAGAACAACGGAAATGAAATCAGAGTATAGCTGTGCCAGTGCTGAAGATAAATAAGTGCTGAAAACAAAATCTCCATGAAGTCCATTAATCAACAAGAAAACTTTTTCTGTCTGGTTCACTTCCTGTGGAAACTTGTTACACTTGAAGTCTCACAGGACGAGGGATCTTCTGCCATTGTGTCTGTTTTACCCCTAAACAAACCTGGCAGGTTTAGATGCATGCAATTAAAATTAACTGCCCGTATCTTTTTAGAAGCTGCTGCAACTTCTCATTTCCTTGCCATTACTAACCGCCAACAATTAGTTAATTGATGTATGCTAAATTGTTAGTATATACACCAGACAGAGCTCTCTACTGAAGATACAGTGATGAGGCTTGTGCCAATTATCATCTACTGGGTAAAGCGACCAATGGACCAAACTCCCATTAAGTATTAAGTATTTCTCTCGATTTTTTGCTTGGTCAGATTTGTCATTCATTGCTGAAGCAACAGTGAATATGATTACATGGCGACCATGGATGAATTATCTGTTCAAACCCAATCAAAGGAGTTTATGTGGGTAAGAGATTCAGACTCATTAGCAATGTGACCTTAACTAATCCACAGTTTACACTGTCTTAATCTAACAGAGAAGTAACAGTGGGTTTTCTGTGATGCATGAGCTAAACTGAGCATACTTGGCTTATCCTCCTCTTCTTGTACATTATTTTGTAGCTTAAAAGTTAGATCGGCAGTATTTCTGGAGTTTGAAGAAGTCAATTCATGCACAATGGCTGGTGGTTTGAAATAATAAACTGGCTTGGAACACTTTTCTTCAACAACAACCCTCAATAAGCACCTCCACATCACTTAACCTACAACCACTCCAACAGTGCTTGTCAGAGGCTTGTCAGTGGCCAACAGAAGAGCAGCTACTACCTGTGAATGTGTGTCACTGTGACCTATGTTAAGTCAGCTTTCCCCGATAATATAGATTAACATGTGACACTAGCACTGCTGTTATTGAGCATTGCAGGGTGTGTACCCTTTACACAGCACAGTTTGCACTCCAAATGACAGTAACATTAAAATATCTCCAGCACCGCCAGTCCCATTGGTGGGTTTGTCATTGCTGCATGGCTTAGCTTCGTTCAAACCTACCGAACTTTACTTTAAATTCAAGAGGTTTGCAGAGATGCCACATTTGTCCTGCTGAATTACAATGAAATGTCTATGAAATGTTGTATGCATACATTTTCTGTTTGATGTATTAGTGAAGCCATAAAACAATGGAAACTTGGGTTTGAAAATTTCACATAATGTAAATCAATGTAGCTTCACTGAAACATTGTTATACAATGTGGAGAAAAAATGGTGAGGTTTCATAAGGGGGGATTTAAGGCAAAAGTGGAGTTCATGGGGACAAATTAACCATCTCATAATCATAATAGCTGTTTTATTCTGTTGCATGACAGAATAGTTGGATGACCTGGACATTTGTGGATGCAAATGTGTGAATTGTGTGTCTCCAAACAATACCGAAGTGTGTAATCGCATTCATTTTTTAAGAGATGGATTTGTTATTTCAATATGGACCCCAAAGATTGTCACCCTTAAGCAGCTCAAGTCAGGTCCAAACGAACACCAGTAGCTGGTATCTGTTAAATTCCTTATTTTTCTCCTGGCAAACAGCAAATTATTGATGCAGCCAAACACATGTCTTTTACAGTGAATTATAGTTTGGCTGTGCCATACCTCACTTTCTGCAAAATTGCTGAGGCTGCCACATATCCCACCCATCTCAAGATAAATATTTTTACAGAGGAGGCTTGTTCGGTTTGCCAATTTTAGTAGCCAGAATTAAAAGTGCATGCGTCAACCAGAATCCCTTCCCTTGCCTGTGATATATAAATTCATATCCACACAAGTGGACACTGCCAATACCTGCATCTTGCAGAAGACGAAGTGTGTTTTCCATTAGATTTAGGCTGCCCAAACTGTAGAATAATTAAGGTCACATTGCCAATGAGTCTGTACCTAGCAGCTTCAAAAACATACGTTGGAAATGTCCGATTAAAGTGTTTGAAGTTTGCATTCTTTGGTAAGATATAGCACAAAGGCCCTCCCTCTCCCTTCTGCCTAACTTTGAGGAGAACACTGTGTGTGCGCGCGCACACACACACACACATTTATTTATTTTCTCATGTGAAGTGAATTGTTTCTAAAAGGCACCTTGTTTATCATTTCACCCACAGAATCCATTTTTTCCTCCTGCAGTCTATAGTTTCTTTATGTATGGATCAATGAAACTCTAACCTTGTTCTTTCTGCATACTGTATTTATTATTGTTACTGTTATTATTATTATCATAATTTACATTCACCAGTTAACATATTTACTATTTCTGTTCAACAACCCTAGGAAAAATTGCACCTGAGAAAACAGACCATCGCTCACCTCAGTAAGTTGTGAGCCTTGTAGGTTTCAATGTTTCATCATGTCCGAAGACTGTGGGAAATATTTAAATTATTTACTACAAGGTCTTCAATTCAGTATTTACACCAGACAAACAAACATGCAGGGCGGACTTCAGGGGTGGTCATGTATGTCAGGGCATCCTGTCAACTCTGTAGACATGCTTTTTCTGTCTTTCTGTCTTTTTAATCTCACAAGCATATGTCTGAAGCTACCAAATGTTCTGGACTTCATCTTCCTTTCACACACATCTGCCTGCTTATCTTACACTCCATTACTCAATCGAAACAACAAACATTTGAGAGGAGAAGAGAGAACTGTGCCGTCGTAGCATTTAAAAAAGGACAGCGCTACCCTTAGGTCTTAGGCTTTATTGTCATTCCATAGGTTCGTGCCTTTGTAGTCAGGAAATGCCATTATACTGTCAGCTCAGTAACAAATCCCATCCTCCATCATTTGTGTTATGCATTCTGTTACTTCTGTCTGAAAATTTGAGTGCCATCGTTTTGTCGATGTCACATCATAATTTGCAACTTCAATTTTGATGAGCTTCACATTTTAACTATGGTTGAATGCTGCTCCTCTATGGTTTGGGAAATTTTAATACGACCAAATCTTGGTCTTATGAAACCTTTTGCCTACATACTGCATTAAAAAAATGCATGGTAATGAATCAGAGAGTGACAGTGACAATAATGCAGCTAAGACAGGACACATTTAAACACAATATTCTGATCATATTCAGTTGTTAGCTGGAATAAGCACTGTGACAACAACATACATGCAGTCTTAAAATTGTATTCATGTTATTCATGGCTGGTCAGAACATCTTAATTGTTTGTGTAACTGCGATCAAGTTACAGTGATGGAGCCAGGGAAGGATAGACTGAAAAGACTCGATAATCACATAACATGTAAACAGGATTATTATCAGGAGAGATGTCACCTCATAGAATCGTGTACATTATTTAATCACATCATTGTATTTGTTTGTGCATGTGAACTAAGGCAGTCCAATATGGGGTTGTTTAAAATTCTAATTAATTAATTTTCATTTAAGTTATTAATTCATTTTTGTATTCAAATTGTTTATAGCTGATATTTTGTGATAATATCTTGAAATGTATCTTTTTTTGGTATTGTATTCAGCATTTCCTCCACACAGCTTTAATGTTTCTTGTTTTACAGGTTAGAAAACTTTATGAAATATCATTAAAATAACTGGGCACTAAAACGCTCCACTGAAACACATAAATATTCAAATTTTTCAGCAGGCAGCATGACCCACCCCAGCTATGTAACTTCCACATGGTGATGTATTTCTGAGTGAAACAGGACAGACAGGCGAGACATGACACTGGGAGGAATTTGATTTGAACGTTGAAAAGTGGGCGTGAATCTTCGCTCTGTGCCACTAAAAGCGGTAGAATGATCGATGGGTGGATGTCATGATATTATTGGTCAAAATGGCTGGTTGATGCCTCTGTAATGACTCAGAGAAAATTATTGTGTTTGTTTGTTTGTTTGTTTGTTTGTTTTGGCATATATAGTTACATGGATCCACAATGTGACCAGGGATGTGATATAAAAGAGTCAAAAAGTTGTTTTTTCATTTCATCTTGATTTAGAAATTCTGCAATACACTGCTGCTTTCTAAAGGATTTTTTTTTTTTTTTAATGAAAAAATGAGCACAGAAACCATTTTATCGCAAGATGTACTATTGTGGAGCCTGCATTATATCAACAGAGGATCACACTGACTGACCAATATCAAAATTTAATAAAATCCCATCAATCAGTCAGAAACCCTAACGTAAGTGCGGCCACACACTCTCTGTTGACAGTTAATTCTGTGGCTCTATCAATACGTGGGGCCTCGCTTGTGAAAGATGCAGAACAATGTGTCAGTTCCTTTTACAATTAACCAAGGGCTCAACTCAATTTGTTGTCGGCTTTTGAGAGAGATCTGGAGAGGACTGAAGTGCTACTCTGAATGCTGATTTCTGCAGCTCTGCAGGGCTGGACACACACACGGACACAAACAACAGTTCAGCCAAAGCTCATTTTATTACCGCTCCCTTTCAGGTACACAGTTCAGTTAACACAAAGGATGCACACAATACTGCCCTTCAGGGGGACACAGTCCAAGAAACATGAGCATTATAGAGGTTTCTGCTTCAGGCTTGTTCAACTATCTCTGCCCTAAAATGCTCCAGTCTCTTCTCTCAGGATTCACCACCCACTGAGAGGCCTAGAGACAGACTGTAGGAGTGTTAATGGGAAGCGGGTGCTGCTCATTGTGCCACCAGGCTGCCTCTCTCTCTCTGCCTCTCAACCCGCGCTCAACCTCACCCCTGCTTGCCACAAGGGGTTTAATTTCTAAGGCGCTATATATCCCATCCACTTTGCAAAACATTTGATGCCTGGAATTTGTAAATCAATACTTCAGAAACAAGCAATTTTACTTTCATGCCAGTGCTCATTTTGCAAGGATAGGTGTAAGTATTTCCAAATGAGGGCATTTGGCAAATGAAACATCCAAAATATTCTTGTTTACAGAAAGTTTTGGTATTTGGTCAAGTGTTTCTTGTTTTTTTTTTTTTTTTTTATGATTGCTTTTTTTTCCTTCATTGACCTCCATCTCTAAATTAACTGTATGTAGGTGGGTGCCTCTTCAGGGTGCGTGGAATTTTAAATTATAAGGCAGAAAAAATTTGACAGCTGTGTGAAGTTAGCCCTTTTTGTTGCATTCTTGAAATTTGAATTTCTAATCGAAACATGATTATGAACCACAGACGGTAAAGCTTTTCATTCTGGGTTTGCTGTTTGTTTATCTTGTTTTGCCTTTAGCTAAGACTATTGTAAGGTGAGGCCAGTGTTTTTGTTTGTTTATGCTGTTTATTTGTTTTGTTTTTGAAAATGATAAGGAAAAGATAAAAAACCAACAATGATTTTCTTCTACTCAATAGCCATTGGGATTCATGGTATTCCATAGTATTCCACTGTTTAAGCCCCTGAACACTGCTTTTCCCTTAAATTTCCCCTTAAATTAGGGGAAAAAAAAGATATTATACAACAATGTCACATACATAGGTTCTATGTGCTGGTTGCAATGATATGCTTCATTGAAGCTATACATCATGCATATATTGATTCAAATCCATGATGCCACTAGCTCCACCATTACATCAAACAGAAACTATCCAGATGTCTTGTGCATCACTTTATACATACATCCCTGTAACTCGGCAGGATATATTTGGTATCTTTGGAAAACCTTTGGATCTCCACTAGAATTGTAATGACATGTAATGATGAACCCACTGATGGGACTGGCAGGACTGAGGAGGTTAAACAGGGCACAGAGCCGTGTCCCTTTTTCAGATTTGACCAACATTGATCATCATTAGGAACAACAGGGGCATTGCAGTTTCCTCTGATAGTGTTCAAGGACGAGCACAGCAACAACTTTCATTTCTGTGCAAACAAGATACTTTGCATGCTTAGGAACTTTCAGTTTCACCAATGCCCATTTCCATTTCACCAAACTCGAAAGCTCAACATACAGGACCATCATTGATAGAGTAGACTTTGTCCCGCACAGTGTCGGGTCATTCATGAAGAATTTGTTCAAAAAGAGCAAATCTTTTGGGTGAACAAACTGAACTGAATCACTTCCTGAAATGATCCATTCAGTTCTCAGTTCAGTTGATTTCTCATGGCTCTTCCTTCCCTCTTTAACAGCCTTCCAGATGAGTGTTAGTGTAACTAAAAAAAAAAAAAGAAAAAGAAAAAAAAAGAAAAAAAATACAGACACATTCTTCACTTAATATAGGTCTAAGGAATGAAACATTGTGATCTAAATAAAGTTTATGTGGGAATCCTCTCTTCTTTTAGCTATTGGGACATTTCTTTCTATGCATCAGTCTACAGGATGAGCTTTCACAGCCGACATAAGATAAGATAAGATAAGATAAGATATTCCTTTATTAGTCCCACGGTGGGGAAATTTCACATATTACAGCAGCAAAGTGGATAGCAAGATATGAAGCATAATTTACACTATAAACAGTATATACAGATAATAAGTACCAAATAAACAGAATATACAGATAATAAGTACCAAGACATGGAACTATGGTACAAGTTTCAGAAGTTTGGCTGTGGCAGAAACTCATCAAATTAATGATTTAAGTCTGCAGAGTTTCAACAACAAACCACACTGGTCCTGAACTGTAATCCAGATATATGTCAGTGTCTAGATTGATATTATATGCGTAGGTTAACATTTAACAATACCGCGCGTGCTGAGATGGTATCATTGGGTAATTAATTAAATAATTTGTTATTGCAGATTTCACTTTGCAAATGGCAGCTTTATCCAAATTACTTTCTCAGCTCACTGGCTTATCTTTCACAAACGACCATGCTCTGTTCACTTGTTAGTGAGCTGAGGTGAGCGTTTGGCCGTGGTTCAGTGAGTAGGACTACGCAGTCAGGGCTCCGGTCAAGCACTGTACGATTCGGTGAACAAATCTCTTGAACAAATCTTCTTAATGAACTGATTCTAATGATTCAGTACACTGAAAAGAACTGCTTTGCTCATCACTAGTCCCACAGCAGCTTGACATGGTGTGGCATTAAATTGGCCCATGAGTCAACTGTTTGTTTAAATTGATTTTGAGCTGTCAGTGATGATTTAAAATTTTCAGGGATAAAGTTAAAATTTTAGTTTTCACTGAACTGTAAGCTCTGAATGTGTTTTTAATGTGTTTTTGCATCAAAAAAGGCAATAGTTTGATGTAGAATAAATATAAACATTGCCTTTAGACAGATGACAGAAAAACCAAAAGCACCAACATGGTATAATCTTTCACCTTATCTTTCACCATATGTTGTAATAACAAAAGACATGGTCAAAACATATTCAAAAACAGACTACAAGAAGTGCAGGTGTACTGTACTGTGTGAAGACAGGGCTATGAAGCTGTAAGGCAGAATAAGTAGTCTTCTGGGGATACCAGGCAAAACTGTCACCATTGTCAGGCCCCGCAGGGTTTGTGCTGCAAAAGAGAATCAGTTCGGCGGATGTGCAAAACTTGGTTTCTCATAATAGTATGGGTTGTTTTGTGCCTCTTTTTTTTTTTATCATCAATTCCTATAAAGCAATTTGTTCAAGTTATTTGTTTACACTGTCATGCCACTTCTTTCCCTTGGTTAAGGCATCTTTCTCATTCTTGATGAACACAGAGCAAACAGAACATCAAAAAATTACAGAGAGCAGCATTAACACTGACTAACACAGCATGGCAAGAAAATGGGAGAAAGAATTGCCTCTCAGCACTTTCACAGCCCAAGGAGATTTAAATAATAAAAAGCACTGGGCCTCTGAACAAACAGGATAATTATGGCCTACAGTCTTCCTGTCGCTCGTCTGGCACGGCCAAGCGGAAAGAAACATGTTATTACCACTCAAAGGTTTCTGCAAGGAGAATTAGGAGAAATAAATGTTTCATGTAGTAACATGGCTTCACGGTGGATCCCCCCTGACCAAATCAACAGCCAGATTTTTATTGCTTTTCTTTTAACAGTGTAGACAGGAACAGACACCAGCAACACCAAAAGATACTCATACACACACAAACACACACTCAATTACATTTACCTTATAAGTACATAACAAGCGAATCAAAGGCGGTGTTGGAACGATTGAAAGGCTGGATCAGATTGTGTTTGTGTTGATATGAATAAAATGATCAACTTTGCTTCTGTAACAAAAAAAATAATTGCCTCACTACTGTAAGTAATTATACAAATATAATTACTTGTGTTTCTAACCTCACCTAAGTCAATTAAAGCAATACTCCAGCATCTAAAGTTATTTATGTTTGTCCATGAGATACTGGTGGAAAACCCATTAAGCAGACGGCTGAAAGGACCTATAGTGGTCAGTGCTGCCAACAAAACGAATCAGATCTTTGTCGTATAATTACTGGCTCTATCAGCTATAGGGACACAGACCTTTCTGCCCAGATCCTGGGTCTCCCTCCAACACATGCAACATGTGCAGCTGCCAGCAGTAGTGTTCAGTGGAACAGATGGTGCCATAATGGAAAGAGCTTGTCTCTATTAGCTGCCCTACCTCTCTGTAACATAGCCAGGAACTGCAGCCATCACTTTCATATTGCCACCATGTACTGCCAAAGCCATATGACCTTTATGTTCAATGCTACACCACTTGCCACATACTATAAACACAACACTTTTCACTGTGATACATCCTCCTTCCTCACTCCTTTAATATCAAAGGCAGTGACCTTAAACACACAGGTTAAATATTTAACATAACATATTTAAGTGGTAGAGTAGCTGCAGTGTGGTGATCTAAATTCTAGCAATCTCCGGTATTTAAATTTGAGTGAACTATCTTCTGCCACTGTGATTTTTACACTGTGATTAAAAATTAGATGCAAATGGTTTGCAACAGCCCAGTGCACACTAACCATGGGAGAGAAAATTTTGGGTTTAAAAGGAGGTTCGTGGCTCGGGTTATTATACATGATAGTGTGAAATGATGTGCACATAGATGCTCAAGACAAGGCAAAATCTCACATTGGTGACCATCCGAGGGACATTTAGTCCTTTACATTCTGCCACGAGCTGTGCAGTGAGAAATTATATTTGGCCCCTACTTTGAATTTAATGAGGGCCGCATGCTCTAATTCCAGTGTCATATTCTTCTATGCAAAGTTTACATTTTTTTATTTCATATTTAGCAAGGGGAATGCAGAGAGACCTTTCAATCAAAAAAGCATCCACCACCAGACTTTGTATTAATTATAAATATGCTTTCAGGGCAAGGCCATCCAGCTGTCTTGGGGCAATTGGAATCTGAAAGCTTTTTGCTTGTTATTTTTGAATTCAGATTGTGGAAATCCCCAATGAAATTCTGGGGATTGCTTCCTCAGTCCAATTAGCATCTTGAGCAATTAAAGTGGAGAGGAAGCCCATGGTATTTTCTGAGGCCGGAAATTTGAACTCAAGGGTTAAAGTAAACTGTGCTATGAAGTGTTTGCGTCTGCAGAGCAAGGATGGAGCAGGGGAAAATAAGAAAAAAAAAAAAGTAAAAGAAAAGCGATCTAATTTGTGAAGTGTAGAATAGCATATCCAAAAATAACGGATCGTCTTGAACTATATATACGCCTATTTGCCCTTTGTCAGAATAGAAGAGTCAAATTGTTGCATCTGTCTTACAGTTCCAATAAAATCCAGATTAGTCACAAATATATCTGAAACGCTCAGAAGCAACCCACACGACTGCTTACCTTTCATATAAATGCCCCAAAGCTCACCACAGTTTGTCATTTCATTTACCTCGGCAGTCTCTTCAGCGCAATACTGAAAAAAAAAAATAAATAAATAAATAAATAAATAAAAAGAGCATGAGGGCTGGGTAGCAGCACGGAAGTATTTAAATAACAACAAAGTAATTTGAAGCCATTATCTGCTTATATGTAATGATAATATCACACGTATTTACAAGGAAGGTTTGAATTATACAGTGATACTGAATGTTATATAAAAGAGTTTAGTGAGATACCCCTCCAAGCACCCACACAACTTATGTTCTCTTCAGGGACACTCTTCCATTAACATCTCAGAGAGGGATATATTTCTTTAATGATAATCTCCAAGTAATTATTACTTCCTTCACGGCAGCCTTCCCAAACGATAATCTTAAAACATGTAAATTTCATGTTTTTTTTTTCTATAATAATTGCTTTTTTTGATAGCCTTCCAGGAGTGAGCAAATGGCCCATAGCAAACCAGGGACATACTGTTCTAACTCCAGTAATTATTTTTTATTTGGATTCAATAAAGGGATAGAGGGGAAATAAAACACAGACTTTAGATATGAATACTAACAGTTCCCTTTTACAGAATAAATAACACCCTATAGATGACCTGGTTGTTACTATAATGAGTCACTGTATTTTTTATCCTGTTCCTCCAGCACTCTAATGAAATGCGGCTGCAGCATTTTAGGTATGTCTTGAGCCTACAGCCACTGGCAACATAAAGTAAACAGCCTGCTAGATTAGAAATACATCTCCACAAGGCTGCCTCACAACAATGTGTAGTTCAGACGCTAAGAGACCAGAGAAATGTTACATCAAGGTATCTGAGCCCTTTAACATCCGCCGCCTACAAACGATACAAGGCCTAGAATGGGAGGGCCCAGTGTCCTATTCGGATGTCTATGACTCTGATCCCTAGAACTGAGGCATCAGCCCAAAGACACCTGCAATGGCTAGAGCATGTCATCTCTATGTACCCCACTGAATGGCCAATTGAAGGATTCCCTCTGGATCTGGCGGTGGCATTCTTTAAGGACCATAACAAGAATCCCCTAAAGAGATTAGACATCTTGCCTGCAGCATTTTGCTACCAACTGCCATATCTGGCAGTGTCCCACCAGCCACAAAGGTATCAAACATCTCCATGCACCATTTTAAAGAGAAGACATAAATGCAAAGCAAAGAAATATCAGTGTGCTGCGCAGTCCCATCTCTGTCACTAAATAGGCCTGTCATGGCAGATCATGCAGGTCTCACAGGGCTGCACGAACATGTGCAGTCTCATCAAAGACAGCCACAGCAAACCCTATTAATCATGGTAAGCAACAGTATCATCAACATCTTTGCGTATGGTGGCTGTGTGGTGCTAGCTAGCTTTAAAGTTAATTTTTTTTTTATTGTTATTGCTTTGTCAGGGTCTCAATATGAAGGTAATCACTGAAGTAAAATGTATTCTCTGCCATATAATACCAAAGAGCTCTGGGGCAAAAATCCTATCCTGCTGAAAATCCCTTGCTATGTTGAAGCATATTAGGTTGAAACCTCCTTCCGGGCATTGATCTTAGAACACACAACACTTTGCTGTTAAAAGGAGATTTCTTTTCTTTTTCACAAGGGATACTGAATATTTGGTGATGTTTTGTTCACTGGAATATTTGAAGGAAAAAAAATAAAAAATAAAAAATAAAATAAAATAAAATATATATATACATATATATATTAAGTCTTTCATCTGTATTAGAGGATGTATAATGATGACGTACTCCTCATTCAAAATAAAGGAAACAAATCCCTTGCCACTGTTCGAATACGTTTCTACATTCTTTTTTGCACTTCACTGCACCTCACACAACTCTAAAACACAAGTCACTTTACAGACAGTTTGGTTGTAATATATCCCATAACATAATTTATGTTAAGTTGCCAGGTACAATTCTGTGTCAATCCTTATATAAAGAGATAATCAGTTGAAAATCTCCTCGGGTCAAGATGATAAACAAAGCCTAATATGCATAATGTATTGGTAGAATGTAGAGTACTGGCAGTGTTTAGTCCTGCTATAAATGTGCAGGCTGCGAGTGGCGTGAGTGCACTTTATCACATAAAAATGGTTAGATTAAGAGTGAATGTTCGAATGATGGATGTAAGATGAGTGGGTGAGATGGAGATTGCGGATGGCATATTCTTCCCCACCTCAGTCCCTCATCCTCTGGCCATCCTGCATTATGTTGTTCTCACACTCCATTTCCTGCCACTGTCCCCCAAAACAGGCTGTGCTATTCAGAGAAAGAGGCTTTTAATTGCATTTTCATGTAGGTGTTTTCTGAGGGTGTCGTTCCCCAGGCAGAAGGAAGAGTGCTTTGAGACAAGCTCTACATGCTCACCAATGCAGACAAGCCCCACCAGGGGAAGTGCGTCAGAATAGAGAGGCACTGGAAGTGCAGACAGCCCATAGGGACACTTGAGAAAGCCATAACAGCCCAAGTATAAATAAATGCATGGGGAGAGCATTTTTCCTCTTGGATGAAAAGGCTTTAACCTTTTGGTCTACATAAGAGCAGTAATCGTTCCGTGACATTTGACTTGCAATTTCCAGTCTTTATAGGTAAATCAAGTAGCCACATTGGATTCCTACAGCCCATCAAACAGCCTCAATCTGGCGTCATGCCGCCCAATTTCAATAAAATTGGAAGTTCCATGAGAACACCTGTGAATTTCAGCATTCAGATGTTGTTCCCATGCCCTAGGGCAGTTTATTCTGCATTAGTGAGCATTCACCACTGTCTCTTTCTGCATAGCCAAAAATGAGAGATAAGAGTTTGTTTCAGCCCCAAATCTGTGATGCCTCACTGATGTATAATTCCAGAGAAAATGATGTAGAATGAATGGAAAAGGAAACAGTGGCATTATCCAGAAGACTTTTTTTTTTTTTTTTTTTTTTTTTAGAGTTAAGGGTCTGTTCACTATTTCAGCCGTGAGTCCACAGTATCAATATAAAGGTTATTAGCTGTAAAAAAAAAAAAAAAAAAAAAAAAAAAAAAAAAATATATATATATATATATATATATATATATATATATATATATATATATATATATATATATATATATATATATTAAGAATCAATATCAATATATATATATATATATATATATTGATTCTTAATGGACCGCAACAGCCTAAATGAGAAGAGCAGGCTAGTGACTGGAAGGTCAGTGGTTTGAATCCCCAGGCCAGTTGAAAAAAATCTTTGTGAAAATATTTCAGGATGAAAGCACCCTCTCCTCACACTAACCGCAATCTTCTCTCCACCAACAACCACTGTCAAGGTGCCCTTATAAAATGATGAAACAAAAACAGCCTGTCTTCTGTGTATATGAACAAAAAAATAAATAAATAAATAGAGATATGAGAAGATGGACACAAGGGGTAGACAGGGAGTTATGTGATGTGGTAAAGAATCTTACAGCCACCATGAAGGTGGTCAGCAAGAAAGGAAATACATTTTGTCAAAACTACTACCAAAAGCCAAATACTGGTGGCTGCCATTCAATCTTTGCTGCACATCCAGTGTAAGGGGTTTGTTTAGTTGATTGCCAACCATAGCAATTCTGTTGCAAGCCCAACTTGTAGCCAGTATCTTCTCCACCACAAATGTTCTTTCATCCAGTACATTTTTTAATTAAACACCCAGGAACCTTGAACTTAAGCCCACGGACAGTTTGCACCCACCCTCAACTCACCTTCATCACTCTTAAATTCAATAGTTCCCCACAACCAAAAAAATAAACAGTAGTTAAGTAATCCTTCAAATAAGATTTCTCATTTTTTTCCACAGAGATGATTCTCAGCAGAATCAAACCATATGCATATGCAATTTAGTGGTTGGCAAAATTGTCCAGTGCAGGCTGTTAATGGTCAACATATACAACTGGACAGCTCCTGGGTGAACAAGTGTTGTATCTGTATCAACTGTAGTATCAAGTATAGCACTGCTGAAAAGTAGCATGTGAGCTCAGCCAACTTTCACTGGATAAACAATGGTTCAAAAAAAAAAAAAAAAATCCACAAAGTCAGTTTTCCATTCATTGAACTAGTAGAACAGCTTCAGGCTGTACATCAATATGACACCACAGATCAGAGACTTGGATCTCTGGGGGCTCATTTATAAAGCTTGCATACACTGAAACTACACCCTTGTTGTGCGCACGGTAGTGCACAGCAATTTCCAAGCACAGTCTGAGATTTAGAGAACAAGTAGACATCGTAATGTGCCCGTATCTATGATTTATCTTTGCAAGCTGTCCTTGCGGCGTCTTGAGGGCACATTTCTATCAGTTTTGCATCAAATGCTCCAAAGAAACTGTAGCAAAACTGTGCAGATTGGCCATGTGTGATGTGCAAAACAGCATTTGAGATGCTGTAATGGCAGTGTTGAAAAGTTGTTGTCTCAGAGTTTTAGTTGTACTAAAAAGAACAATTGAACAATCATATAAGAGCACCTTCAATTTAATCAATTCAAATACTCACTTCCAAATTATGCGTATGTAAGTATGGAATCCCTGATAGGCAATGTGATTTTTTTTAGATTCTCTCTCTCTCTCTCTCTCTCTCTCTTTTTTTTTTAGATTTTCTATCAATCCATATACTTATATCCATATAATATAGGCCACATTCTGAATCTAAAATCTGTTTTGTTGTGAAACAGGACTTGGTTTTACTGATTACAATATGTGAAAGATGTGTTAAAGTAATTATTTCGACAGGCTGACTCAGGCCAAACAAATCCAGGAGAAACACAACAATCTGTCTATACCTGAGGCACTGGAGACTACCAAATAAAGGCTCACAGCCCTGGCTACCTGCCTGAAAAGGTACATTAGAGATATAGAAGCCAGGAGAATAAACAGGATGTTCCCCATCGAACTATCCAAAGTCTACTCTCAGTGGCAGGGTAGTAAGATGAGAACAGACTCAGGTTTGAAACTAAACAGTATTGAAAAAAAAAAGACATATAGGAGAAGGAGGCATCTCATAACACCGATGCCCAGTGGCTGGTGAATATGACAGCAGATCACAGCAATCACCCAGAACAAGAACCAGTAACCATCACAATGGCAGACATCCAAGAAAGAGTGTCAGGAATGAAGAGCTATACAGCACCAGGCCCTGACATGATCTACACCTTAAGAAGCTAACTGCACTCCATGGACACCTAGCAGCACAAATGAACCAGCTGAGCAGGACCCAGAGGAGAACTGGCAGTAACATCAGAGGGGCCAAACACCAGGTACTGGTCGACAGAGCAGTTACTCGGGACAGCAAGGCCAGGAACACTAACCTGTGCACTGCCTGGATCGACAACAAAAAAGCCTAAACCCCCTCAACCAGGTCATCATGAAGAGTGGCTTTGAATACCTGTTCCAAAGTGGAGCAACCATAAGCCACCTTCTCTACACGGATGACATCAAACTGCCAGGAATGAGCGTGACATTGACTCACTGATCCACATCACCAGGTTCAACAGACATGATTTCAGAATGTCATTTGTAATGGTTAAGTGTGGTAGGAAGGTATCAAAGCAGGACAAGATGGTCACAACTGAAGGGACTACCAGAAAGCTACATAGCAGACATGCAGGACAGCTACCTTGCAATCCCACAGACAATTGGAAGGCTGCAAGGAAGTCAGCCACAACCAAATACCTCCATGGAGTAAGGCATGAACAAGAGCCGAGCTATCAACATCTATGGCCTGCTGGTGATCAGATTACCCGCTGGTATAATATCCTGGCCAAAGGAGGAGATAGTGGCCACTGATATCAAGACAACTAAGCTCCTCACAATGCATGGAGGGTTTCACCACAAGTCCAGCACCGTGAGGCTATACACTAAGTGGAAGGAGGGAGGCAGAGGACTGGTGAGTATCAAAGCCACCATCCAGGATGAAACAACAAAGATCCAGGAATACATTAGGAAGATAGCCCCCAGTGACGACCCATAACCACCGTAACATCCGCACTGAATTTGGGTTGGACGCCAAAGCCATGGTCCCTGTGGGACCTCCAGATCCAGACTGATAAACTTGTGGTGGCTAATAAACCAGACATTGTGGGGGTCAACAAACAGTAAAAGAGGACAGTAGTGATAGATGTAGCAATCCTGAGCAACAGAAACATCAGGAAGAAGGAACACAAGAAGCTTGACAAATACCAACAGGTGAGAGAGGAGCTAGAGAAAATGTGGGGAATGAAGACAATGGTGGTGCTGGTGGTAATAGCTTGCTTTCATGTGACGTCACATTGCTGCATTGTGAGAGCGCAAAATTCAGATGGAGGGCAGGAACTTAGGACCTGCTGTCTGAAAAAATGCCCATGTTTTGTGTAGTTTACGTCTGCTCCAAACGTTCTAACCGAGAAAAGGAAAAGGGGTTTTATAGAGTGCCAAAGATTGTCGTTCACAAAGGTGAGAAATGTAAAAAGCTCACAGAACATCGCCGTAAAAAGTGGATTTTAAATCTACGTCTGCGGTCGGGAGGAGCAGAGTCTGCTAATGCCCATGTCTGCAGCGACCACTTCGTCAGAGGTATGTTAGCTAGCTAACTTGGTTTTTGTGGCTGTGTTTATGTAGCACTATGTTGTCGTTAAATGCTCATTTACTTAGTAATGATTATTAAGTTACCGGTAGTCGTTGGGTGACATTGAGTCCGTAGACTCCGACAGTCAACCTCGGTTACCAAAAAACTAAAACGACTGTCAGGCTAACGTCATCGTTAAGATGTGTTGCATGTTTGTTGACATTATAGCCGCTACTGCTAAATGCTAGCATCTTAACACATAAAACAATATAAGAACAAACACTCACCCTGGCGAAGACCAAACGATAATCATCGTGGAGCCGTTTGGTACCGAGGTTGTGGACCCACCCGCTGACAAAAAAGTTATATGCCTCCAGACTTTTATAGGCTTTCATCTGCTGTCTGGTGTAGTATGATGTCTGAAGGACCAGATAGTTTGTGATATCAACAGCCTTGATTGGCAAATCTTTAAGTTCTGTCGAAAACTCCCTCATCTTCATGAGCTTCGGGTCACGTCCAACATATTGTTAATTAATTGCTTGTATCTTTGTCTTGAAACTGGATCTAAATCCGTACAATACAGACTCTCTGCAACGGTTTCCTCCATAGATGTTCTCACCATTTTTACTTCCTGCCCTCCATCTGAAATCGCGCCCCCTTCATGCGTCATCATAATCACGTGACTGAAACCCAGCTATTGGAGCTCTCGGGGCTGTGACCCCCAAACTGGCAGAGTGGCTCCAGCAGATTCAAGGAACAACATCAGAGATACTGTGCAGAACCCTTATGCTCCCAGGCCTTTGGTAGAGGACCTAAGCTTGAGGAAGACACAAGACCCAAATTTCTGCAGAAATTAGTAAAGAGGCAATTGATTCCCAGTTGTTGATGGCATTGGATAAATTATTTATGTTAATAATATAATGGTGTCTCCACATATAGGTGACAACAAATATTGAAGCGGTCAAGATTAACATTTTCTGTTGAACTTTACACACAGACAATCATTGCTGCAATGTCGGTGGCTTGCTGGATGCATTGCTAAAGAGTATCAGGGAAATGACTTTACTTTTCACAAACCAAAAAAATAGTGACCCAGTTTCAATAAATATGAGTTTGAACATTAACCAAACAATTCCATTGTTATTTTGGGATGTTTTGACTGTAAAGAAAGAAAGAAAGAAAGAAAGAAAGAAAGAAAGAAAGAAAGAAAGAAAGAAAGAAAACCTTGAAAAGCAGGCAACAATGAGTTCACAATAGGGACGTGTGTGGAGATGCTACCAGCTGGGTTCGCTTTTGTATTTGTCCAACCAACCTAATTATTTGTTTTTGTATTTAGATAAATCCAAAAGCATATTAGTGGATCTTTTGATTTTCACTCTGAACTACTCTGCAGCTGGATTAACCCCTTCATCGAAAGTCTCTTAATTTAAGGGCTCATCTTCATGTTGAGCAGCCTATGATTTGGATGCAGATATCCCATGCATAGAGAACCACAGGTTGCACTTTGTCCTCCTTCCGCTCCTACTCCCCAAGTGTTTTTGTTTCACTCACGTCCATCTCTTCACTCCTGAGGTTCAGTTATTTTATTTTAGCTTTAGGGAAGTGAATATATTACACACTCATTTTTGCTTATTGTTAGTCTTATAATATATAATATATGTAATATATATGTATGTAATATATGCAAACCAGCAGGGCAAGTATCTGCCGCTGGATCATTCTGGTGAATTCATAGTGACCTTAGGATTTTGAGTCCTTGTTAATTGTACAAATGTATGTTCTGAAATTCCTTTGGAAGCAACCTTATAGACCAGATGACACTTTATGTTCATAGTGCCATGGAAGAGTTGCAAAAATAATATATCTAAGGACGTAAACTATCACATAAACCAATCAGATGAAAAGTATTGCTAATTTGAATTGCTATGCCTATATTTCAGCATGAATCTTATTACCCCACAATAAGTTAAATTAAGTTACCATAATACTGTAAACTATCTGACTTCAACACAGCAAACCATACAAAATCATCAGTACTTACTCAGTACTAGGGGAAATGTACATTCATTTGTTTGATAGGGGAGGAATGTTGCAAATTCTAACATGGGATGCAATCAAACAATTTGTTCAGAATTTGAGCAAAACACCACCAAATAAATAAATAAAAATGAAAATAAAAATAAAATGTGCCTTTTGATAACATTTAAAAATTGAAGCAAACAAACAAACAAACAAACAAAAAAATGGTCCATTGTCTCGCTCTTGTACAAATCTTCATATATCTTCAACACCATGGCAGTTAACAAATGACATGTAATATCTACTCTACTCCAACTCCCTTTGTCAGCTCGACATAATGTTGCTAAAAGATTAAAGGTGTTGGCTGTATCCATGACTGTAATAGAGATGTTGGCTCTAGTTAAATTGTTTGCCAAGACACCCAAAGCTGGCTACCATAAAACTGGAGGTGTTTTGTTAGAATTCCACATAGTTCCACAGAAGCAGTAGGTTATTAGGTTATTCTGACCTACCATTGTAACAAGATTTGTGCAATTTCACATTGTCAGTTTTGTTAAAATGGCTCTGTATTCTTCTCTATGCTTCTCTATGCTCATGAATTCTGTTGATTTATTTTTTTTTAGTTCTTCATCCATGATAGGCCATTAAGACAATTAAGTCAGACTTTTGTGTGTGTGTGTGTGTGTGTGTGTGTGTGTGTGTGTGTGTGTGTGTTTGTGTGTGTGTGTGTGTGTGTGTCTAACTGGATGTCGATTAAATTGTTTGATTGCTTAAGTAGTTTCTGTTTTCTTTCTTCACTAAAGCTGTCCCTACATTAAACTGGCTTCACATTTTGACTTCTAAATTATTTAATGACATTATACTCCCGCTTTATATAATCTTGGACTTTGTGGTGTTATTTAAAACGACTTCCTGTTTGTGCAGCTCTTCGTATTCAATAGTGAGGACAGCTGAGACCAATATTTTTTAGAATGTCCTGGGAGGGCATATTTATGTAAAGTAAAAGTGTACCAAATATCTTTCCTGGGTTCACTGTAGCTAACTTAACTCACTCACTAAAAGGAAAAACGGATTAAATATTTGTACCTCGTTTTTTTTTTTTTTCCTTTTTCTTTTTTTCAAAAGATTCAAATGTGGTTTTCCAGTCAGATGAATATTTCAAGCAGAAAGGCTTTGATAGAGTACATTTGAGAGTTGGTGCATGTTGTGTGTCTATCCAATGGGTTTGGTGGGCTCCATGCTTAGAGCACTTTGGCTGCAGAGTGCGGAGAGAGAATGGCCCCCATCCAGCTGAGATAATGGAATTGGTGTGTTCTCCCTGAGCTGTGCTTCTGGCTGGAGTTAATTCTGTTAATAGCAGGAGCTTCTACAGTCAGACCCTTTCGCTGGCTTGGGCAGGACACAGAGAGGGGAGGAGAGCACAGGAGGTGGGTTCTGTGTGATGGGTGATGGATGTATAATGGATTAACTGAGGAGTGGAACGTACAGTATACGATTGTTCTTGGTGCTGCTAATGCGTAATCATAAATGAACTGGCCTCTCCACATTTCAATCCAAGTGCTGTTCATGCAAGGCTAACCGAAAAATAAGAGCAGTGTATTGCCCTGCATTGAGAGCACCTTGGTTAAATCTCTCATTGTACAGAGTCATTTGAAACTTACATTTCAAAAGCATACAGGAGCCTCTGACCCCTTCAAATATCCAATTCCATATTTCTTTAGCCTTCTAAATGTAATGTAGATACATTCATTCTTGAAAATGGACTTAAAACTTAAAAGAGCTTTAACTTTTTTCAAACCCATCATGACTAAAATAACATGCCTATTTACTGTTTTATTCCCCAATATATGGTTTATAGAAGAAAAATAAATGAAAAAGCTTCCAACCTTCAGAATGCTAGTAAATATTGTGATATATACTGTATGATATGTTATATGAATATGAATCAATCAAATAACTGAAATCATTACATAAGACTCTGCAGATAGTTGTGTTTTGAACATCTTGTGTCTGTGAATTAATCATCGGATCAGCAAAGGTCATTACATGGGTCAGATTTGGTTTAGTTGTGGTGTAAACATGTTAATAGTTGATAAGAGAACAGGGTGTTGACATCAGCATGATGATATAGTGATTCTATTTATGGAAATGTTAGCAGCAGCTGTTAATAAACAATGAGCGTGTGAATCTGCAAGGAGTAAATAGAAAGTTTGGAAGGTCACAAAATAAAGGAACATTTTCTACTTTCAGTTGGTGGTATAGGCCAGCCCTGTTGGATGTTACATGTGCAGATGAAAATGGCAGACATGGATCATCTGTGTCTGTGGTGTAATTAGACAATAGCAAAAATACTGGAGAATAAAATTAAAAATTAAATGGTAATGGTAAAATTAAATGAAATAACTCCTATCTTAATTTGTTTGGCAGTTAATAATTTGTTAAATTGTGAACTCTGCCTGGGTGACCATATGTTCCAAGTAGGCCACAAAACACAAAAGCAAAGGGAGCTTGACTCCTGAGCCCATATAGGCAAGTATCTTTGTGAGAGGAAGTGACAGCCATGACACTTTGACACATAGCGTGATTACCAAAATATTGGCAGTCAATACTCAAGGCCCCTTCTGTCAACCTGGTTCTTGTATTAAGATTGAAAATCTCCCCCTTTCCTTTTATTCTCCTGTCTTGCTTATAATGTAAATGCCAAACAGATGGTACAATAGCTATAAATATATATCGATGACAAATGCCAGCTGGATAGATTAGTGTGCAGTTTTGATCGCTGTCAAATCCATTCTCCATCATCTAGAGCAGAAGCTATAAATGAGGCTCATTGTCTTGAGCTTAGTTCAGAATATGAATTCTGCATGATGTGTGCACACTAGAGAAGGAATCTGCCGTAATCATCACCTCAAGTTAATTACTGCAGACAAACATTATGGATCGCCAGAGACTCTTATCACTGACTGCGTGAATACAGAGGAGGTTTACCCCACATCTGATATGATTTTAAACTCTAAGTAATCTTTGCAACAAAACAATCTGTTTGCCCTATTGTCAAATTTATCCCATTTTTATGAGCCGATCTGAAGAGATGGGTGTGCATTCTCACTAATTACAGCAATTATTACTCAGCGATGATATAATAAGCTCCCAAACAATTACCCCCTCCGTCTTGCCCTGTCTGTGTCTTTTCCTCCCACATATACTCAGTAGAAGAATTTCACTGCAAAATCTGGGCTCGCCTTGTGTGCTAACTCACAAGCAAAAACTACAAGCATATCATTCTCTATATCGCATGCCAACATAGAAACTAAACAAGACCAGCTTCACTGGGGAGCCAAGTTACTCCCTACTGAGTACAAGATGTTGGGATGGTGACATTCTCTATTATGCCAAATTTACACTGCTGACTGAACTCATGGCTATGCTTTATATTCACAGAAGAAGAAGAAGTGTCTGGAGTGCAGAGAGGCATCCACCTTAAGGAGACGACTTTTTGTGCTGTCATATTGCAAATGCAGTGTTGAATAAACTGGGATGCTTATTCCTCATTTAACCAGGCAATTTTACTAAAAATGCATTCCTATTTATAGCAATAGCCAAGGGGGAAAAGTTGCAGGCTATGCACACACACACACACACACACACACACCTGGGAGTTACCGTGTACAAATATAACATTATATTGTCGGCCACAGAGCAGCTCTACTGCAGCAGTTGCTCTATGCTTAGTTGAATGCTTTGCTCAAAGGCATTTCAGCCAAGGTTGTTGAGAGAATAGAGTCCCCTGACCAGATTTTCTCAACTGAAGCAGCAAATTTCTGAGCACAAGCTTGCTCTTTACCATTATTCAGCCATTCCATGCATAATTCATGGTTGAAACATATTTTAAATATTGCAGTATCACCATATATGAGGATGTACAATATATTGGGACACTCTTGAGGAGCAAACTTTTGGTGAAGAAAGAGATGTTAAGAAAGGAATATTCAAGAAATCTTCCCTCTCTAGGAATATTTGGATTCCAATCAGAAAGTGCTATACTTCACATAGTCTCTGATGTTTCCAGCCAACATTTTTTTGTGCCACATGGCACAGATTGTCAAGGGCCTGTGAAAAAGTGGAAAGGGAGTGTAAGCATGAATACAATGGACAATTCTATGTATAGCATTTCTCATCCAGTCATTACCTTCTCTACATCTATTGCACTGAATCATGCTCAAAAACAATAGTTTACTTACCTGCCTTATTTCCATGGAAACAGTGACCCCATTATAAGCATAGAAAGAGGGTAAATCTACAAGGATCAGGAATGAAAGATTCCATAAAATCCCCAAAGTCAGAGCTGTTTCACTCACTTAAACTGAAATATCTTAAAACTAAGCAGCAGTAGTCATATGCACATCCCTTTTGATCAACTGCTAGGCTGAAAGAATTACATATTAACAATAGAAAGAGCCCTGTAGCCTGTTCACTCCACTGCTCCTCACACACCTTTATTGTGCCAAAAAAAGGACAAAGTTTCATTCCCAGTGGATAATTGTCAGGTCAGGTCATTGTTCCTTCTGGCACCTGAAAGGTGTAGGAATAGAGTGTGTGTGCCTTTCTCTTGCTTCCGCTTAAATATCTTCTTAGCCACACCGAATGCCTGAATCACTGAATGAAATTTTGAAAGCTATTTCTCTCTGGTGTGATGATGATGAAGTGATGAATTTTGACCACAGAACTGGAAACAGAGCCTATGTGCCTCAGTTGTTGTGTTAAAATGCAAGCATGTCACTTATGTTATCTCTATCTATGGCCCTATCTAACATGTTGAATTATCATATGTTATTGTAAGTGAGAAGCAGCTCAGCAGTGGTAAAGTAGGCAGGCCTGGGGCACCTGATAGAGCACATACGGTGTATCAACCTTACCACAGCGGGCCGCATTCTATTTGTATGCATGTTAACATTGATTGCTATGCTAAATTAGCCTGCTGGCTATTTAGCAAGCTAAAAACAAAAAGTTTTGTTTGGGTAAACTGAGGTGATTCTTTCAAGCTGCAACTTGTGGAGGGCAGATGCCAAAAGACTTTATTCCTCAGCTCAAACAAGCTTGGGAGTTGGGGTCAAGACTCAGCCAAAGACTGTGGGAGTCAATTATGTAATTGAGAGTGAAGAAGAGAACGTCTTAATGCCAACAAGCAGTAACATACGCCAGTCCAATTAGGATTATATTGTAGTTTATCTCCCATACCCTTGACAACAAGAACTATATACACAAACAAAGGTAACAAACAGAATCAATGGTGACATTAAGAGATCTATGTGAGCATATGAGACCTTGTTATCTCTTCACAATTACTTTAATCTATGTAGTACAAAACACTAAGGTGTCTGTATATATCCATCTGAAATATCAGCATTTTTTTTTACACTTTTGTTGTAATAATAATAATAATAATGATAATGATAAGGATAATAATAATAATAATAATAATAATAATATATTTTATTAGGTACTGTGGTCTAGCCACAACCCATGTTCATACCAAATAATGAAAGAATCTGTCAATAACTGTAGCCTCCGGAGTGCTTACAAGGAAAATCTCCACGGATTTTGTCTGGCGGATTCAATAATAACAGAAAAGCCTTGTCTCTCACAAACGATGCAGGCACCTCCTGGGCCAATTAGCAATGTGATGAATCATTCCTCCAAGGTTCATCAGTACAAGTGATATAGCAGTTATGGCTTTTTTTCTCAATCGTTTGTCCTATGATGTAAGTGTAAGAGCCTTTCAAAGTTTGAAGTTTTGATTCATACTGTGTTCATCAGGCCAATCAGTGGAATGTTATGTGCCAGCACACAGTGCCAAAATGCATTGCTCTCCAAATTTAGTCAAAATCACACCAGCAGTATAAGAGATGTTCCAGTTTAGAAATTAAAATTCCAAAGCTAAACATTTCACTGAATAATTGTAATGCCTTCACCACGTATTCCATTGTAATGCTTGATGATAGCACAATTTGTGCACCAGGTTTCATGTCAGTCGGATTTGAGGTGTAGGTGTCCAGGCTTTCCAAAGATTGAAAATGAGCATTTTAACTATGGTGGCTCGTTTAGGCTGATCACATCATTCCAAATATCAAAGTTAGGTCTGTGCTGTCTGAGATATCCCCCTTGAGGTAAAAAGAAATTGAGCTTAAATTACTGTATTTTACATGCTGGAACAAAGATATGTGCAAAGATGCAAGCTGCATCATCGGATGGATAAACAGCGGGATATCTCAGGCGATATCTTGGAC
This sequence comes from Myripristis murdjan, assembly GCF_902150065.1. Lineage (NCBI taxonomy): Eukaryota > Metazoa > Chordata > Actinopteri > Holocentriformes > Holocentridae > Myripristis > Myripristis murdjan. Next base: position 24,475,496 of record NC_043993.1, read on the forward strand.
ACCACCGGTCTGATTTCGATGGACAGATGGGCACAACACCATCCATGACACATACACACACACACACACACACACACGCACACACACACACGCACGCACACACGCACGCACGCACGCACACACACACACACACACACACATACACGCACACACACATACACGCACACACACACACACACACACACGCACACACACATGCACACACAGAGATAGTGGGAGGCGTAGCTGTAGTATTGCAGTTCCTAAAACAGTTATAAAGTGTTTTATAAGCAACAGAACAATATCTGTGAAACAATAACAAATATTGATACAAGGAATTCTGATGGAAATAAAATAGGTAAAAGCCAATCATACAGAGTGTTTTAAGCTCTGTTTCAATGATGAAACTTTGCTATGACATTTAGCAAGTCATTCAGGCAGAGTGCTCCAAAGCCAAGGTCTCCTTTAGTCTCTAGTCTATACTTTGGAAAGCGAAGAGCGTCTTTGCATGATGATATGGGCTGCACCCCAGCTGGTGAGGGAGACCTGAGATGTAGCCTTGTTCATAATGGCTGAATAAATCGAATATGTCTGTATCATTTAGATATTTGTATTTAATTGAATAATCACTTTCTACTTTGTGTACTTATAGTAAAAGCCAGATTTGCATGGTATAATAATGGGTTGGGCACTATAATAAATTTTCTCTGGTCACTTGATGCCAGATGTAAAGTGCTGGTTGAGGCCTTGGGATTCACCTCCAGTCTAATCACACCATTAGTGTATTTTTTTTTTTTTTTTTTCAGTGCAAATGTGCCTGTTGATGGGTTGTCTAATGTGAGAGCTGTGGCTAGGCGTGGAAGAAGTCACCCACTCGCCTCATTTGGTCGCTTCATTGCACTCTGGGAAATATTTCATGAGCCCTAAGTGACTAAAACACACAGTGAGCATTTTTTATCAGATCTTTACATTTTAATATGCTTGGGATATTTAAAAGTTTGAAGTTGAAGAAAGAAACTTGCTCTTTGCCTCAAGATTCATTATGCACATTTCAGCCTTACATTTGAAGCGTTTATACAATAACATCTGAACCAAACATTATGCTGATGATCATTTCGATGATCATGATGGTTATAATAGTAATATTCTATGAATCTGTTGAGGCATTTCAGCTTTATTTGACAGTGTACATTGGAGAATGACTGCATAAGGAGAAGATACGGGATGATTACAGCAAAGATTGTGAGTGAAATTTGAACCTGCAATGTAGTGGGTACACCTACATTGAATTAATGTGTATGAATGTGTGGCTCAGTCTAAGATACAGTATGTCTTAACTATTTAGTCTAAATATTTCCAGGGGTTGCTGTTGAACTTCTTGGATTCCATCATGTGATCTATCTTCAATCAGCCCTGCTGTTACTGTTTTCATATGAGATCTCTGTTGAACAGGACTTGCTTGCCGATTCTTTAAACAACATGATATACAGAAGATTTTGGGCTTGAGATAGCCATCTGTTGGGGAAAAATGTAGTCAAGAGAAAAACAGTAAGAATATTTTACCATGGTCCTTGATTGCATCTTCCATTGGGGAAAAAAAAAAAAAAAATCAGGAATAGACAGTTGAGGATTTCATGATTTTATATTATTCATTGTTTTAAACATTCAAATATATTGGGCTTATTTAATGTCTGCCTGATATGCCTTGTGGAAGCTTGTTTGACCAAAAGCTTATAGTATTTAGATCTGTGTAAACCTAACTGGACAGAAGATTCATTTTTCATCCAGAGTTTTAGATTATTTAGAAAAAAGTTTAAATAGAAAGTGATTTTCAACACTGAAAGCAATTACTGTAGATGATGGGTTCATGCATTAATGGAGTAATTTTAGATTTTACAGCTTGTGTGAGTAAAATACACTCCAAGTAACTTAAATGCTGACTTTTGGAAAGTTCAGTGGATATAGACAGATAGACCATACACCATACAACAACATACACTGACCAATGACCAATGAAGTAGCAGAGAATATTAACCTCTGTGGCCGTCGACATTGACATCTATGTGCGCATCTCCACATGTATTGTCATTGGATCGCCTCTGCCCATTGTGGAGTACAGAGGGGTCGAGGAGGCTCTCCAGATGCTGGTGAGGCATTTAACACATGAACATTTCCCCAGGGCAGGCCAGAGACTCCTAAGAGAGTGGGATGGGCCAGTATTACTGTATGCAATTGCTGCTGATATGAAGAAACCTTGTTATTGTTATTGAAATATGATGGGAAGTGCTCTTGTTTTACATAAGGACAAAGGATCAACAATAGACTAGGATCTGTAGCCTTGGGTCTACAGTTTTTTATCATTTTCTGGACCTTGTCCCTTACTGCTATGCATTGAACCTGCACAACCCCATATGAGCACTGTTGGACAATCTCCCCTGGATCTGTTACAATGTCATGTGTAATAACTACTCACAATTCAATCAGGAAACCGCTGTCAAATCAGGACCTGCAACCTGAGTTCTCCAGGATGGACAAATACCCCATGCCCAGCACAAATGAGTCAATGGGTGTGTTTACATGGTCTTTAGTATCCCGGTTTTGATCGGGTTTTTTAAGCATCCCGTTTTTATGTTTGTGCATGTAAACACCATATCCCAAATTCAGAAACCAGGTTATGCCCTTATCCCGATTTCAAGAAACCCGGTTTTGCCACCCGGAGTACTCCGATAGAAGCCAGAATACTGGAGCATGTATACACCTTATCCTGGCTTCTGACGGCCTGCCTACCGTGTGCGCAGGTGCCAGGGTGATGCACCAGATAAACCAACAACATGGCAGCAACAAGAGCTTCCCATTTTTGGAGCGACGAAGAGACTGAATTTTGCCTGAAAATAATGAAAGAACTCAACATAACTACTGGCGCTTTTCCACTAGCACCTACTCGGCTCTACTCGGCTCACCTCGGTTTCGGCTGTAGGGTACCAAGTAGAGTCAAGCCGAGTCAAGCCAAGTAGGTGCTAGTGGAAAAGCACCATACGTGTTTAGATGGCAGAAGACACAGAAATGCCGACCTATTCAAGTCTGTTGCGGACAAACTACGTGACGCTGGTTTTCCACCTCGCACCATTGAACAAGTTAGGTCACGGTGGAAAATACTTAAGAAGCACTACTGAGTATTTCCTAACGCTAAACCTGCTAGAAGCCACAAAGGTCTCATGTTTGTCTTCTAAATATAATAAATACATCACACTCCCCGCACAATCTGTTGTAAACAAAAGACGTAAAAGACGTAACACACGCCTGCGCAGATAGGATGCAGTGATCAGAAAACGGGTTACTGGTATGTACACAGGGATATGAATAACCGGGTTTCTCTGTGTTCCATGTAAACATCATATCCCGGATATGCTCAAAGCTGGGATAAGCCTCAAAACCGGGATACTAAAGACCTTGTAAACACAGTCAATGAAACATCTAGACCCCTTCTGGGTTTATGAGCACCACACTTAAAGGTGATACCTGTGGCTCTGAGGCAGGACAAGCTGGTAATCTCCAAAAATGCCATTTGAGTTAACTGTTTCTGTTACTGCCATTTCAGTCCTAATTGTGCAGACATTATTTTCCTATTACACAAAATTACCTAATATACGGAGCTATATCGTTTAACTGGACCCAACCTCCAGTTGGCTCTCTGCTCTGGACCAGTCCAAGTACCTATTCTACTTTTTGAGCAGACAGTTTACATTAATTATTAAGCAGACACCTCTCAAATGTACTGATGTAAACAAATTAATAAAACAATGAGCATGTCATTCTTTGGTGTGTTGGACTACAGTGTCTTTCATAAGGTCTGTTCATCTGTGAAGGTGCTCCCCAATGCTGAGGAAGTGTCCACTGCCAACAGAAAGGGAGGGGTAAGACAGAGGGGAGAAAATTTGCATAGCAACCTTTTTGGCCATGGCACATAACTGAGCATGTTCACCATATGGCATTCCCTCAGCAAGAACCACAGCAGACAGAGTGTATTTTCCCATGTTGCAAACAGATCTACCTCCACTCTGCCAAACAAGATCCAAACAGGGTTGCGCACCGTCACTGATTTCCTGAATGGATTTGAATCCAGTTCACAAGGTCAAAATGGATGTGATTTCCAATTTGATTCAATTCAATTTTGATTCAGTTAGGGATATTTCATTTACTAATACCAATTTTGCTTGGACATGAAAGAGATTCTTAAAGAACTAGTGCTGTAAATTGTACAATGTACCCTGTACACTGGTGCAATATTATCAATGTTTACCTTAAAAACTAACCCCAAAGCAGTTATATAGATGCACTTTTTATTTAACATGACAAACGACAGCAGCAACACAATGTAGTGCAACTCTACATACTCAGATCACAGCATAAAAAAGAGAGATTCGAGGAATAAATGAATCAATAATTACATTGCTATGATGAATATTCAATTCATCATTCATCATCAATTCATGATGAAAATTCAACTAAAATTGATTTTCGATTAATATCCAGCTCCGGGTCCAAATCTGACTTACTGTCAGGCTGTAATTATTGCACAGTTAACCACTCATGTGACAGGAGACCACCCTTTGATATGAGGTTGAGTCGAGTATTCAAGGATTCAAGATTACTTTCTTAATCCCTTACGGGGCAATTAAATATGACAGCATGTTTGCCCTCCAGACCTGGAATATGCAGAGCCTTGAGAGAGATTCTTAATGGCCCAGAGCTTCTGATTCTCTGCTGCATTCAGCAGAGGTGGAGAGCAGATAGCACTCCACCAAGCCTGTTTATGAAGACAACTGTGCCCTGGCCCCTCACCATCTCAACAGACCCAGAGTAACCACAGGTTGTGCACAATACAGTGAAAACTATTACTGCCCTATCCAGCTAAAAAAGCTAGATCATTTTTCTGATAGCCAAAATTTTACCTTTTTTTTTTTTTTTTTTTTTTAAACACTAAAAAAATAGAGCTTGTTGGCTCAGTCACTGATCTTCTACTTGATTGCAATTCTAACTTAGTTAGACACTGCACCAATCGGACTGTGTGTAACATGGCCAACTCTTTGGATTGGATCATGAGAATCAAGTTGTCTGCATAGAAAAAGACCAAAATTTTTCAAGGTGTGGTTTAAAAGCTCTTTCAAAGTACTTTGAGAAGGTGTGGGGGCCATGTAATAGCCAAATAGAATCTTGTTGTATTCACAGACCATCCACCGAAGGTGAAACACATTCCCTGTGATGTTTTATCAGTGGGACATGGAGCTAAGTGTCTTTCAGGTTTGTTGTGATGAACCAATCAGTCTGGCATGTGCTATTGCTATTGTACACACAATGGCAGGATGGCGATCCACTAGGCTTCATACTACATCTCTACTTTTCTTGGGTAAATAACTACTGGAACTTAAACCACTCACATGAACTTAGGAGGACTAAAGATATAGTGCTTCATTCATACTAGATTTAGCTTGGCAGTGAAGGCAAATAGTGAAATATACAGCACTAAAACGGAATGACTCATTTCTACAATGTCTGCAAATAATTTTGCCCATGTCTAAATTAAATCACTTTCTCAATTAATTAATAGGCCAAAAAGTCATCCAAGTTAATGACTCAATTGATATAAAAAGGTGCACTTTGATCTACTTTAATGGAGCATCATGGCACACACTGTGACTGTAGTTGGAGTACGTGAGAAGAAAATCAATTTTTGTGATGATGACTATAGAATGACACAAAACTTTCATTTGAAAAAATCAGAATTAGTAGGGTCAGGGGAAGGGGTGCCGCCAGGAATTTTGGGCCCCATGAAAAAAAAAAAAAAAAAAAAAAAAAAAAATATATATATATATATATATATATATATATATATATATATATATATATATATATATATATATATATACCGTATTGACCCGAATTAAAGACGACCCTGATTTTAAGACGACCCCTCTTTTTCAAGACCCTTTTTTGGAAAAATACTTTTTATATGGACATTCTGCCAGGAGCAGACTTACCATTAGGCTTGCCTAGGGCCCCAAGTTCCTGAGGGCCCCATAAAACTCCTCATACACTTATGGTTAATACAGTTATTACTTATTTGCGCACATTAATTATGTTTTTGATTAAAATACTTTCGCTAAAATGCCAGCAGAATGCTTATCGTATTATGTGTGTCTCGGGGCCCCTGTTTTGTGTGTTGTCCTCTCATCTCAGAGGGCCCCATGCCTGCCTTTGCCTTGGGCCCCAAATTTCTTAAATCCACCACTGCATTCTGCAACACCAGCCCATGCTAGCTTTAAACTCAGTGCGGGGTATTTTGAGCTCTGTGGCACCTTCAAGTGCTTTCTGCTGCATCACAGCCCTCGTAAGGGGCAGTCCTTCACTACGTTTCTCATTCACAAAATCGCACACCCTCCTGTCAGTCTCGTTGAATCGACCAGTTTTTGGACCACGAAAAGCCCTTCTCTGGCTGTGGGCATTTTTTAGCTCTTCTTTCTGAGACCGCCACCGTCTCACATTGCACTCAGGGCCGGGGTTAAGGGGTTAAGGGATGTTTATTTACCTTAACAGTTTCGGAGGTAACTTCAGAGAGCGTCCAACTGACAGCCGGAGCGGCATGTCAGCTGGCTGCCACATTCAAGCGGGTGGCGGCGCACACCGGCCGGCCCACCTGATACCGGCTGGTGCCTCGGTCTGCACCGCGCCCACCCGGTCAGGTCTGCCGGATCTGACAGGTGTGCGGCGCACACAGACTGCCATATATACCTTTCATCATAAATCAGCTTTTGTTTATACGCGGTTGCAGCAGCACAACGGACAATGACACGGACACCATGGTTGATTATTGATTGTGCGACCCGGCCATTCGCCGGTAATCGCGCTGCGCATTAATCGATTTTGCGGAGGCTGGAGGAAAGTTGCATGATTTACGTTGTATCCACGTTCGCCTGCTGCGTGCGTGACCGTGCATGTGCTCGTGCATGAACGCCCGTACCGTGCTGGAGCACACCCCTTCCAACCGTGCCAGAGCGGGGGAAGTGCGCTGTATTCAAGCACGGAACATATGCAACTACAATACATGTGTATTTGCTTAGACCCCCAATATAAGACGAGGGCGTTTTTTCAGGGCATTTTCAATGGAAAAAATATCGTCTTATATTCAGATCAATACGGTATATATATATATATATATATATATATATATATATATATATATATATATATATATATACACATATATATATATATATATATATATATATATATATATATATATATATATATATTTACTCGATGATGGTTTAATAATTTTAATAATTAGTTTTTACCTATTTTTTGGGGGCCCCTGTGAGGCAAGGACCCTCAGAATTGTCCTAACTTTTCCCCCACATACGGCGCCCCTGGTCAGGGGCACCTCTTCATTACTATGAAAATGAAGTGGTGCATTAAAAATATTTTCTATTGTTTGCTAGAGATTCTAAAATCTGGAAAATTTTGGTTTTCTTTGTCTTGATTTCATGTCCATCCTGCTTGCACACAAAGAGGTGTGGTTAGCATGGCTGTTAAATTTAAAAGTACTTCATGAGCATGCTGATTTTAACTCACTCTCAGCAGGGACAAGTTGTTATTTTCCACTTTAACCATACATACAGTGTAATTCTAAATGCCATTGTGGTATCACTGCCACCTTAAATTTATGAATGAGCTGAGATTACAGTGCCCAAGATTTGGGAAGCTTTTACCTCTGAGTTTTAGCAATCTGGGCCATCTTATTTTCAATCCATGGGAGACTGAGTTTGGAGGAGCCAGTAACATAGCCTAATTTTCCAATGCAGTGTGGTAAACCATCAGTTTTGCCCATGTTTTATGCAGCCTATTGTCAATAACATCAAGATGTTGCTCGAGTGAACATTGACATCAGCAGAGCAAGCATCCTAAAAACAGAGCAGATTTGATTATGCCGCTTTGAAGACTGTAGCCTGTCAATGGGTAGAGCTAAAAGGGTAGACTGAGAATCAGGTACTGTACAGTAAAAGTGAAGCCAGCACAGTACAGTAAAATCAGCTCTCAGCTTAGCCAGATATTCCAGACTGACAGTTTTCCCCATGACTCTCTCATGGGCTGGTGTGTAGCCTCCACATCCTGCACCAGTAGGCAGCAGGATGGGTTACATCTAAGAGCCTGCAGCTCTCAGCACTTGTGCTCATGTGACTGGTGGAGAGGGGGTTCTGTGAGAGATAGCTAACCAGCTGCTCATGTTTAAAGAGAGGACAGAGAGCAAGCAGGAACAGTGGAGCAGCAGAATGCTGCCTGGGCACAGACAGACAAGAAGTAGTTGTCATTGGCATGTTCCAGGGGTGGCTTCAACCATCTTCCTCAAAGGGGGTAGGAGGGCCGATCGGAGGAGATCTATGACTGTGGCAGAAGGGCTCGGCTCAGAAGGGCCATTGCCTTCCAGTTGCAGCTCTTGGGAGTGGTGGAATGGCTCCAGAGCTGTTGGCACCTCACACATCAAAGGGCCCAGCAGTCAATGCACACCGCTGTTTCTGTTGTGGCTATAGATGCATGCATGGCACCAGGAACTCAAAGCATTACTTGTGGGGATCAACCAGGTCATTGCCAATCAAGGCCATGCCAAGCAGTACTTGGCTGTTGGAGTGTCATGAGATCATCCTTAGCAGTGTCACGTCCTGAAGATCACTGGATATGCACGTAGGTACACTTGACTTTTACAGTCTCAAAACACAGACAGCTAATTCTGATCTCAGTGCATTCAGATTTCACCACATTGGGTCAACTCAATCAGTGGTTAAGCCAAAAGAGCCCCATTAAAGGGCTAATAGGGACAATGGCAAACTGTAAACAACAATGAGTCATAAACTTTTTTTCTGAATGTAGTGCCACAGAAAAAAACAGTATTTTTCAGCTGCCATTGCTTGTACGCATGTACTATCCACACAGCAATATTACCATATACTGTCTTGTGGCAGCCCATGTAATTATCATGGTAACTGTAAACAGTCAATGTAACGCAAGTAGTCAGGCTATAGACATCATTTTACAAAGGCATGCAGTTAAGTTTTTTACCTGTATTCATTCAGAGGTGTTGGGCAGTCTTGTCTTGCCTAAATATCAAAGTTATGCAGCTACGCAAACTCTGACACTGTGATTGGTGGGTGGATAGATAGATAGATAGATAGATAGATAGATAGATAGATAGATAGATAGATAGATATCCGCATACATTTTTGTGGGCCAGGTTACTTGGCAGGTATGCAGGTATACATGAAGACACAGGACAGTCAAAACAGTTAATAGTGATCTGACAGTTCACTTTGTTAAACGAAGGTAGAACCCTTTGTTAATGTTGGCTTTGACTAAACTGCAATGGCTTTTTTATCCTGTGCATGCTAAGCCCTTCATTCCGCATGCCATTCATAAGGCTAATCTCAAAACCACCCAATTATCATAATATCTCATGAGAGAAAAGACAAAATTAAGTTTGCCTTTTCCAGATAAAGCAAAGACTTTCATTGATTGAGCTAAAGCTTAAAAAAAAAAAAAAAAACTATGAGATATTAAGTTGTAAATATTATATTATTGTAAATATTATCCACAATATACATTTTTACTGCTGATGATACAAATATTCTTGTAAAACGTACAACACTAACAGTCCAGCTTCTGCTGAAAACTGCCCCTTATTAAGTGCTGGATGTTTTCTGCAACTAAATGAAACTGCCACACTCCCTTCAACTGATTTACCATAAATTAGATACTCTGTCTGCTTAAGCCAAACCAGTAGCAAGATACACAACTGTAAAGATGCTTTCATAACTGCAAAATGATCATGACCTTAGACTGCAATAACTCACAGTTATAAGTCTTTTCATTTCAAATTTGTACAAAATACAGCACAGAATTCTAACCATCTTTGCACTGGCTAACTGTTAGTTTCAGAAATTATAAAGATTTTACTGTTTATTTTAGGTCAGAATGGGTCATCAAACATGCCACAAGTCTTTTAAACCCTTATGTACCACATCATAACCCAAGGTCCCCCTGCATCTTCCTATTGGCTGTTCCAGCATGTAGATTAAAAACAAGAGGCAACCGAGCCTTTGCCTATTCACTGCTTTGCAATGATTGGTTGAAAAAAAATAAAATAAAATACATATATATATATGTGTGTGTGTGTGTGTGTGTGTGTGTGTGTGTGTGTGTATATATATATATATATATGTTTTATTTTACATATGATTTATTTTTACAAGTTTGAATGTATTTTGAAATAAATACTGAACCTTAGAAATTGTTAGTAGCACATGTAGTCACAACTAGCTTGACAATATAAAAATAACCTGATATTATCCGAATCTGGTGAGATCAGGCAATGAACAAAAAGTTGGGAAATGAGGGAAAACTGCAAGATAACATCACTATGAACAGGACCTCATCAATTATGAGCTGCAGAGAGATAGTGCATTCATTATCGCAGTTCAGTGCTGGCATGATACTTTGATGTGCATGTGATGCGCGAGTAGAAAGCAAAAGAGAAAGTGACACCAGCACTGTATCCACTCTGATCACACAGCTGCTGATCCTGTGGAGAGAGCCATCGTTTTCCATACACTCCAATTACACTACTCTCCTGCATGGCCGTCATGAATCATACAACAGATCATGATCCCTTAATGGAGACACTGAATTACTGACAGGTTGGGCTTGGTTGTTTCCAGATCCTGTAATTCTGTGCTCAGTGATGTAAGGGATGGACTGAAATGATTTTTACTTTTTGCAAATGTGATATGCGAGGTGAAGTGAAGCATATGAAATTATGCTTTGATTGAGGCTATAATTGCAGCATGATGAAGGATGCTGGGGAAAATTCTGCTTCTAATAATATGGAAAGAAACTGATGTGCTTTTCAGTGTTATAACAGGGTGCATGGTGAACTGTGACTGGTTTGTAAGTTTCTTCATGTATGGCATAAAACTAAAACATGTCACTGCATAGTAACAATGCTTGACGTCAATCAGCTGGTTTAGTATTTTGCATCTTATGTTGCAAGAAAAAAGAACTTTTAGCATTTGCTAAACTAATTATACATCAGGTGAAAAAATATGCTATTTATGACACTGAATGGCACAACTTAAAGGGTCTATTTCATTTATACACACTATTTTTTCTGCTTAAACATCTTCAGTCAAGGAGTTTCCGGTCAACTACAGACATGGTCTGTGGTTATATTCACTTTTAAAATCCATGTCTATGTCATTGGCATAATATCATAATATCACATTCAAGCTAGGACTTCTTTTTCCTATCTATTAGAGCACGCATTATCAGAATTCATTTCACTTTTGTGATGAAAGATGGCAACAGATGACAATTTTAGAGCTAATTTAAGTAATATAAAACAAGAAAATGTGTGTGAGATGGCCACTTACTAATAATTTATAGCTAACCGTAATGGCATCCAACTTATTTGAATACCGTCAACATTTTTGGATCAAAGTCGCAGTGCTAGACATACTGTGCATACAGCAGCAGCTGAGGGATCCAAATACAAAGAAAGAGAGAGAGAAAAATCACAGACAACATTTTGAGACTAAGAGCATATGAACCCCAGGTGCTGGTCACAAAGGATATCTGTGAAAAGGGTGATTGACCTGACAAATGAGAAATTAGAAGATTAAAATGGATAATACAGTATAGCCACAAACCATGATTAGAGTAGTCTAGCACAGCCAGCTGATCTCCTGAGATCAAATTAGTTTCAGTAGTGAAACCAGTCTGGCCACTTTTCAACCTGAGCATTTGCTTTATCCCAAAAAAAAAAAAAAAAAAAAAAAAATGGTCAGACCAATCAGAAATCCTTTAGGAATTGGCACAAATCATGTTTGTTGTTGTTGTTGTTGTTGTTGTTGTTCTTGCTGTTGTTGTTGTTTTCTTGTATATGCAATGTGCAGTGTCGGACTTTGGGATGCCTGTTTGTGGTATAAAAACGTGACATTCCCCAAAGGTTACTCAAATTTGACCCAGCAGTGTCCGAAATACTGATCATGACGCCTGCTGGTCGCACTGTGGCCGGCCAGTCAGGTATATATTCACAATGGCAGGCCCCAGTGTCAAAATTCAATATTCCCCCAAATTTCATCCAAAACAGGCCAACAGAGAGTCGCATGCAGCCCAGTCCATAATCCCTTCCCCTTGATCATGAAGGACAAGAGGGAAGGTGATTTTATGACTTTGTGAACTGCAGTAGGCTTATGGTGTGGGAATGATGAAATGTGATACAAATTATTTTTAAATTATTCACTATTGACCTGTTTTTTTGTTTGTTTGTTTGTTTGTTTTTTTTTGTTTTTTGCAACAATCACTGACAAAACAAAACAAAGCAAAACAAAACATGTTTGTAATAAAACATGTTTAAGTGAATTTAACTTGTGGTATATCATATATCTCTGATGCCACATATACAGATATTTTTGATGTCGCAACTATTTCTCTGGCTTCTCCATCCCCATGGGAGTGTTTTTGGAAATGTCTGTACAAATGAGAGCACAAAAATGCAACTGTCTACAGCATAAGCTTGCACAAAGAAGCTGAGGAGCAACTGGAGCAGTTTGTTGACATTGCTGAGGGGTGTGTGTGAGTGTGTGTGGGTGTGTGTGTGTGTGTGTGGGTGGGTGCAAATGGCAGAGATTCAGGGTCCTCCCCCCCACAATACACTTTGTACTACATGTGACTACATGTGATGAAAAAGGCAATGGTATATGTTACTTTTAATGAAAATATGCATTTCATAAACCTGTGGTTTTCATATAACATCTGAAAGATTTTTATGTGAAAGAAAACTACATGATGACATGGTTTATAGTGTGACAACTATACAGTCCAACTATACAGTCACATTGGCATGTCTAACCAAAATAACAATTTGAATTCATGTTACAGTGGTTAAAAAACCCTTTGAAATACTGCATTTGAAATAGTGCATTCATTTCCAGATGATAAAAATTTGAAGCTAAATATAATAGTTTGGCTAAAACTGTTGATGGTGTCATCATATTGCAGTGATGCCTATTTCATAAGTGTTAATATGAAAATATTATCATTGACAATGTAAGCAAGTTTTACCCTTGAGCTTCATCGGCTGTAGTTGCGGCACAGCAACGATGCAGGGCGGAGTGCAAAGGCTTTTTACCTGCTACACCAACATTTCTGTTGTCTGTCATCGTGCAAGCAGTGTTTACCTAAATAGATGGTTCTTAAATGAAGTATGTGAGATATTTTTAAAAGTTGATTTTTAAAAAATCAGGCATGCTTAAATCCTAAAATAATTAGCCTATAGTAGGTATAAAAATTAAACTACAGTGAACTATAAAAAATGTAAATGTTGGTTCAAAGAAATGGATTTATGATTGAAATATAGCAGCCATACAGCTGAAATCAAGGAGAGAGAAGAGAAAAAAGAAAGCAATGATAGAGTCAACAATATATCATCAGTATCAGGTTGTTGTTTCAGACACTGATGGAGCTGGGTTGGACGTCTTTATATAGGGTTTTTGGTTACCCCCCCCCCCCCCCCCCCCCCCCCCCCCCCCCAAAAAAAATCTCAACTACTATGGACAGTGAGTGAGTGAGCTGTGCAGTGTAAAGTACATTTTAATCATACTTGAATGGACTGTACTTGTTTATTATACAATTTTATGAACAGGTTTTACCTGTTCGAGGGCCATGCTGCCAAACACAAAGAAAAAAACATAGCCCAGCCATCGGTGATGAGACTGGCAACCTGTCCAGGGTGTTCCCCTGCCTGCTCATGTATGCATGCTGGGATAGGCTCCAGACCCCTCGCAACTGTGATTAACATACACGAGTATAGACAATGGATGGATGGACAGATAGGCCAGTGGCGTAACAGTGATGGTCCACTGAACACAATCAATTTGTATAACTTCACATCCGCACTCTGCTGCCGGTCACTTCTGTTATGTTGATTAGTGTGGTAAGTGGGAATGTCTCGTTCACCCGACGAGTTCAATTGATTATAAAGGAGGCCTTCTGCAGCAAACATGTCACACTGTGTAGCTTTGGGGGGTCGGCATGGTACATTAATTTCCAACAGTGATAAGGGTATCATAGCCATGTGGTAATCAGAAATTAATCCGCATCCCTCCAGGCAATCATAAACAAACATTCATTCAGGCCATCATATAGCACATTTTAATGGGTGATATTATACTTAGGTGATTACTTTTTTAATATCATAATTTAGCTAACTGAAATAGGGAAATACTTGAAAAATATGAACTAAGTGATTTTTTTTTTTTTGTCAATCAATTCTGTTAGTATCATAGCAAGGACAGCAAGATATCTGGAGATTCAGGGTCAGGGAGACAGCAGAAAGTAGCCACACCAACCAAACCCCAAATCCACAGAGGTGCAGGAGCTGTCAGACAGCAGCCTACTACACAACCCATGGGTTCACTATAGGCCCTTTTCCACCAAAGAGGTTCCAGGGCTGGTTTGGAGCCAGTGCCTGACTTAACACCAGTTCTTTGTTTTTCCACCGCCCAAGCACCGGCCAAACCGGTTCCAAACCAGTTCCAGGCAAGCACCAACTTCGATCTGGGCTAAACAGGGGTCAGAGAAAGAACCGATGATGCGACCCACCACATCATTGGTGGGTGGGGTTACAGACCCAAACGGGAACAGCGAACGCTATGAACCACCATTTGTAAAACAAAAATCTGAGCAAATAAAAAGCAGTATGGATGCTAAAAGCTGTCAAAAACGTTTTTCGCCTCTGGATCGCAATGTAGGCTTGTAAAGACACTAGCAGCACTTGCATCATTACGATGAGGTCGTCAATGTTGGTTATTGTGATTCCGAGTGAGCGTCTCGCACACCCACACCCACACATACAGTCATGTGATCACGTTTTATGCTGATGTAATGACGTGGGTCTGACTTGGCTCCGCGTGGCTCTTGGCCGATGGAAAAGCAAACCGGTTCTTTGTTGGAACCAGTTAAGCACTGGCTCTAGCACCAGCACCGAACTAGCACCAGGTTCTTTTTGGTGGGAAAGGGGCATATGGCCATTTTATGTTGCATTTTTGTGAAGCAGTGAGTGCTAAATGTGATGGAAATCCTCCATCAAGTTTATAAATACATTTTTAAAAAATCATTTGGATACAATATAGATATATAGCCTATCCTAAGATTTTTAATTTCAGCCAATTAATATTCTGTTTGGGGGTAATAGCATCAGTGATAAAATGATCACCTGCCAAGTTATCACAGCATCTGTCATAGGGCCTGATATGTGTTTGAGGATAAATAATGATAAAATCACCATCAGGTTCTGGTTGTAAAATGCCTTGCATTTCTAAAAAGATCCTCAGTAGCAGAGTTGCTATGAGTCATGCCAAATAATGTAGTACTACACGACTGAGTGGCAACCCTTCAGGGAGAGAACAACCAAACCCACCACATATAATGCACAATAGTTGCATATGAACAGACAGGACAATGTTTGCAGGCCCAGCCCGGTGATCCTCGGGGACAAACATCACAGTTCCAGTCTGCAACTGTGACAAAAGGAAGAGTACAGCATACTTGAACCAAAGAGGAAATTAAATTGCAGGAAATAGTCATATCTAGTGGCGACAAATTAACTAAAACATGGGAACAAGTTAATTCAATTGAGGGAATGAGGTACATCTCGTGACCATTAATTAGTAAATTCTGGCTTCAATTTTTTTTTTCCCTCTCATTGCACTCCCCAGGCTCTTTAGAGATTCGTGTCCAAGGTAAGCAGACAAGCATAACACATAAGCTGTGGTTTTGTAATTTCAGACGTGTAGTTGGAAGCACCTCCACCAACTAAAGTGACAAAAAATGGCAACAAAACTGCAGGTGTGCCTTGTTGCCACACTTGCCAACACTGAGATTCCAGAAATAGGGAGAGTTTTGGAAGGAACTGTGTGTGGAGGGTGGGTTATTCAGCTACCTTATTTCTTGCATTGAGGAGAGAATTTAAGCATACAACTATGAAAATACACTTTTTAATTCCCATAGAAAAATTATATTTGAGAAATACAAATTCAGAAAACAGTGAACCATTTCACTATGTTGGCTGTTTATAAAAGTGAAAAAGGTAAGGATTTCATATCAGACATGCTCAGGGGTGGACTGGCCATCGGGAACACCGGGCATTTGCCCGGTGGGCCGATGTGCTAAGTGGGCCGACAGTCCCCTGACACTTTTTTTTTTTTTTTTTTTTTTCATTATTATTGAAATAGCTGACCGTAAGATCAGTAGATCAGCGGCCCGATTGACACTGGGCTGGCCCAATCACATTGCTAAACAGCCCCTTTTGCGTAGTTTGGTCCCGCCTGCATAATGATTTCGGCAAATAAAGTCATTGCAAGAGTTTGTTTACTCAGCACCGGACCGGCCCCTGAGACACGCTGCTCTGCGGCCCATTGGTTATTTTTCTTCACTGACACGGGGCTGGCCCAATCAGATCACGAGCCTGTGGCCCGGTGAGCCGGTGTGCAGTGCAACGCAGGTCGAACGTTATCTCATAGGATCTACTGAGATGGAGAGAAAACGCAAAAGTGGCGCAGAGAAACTGCGAGAAAAAAAAGCGGCTGTCAATTTTCAAACCGATCGGACTTTTTCGCTTTTTCATAATTTATCAATATGAATGAAGAAGAAGACCAAACAATGCCAATGGTAGAGCGTATAGTGCCCCCGTCTGCCATGCAGGAGGTCTTCGGTTCAATTCCCCACCCGGACAAAAGTCGGATTTTACTTTATTTACCTCACTTTGTTGTTAACCATGACAGTGAAGTGATTCTTATCATTCTGCCTGTCACTGGCTAGATGACACACACAGTGGTATTTAGGGTTTCTGTCATTTTCATTTCTGTACTCTTTTTGTGAATTTGTAACCCAGGTGCTAAATTATTATTATCATTATTATTATTATTATTATTATTATTATTTTGCCTTGTTTTGTTTTGGGTTTTTTTTGTTGTTGTTTTTTTGCCTTTTTTAATGCCTTGTTCTAACTTTATGGGGAGATATACATACCAATCGAATCAGATTCAGATGTAAAGGATTTGTGTGGTATACTTTGTTTGTCGCCATGACCTTCCTATGTGCAGTTTGGGCTCATTCTCCATTCATGTTGATAGGCACCTGCACTTACTGATCTGAAATAGATGCCTAAAAGGTGTTGGCCAGTTGTGGCCTGTTCAATAGAATAAAAAAGTTCAATTCCTATTCATCTATTGTATTTTATTGTTCCACTATAGTACTATAGGCCAGTATGATTGGGGCAGCCAAGTAATTTGACATATTTGAACAATTTTTAAAAAAGTAACGTAATAGTTACTTTTCCTGGTAATTAATTACTTTTTAGTAGAAGTAACTAGTAACTGTAATTAATTACTTTTTCAAAGTAACGTGCCCAACACTGCTGATGGCAGCTAACTAATTGCATGGCATTATGGTTTTAAAGAGTTGCACAGTTGTTATACACATTTAAGAGAGCAAAAAGACCGGAAAGGTGTGCGTTATCGAATGTGGTGGGCCGGTCTGGTCCAAAATGCCCGGGCCGATTTTTTGTCCCAGTCCGCCCCTGGACATGCTAATAAGTGACTGAAATAACAAAATTATCACGTGAAACCTATGCATCCAAATTATAGGTAAAATAGAAGCAGCTGGCATTTCTGGTGCAGCATCTTTATTGGCTGTTCAGCAACAATGGTGATTGTGTTGGTCTGATATTTTTTTGTGTTTCTGGAGAAAATAGGGAGAACTCAAAATCCAAGAGAACAGGAGAGGGTCATGAGTCTCTCGGTACAATCGGAAGGGTTGCCAAGTATGCGCACTGTTGACCTGGTCCAAGCAGGTGGGCATTGGTGGGTGCAAATTGCAGTCATCCATGGCATCAAAATTGCAGTGTGCCACAGGAATGATAACAACACACCCACCACTGTGCCTCTCCTCCCACCTTGGCATACAGCTTGTCACCAAAATATCAAACACGCCCAGGTGAGGAGAAACTATCACTGCGCCTCATGAAAATGTCACTGGTATCTACCATTGGAGCAGCTTGCAAGACATTGCTACAGTTTTTTGGCTGTCAGTTTCATTTATCCTTTTTTTTCTCTGCAACTACTTGTTTTGGAGGACAATACAGAGATCACAGTGCTTCCTATCAAAGACGTGTGCGATTTCAGAATCTGGATAATCAAAACAAATCCTCCATGTGTCAGCTTCTTTTAGTAATCGGTGGATCTGCACATCACTGGAACAGGACAGCAATCATAAAATATGTCAAGGACTCTGATGAGGATGTCATTTCTTCAATTTTTTTTCCCGGTATCATTCATCTGTTTTAATAGTTTGTCTGTAATCGCAGAGATAACATATTCAAAAGATTATGACACATACAGAGAGAGAGAGAGAGAGAGAGAGAGAGAAAGAGAGAGAGAGAGAGTAAGAGAGAAATGACTGTGCACTCTCTTTTTGCTGTGGGAATAGTTTAATTATTTTGATCACTAATTTAGCACTAGTGAGGTCAGCTTTTCAGCGTCCTGTCCCGGTGGGTCTGATCTAGTCTGACTAACACCAGACTCTAGAGACCAGCTATAGATTCTGGAAAAGCTCTTTTGATCTTGTTGGCTTATTATGAAGATAATGAGGGGACTGCGCCTTCAAAATTAAGGTGACATCTGGCACTGACTGGATATCACCATTCTGAAAATTGCAGGTCATGTTCTGGGTATGTATTACTCACAAAAACCACCAGGCATGGTCACGTCATTAATCTGTTGTGAAGTAAACTGTGTAGCGTGCTGCTGATTTCAAGCAATTAGCATTAGCAAGTATTCAGGGTGCCTTGGTTGCTTGCTACTACAATTGCACTGCACTACAACTTTCAGGCATGTTGGCCTTTTGGCTTCATCCAGTCAGTCAAGTGGCTGCAGGTACTCTGGCATTGAGAGCTGACAGTAGAAGTGTTACGTTGGTGTAGAGTCACTGTTTGAGGCTAAAATCCTTGTTGCAGAGACCTGGTTTTGATTCTGGACCCTTTGCTGCATGACGTCATCTCTCTCTCTCTCTGCCCTGTTTTTCCTGCTCTCCACTCTGCCTGTCAAATAAAGGAGAAATGCTGCAGTGGAGGAAAAAAAAAAAATCATTAGCGAGTATTACAATAATGTGACAAGTAATACGGACCAATAGATAGGCTATACTGTTATGCTTTTTGTGTGCAGTACATTCTCAGAATAGCTTGTTCATCATCCGACAAAAAAGAACCACTTACTCTTGTTTTAAAGACATACTGTAGCCTAGACCATATATCCACACTGATTTTGAGCCTTAGTTAGCCTAGTTTTTCTAAAGCTTGTTATCATGCACTAGTTAAGTGATTATATTTTTTTACCTCTCACTTTGTTGAATGTCACTTTTATTTGCCCGTGTAACCCATTTTTCCTGTGGCAAATATCACCTGACCATTTAATCTCATGTCAACACTTCATTCATGGTTCTGGTTATGTGGCTTGTAATGTAACAGTTACCAACCCACCTCTTCCACTTATATCTGGAAACCCCAGTTAACCAGCTTCATGATACTGATTATCCACAATCACCAATGTTAGTTTTGGTGAAGAAAGTAATCCAAGGAGGGACAGAGACCTCAGGACAACAGCTAGTGAAACAGGGGTTGGCTGCCAGCCAAGTTCTACAAACTTTTTTGTCTCGCCCTGGACAAACTCTGAAATAATGAACTCCAATACAACACGCCACATGCTGCCAACTATATTGTTATGCAAGTGTCTTTTGAGTAATACAATGTCTTGGTGCTCACCTTGACTCTGCATCTTATCCGTCTGCTTTCTGTCTGCCTCCTTTTTTTCAGAAGGTGTGTGCACAGTTACACACACACACACACACACACACACACACACACACACGCTTGCACATGAAGTATCTTCTTTTGTTTCTTTTGCAGTACGCCTCTGCACTTAGGACAATCAATGCTGCCTTCAGATAAATGAGTGTAATTAAACACAAAAAAGTAACAGACAGAGCAGTTTCATGAGCTTGAGTCTGTAGGCTATTGATAGATGACAGTTTTGGGGGGATCAAATTTTCCTCTTTTATACAGAGGGTGGGTAGGGAGTGGGGTTGAGGGGGACGGGTTGGTAGTCGCACACCAGGACCCACACACACAAATGAGTGCTTCATATGTGTCGGTAGGCGAGTGCACAACGAAAATATTTCAAAATCATGATTGTGATATTACCATTACCAAACTACTTAAACAATTGTTCCATAACTGATTCCCATTACTACACTCTCACAATAGGCTACATTTCATAATACTGCAGTGCACTGTTTGTGTGAGAGACACTGACAGAGAAAGTGAGAGCATCAGCTCTAGTGATAGTGGGGAGGGGGAGGGAGAGAGAGAGAGAGAGAAAGAAAGAAAGAAAGAAAGAGACAGAGAGAGAGCAAAAACTTCCCCACAAATAGGCTTACGAACAACAGTCTGCACAGATCCACGTATTCATAATGTGCAACATCCCTTCCCTATAATTCATGCCATCCACACACAGTTATCCTGACATCAGCTATTATGAACAGGCAATTCAAATCAATAAACTTAACGCAACACAAGATCGCAATCTTTGACCATGTACGATATTTCACAATGACCGCCGCTGTCATCACACACCAAATAACGATGCAACTACAAAAAAAATAAAAAAATCCCTGACTCTCAAACTGCAGCAACAACAATGGAAACTGCACTCACAAGGCTATTATTAGAAGGTTACAAACAGATTTGATATGACAATCTGGGCGGTTTGCGCGTATGTGTGTGTGTGTGTGTGTGCATGTGTGAGAGAGAGAGGCAGAGAGAGAGAGTTTAGTCTTGCTTACTTTATCTGATGAAGTCCATGTACCTATCTTTCTTGACAAAGATGTTGATGACAGCACTGTAAAACCCTTCTGTCTTGGCCTTCTGTTTTACGAGTCTCTCTTTCTCGACTGATATGAGAGCCAAAGATGAAAGTCTTCCCTGTTCCGTCCTGTTGCAGCTTTAGGTCTTTATTTGTTTCACGGCAGAAAAAGACCTTTCCACTGATGCTACGGCGGCTTGAATGGTCAGCACCAGTTTCAGAAGTTTAGTTGCCTCCAGAATTGCCTGTTCAAGGTCATTCTCAAACAGGAAAACGCCAGCAGTTGAAGAGGTGATTTGTCCTGGACCATCTGTGATTTATCGGATGAGGTCAGCCGCTAGCCTGACAAAATCAAAGTACTTGCCATATTTAACGAGGCTATGCAGTTTTGTGGCGTCAAAGTGGGCTGACAGCTCATTAAACCTTTCCCAGTCAACTCAAGCCAGAAAATAAAGTTATCCCAAGTTCTTGAATCTTACTTCCATTTGTACGTTGATGTTTTTCAGATGATGTAGAAGAGTCTTTGACTTGTATTATGGGATGGCTGCTAGCTGCGCATGTTGCTGTTGACAACGCTCCTGCGAACATTCATAACATGAGTCAGACAACTGGTGCTGGTTGCTCAAGGCTTTCACAGTGTCACTGACATGAAGGGAGCAGAATCCTATGTCCATCACACTATATGCCATGAGAAGAAAGCATGTTGCTGGAGATTGAATCCAGAGGCCATAGGTAGTGCCTCTCCATCCCAGGCATTGGGGTTTTCTTGATTAAGGTTGAACACCTCACAGAGTTCTGCATGGTAGAACATGATGGAACATGATTTTTCTTTTTTTCTTTACCTTCTCATTGTGGATGCTAACACTTAGCTGCTGTTGTTTGTCTAAAGCCAGGTCGACTCCATTGTGTCCAAAAGTTTTTAGAGCAATCTGGCTCTGAATTAGGATCACTGACTTTTTATGCTTGCCTATCACACATGGCAAGCTGTTCAAGTCCTAATATCTTGCATTAGTCCAGACTTTGTCGATGGTGCCACCAAACAGCAAACATGGGAAACATCCTGTTCAGTGCAGCACATTCACAAAGCCAATCCTTCCCTTTGAACCTCTCAGTCTGAAAAGTACAATTTTCTGTCCTTTCCTTTGTTGAAGATCCCTTAAGGAAGGTGTTTGTCTCCTTGAAAGTTGATGCTTTTCTTCAAACCAAAGCTGTGAAAGTTGTCATAGCTGCAATAGCAGTGTTGTGATGTTGGTGATGCGGTGCATGTTTGCAGTGACTACCCTGCCTACCATGACTGTAAATCACTGGTGCTGAATGGTTGTGTAACTAATGGCATAGTAGATTTAGGGGCAGTGTGCATTCATTTGATTGGCAGGTGAGGGGAATTCAATTTCAAATGTGATAACCAATCAAAAATGATGCTCAAATTCTGAGTGAATACTGCCTAATGAATGGAGCCTGTGCAGACCAGCAGGAACAGCTCCTTGCTGTCACAGCCAGTGTCAGCTAGGCCAGGTCTGATCTGCTTTGATGATAGAATTTGCAAGGGGGAATTGCTTCAGTGTGAGTCAGACGCCAGTCACTACACTGACTGAAGTGTCAGTGTAGCCAATGAGTGAGTGATACTCTTGACCAATGAAGAATCTGAAGGCAGGTCTTCAATTTAGGAAACGTGGGCCATTTTTGTGGTTTGAAACTTACTGAACATACAAATGCAGACTCATGATATAGATCGCATTGCACTAAGAATTTTTTGCTGCGTCTTCACCAAGTCGCTATTCCTTCAGCAAAAAAGCAGCTGACCATTGTTAATTGAACCTGCATACATGTATATGGGTTAAGTCCATAATGCCATTTGCTGCAATTTTTAGCAGTGGGGGCTTTAGAGGCACACCTGCCAAATATTGTTGCTCTAGGAGTAACCATTTTTTTCAGCTGCAGATGGTTTTATAGGAGAACAAGAAAAAAATAACCCTATTATGTTGCAGAAAATACAATGGGCTTCCAGCACTATATGCTCAACCCTCAAAAATATAGCTGATGAAGGTGCAAATAAAATGATAAATGAACTATCAAACTTGCGCTTGATTAAAAACATGATTTGATTTAAAGTCTTGATTTGATAAAAGCAGAGAACTTTTTTTTTATCATTCATCACAACTTGTCTCGCCATTTATCATTTATGTGCACTTCTCTTATTTAATGTCAGTCAAAAGTCATGCCCACTGAGTTTTCTAAACTTGAACACGTGTAAATGAAAAGCCTTGACTTTTATCTTTAAAGCTTTCTATAAAGGTCACCAAATCCTTATCTAGGTTGCATAAAACACTTTTTATGCCATCCTTATCTTGCAGCTAAGGGAACATTCTTATATCATGACATTACTGTTTTTGTGTTGCATGAAACACCTGAAGGTTGTGTCCTTCACTTGTTGTTCACCCCAAACATATTTAAAAAAAAAAAAAAAAAAACAGCTGTATTTTCTCACTTACGCAGAGTACTAGTTATCCATTCAGGCAGTTTATGTGTGTTGCAGACCATCCAAAATTACATGCGAAAAAAATCAGTGGCAACAGCTCTTTTCACTGACCACACAACATTTTGTAGTACTTGTAAGTGTAGCAATTGTAGAGGAAATAGAGCTACCTGAGAGACACTGACAGGGCTTGACATGAAGATTTTGGTTCACCAGTCACTATGTCTAGTGGATTTCCAAAGTCAGTAGCCACACAGCATTTTCACCCGCCAAAATCCACCACTCAACAAAAACTAATAAGATGTAGGCCTAACTGGAGACTGTAACGGCATGCATTTTTTTGGAAATAAAATTTTATTTGAGCAAGAAACCATTGTAGCCCTATCTATCTAACCTTAAAAATAGTGTGCATGTGTGTGTGCCAATAGCAAATGGCATGCTTTCTGCCTCATCAGTGCCATAAATCTGGCAATCAGTACGTGTAGGTTGATCATATCCTATAGCCACTTGCGACGTGACTTCCACCTTTAGTTGAAATCCCTGTTCTTCCTCTTCCTCTTCTTCATCTCCTTTTGGACTTTTGGACATTTGCTTGAATCTTAAACTTTTTATAGTTTTACTTTGTATTTCTCAACTGTTTGGCTGTGCACTGGATGCCTTGCTCTCCCAAATGCAACAATATATATATTTTTCCCATTTTTAATCACTGATCATTAATATTTTATCACAGCCCTATAATACTTTTTATGTTTTATTATAGATCAGTGTTTCCAACAGCCAAGTTGAGATCCTGTTGAATACTGTAAAAAGTCAATAAAAACCGAGTCACATCAAAACAGTCCTGAGGCATCAGGCTATTTAACCTATTTTAACCCCCACTTGTTGACAGATTTGATCAGCCGCCGACACTTTTTACAGCGTTTTTCTCTCTGAAGCAGCGGGCGGTTCTCCCCCGTTTTGCCTGCGGGAGAAAAGCTGCCTCCTCCGGCTGCGGCCGCGTCAGCATAGCCGCTGTGAGGAGACTGTTTTCCCTTCAACTGCTGCTCACTACACCGGGACAGCGGCGCTCTGATGTTACCAGTGGCTTATGTTGTTTGTTAAAATGTGAACAGGAGGCATTCAGAGTAAATCCCTCCCCAAATACTGATCAGGGATTGCACCTGTTAGTACAGCTTGCAGTTTGCATTGTTTTGCAGTTTGTTTTGTCAAGGCTTAGGCTACTATATTTACTTTAGTGTGGCTGTCACTCATCCCATTGTGACATCCAGTGACGTGGATGGAACAATGGGATGAGCACACAGCATGCAGGTAGTGCTCATGGGAGTAGTAGTATCATGTAGTATCACATTGAAATGATTTAATTAGTTCAGGTGCCTTTTGTTGACCATACTTGTAAAAGTTTTTATTGGACATAGACAGTAATTAAGGCAGAACATGGGAGATTTGAAATATGTAATCAGTGAATACAAGGTATTGCTGCCGACATGACAGCATGGTCTGAATTGCCTTATTTCTCCAATTTGCAGATTCACCCAGACTTAGTTATGTTGGATTGGGAATGTCTGTGAACATCTTTCTTTCATCATTCTACCAGTTTTACCAAGATTTAAGTCTCGGGGCGTTCACTGGACCACTCAAGAATTTTCACATTCTTGCTATGAATATATTCCAGTGTTGGTGTGGTTGTATAGTTCAAGTGAAAAATGAATGACGCTGTCACAGACCAGAAAACGAGACAATTTTGAGTGGGAACACAAAGTTGAAAAATCGTTTTGAAGGATGCACAACAACAAACATTAGTTTTGGTTTCACTTTCAATGCTCTGTGTGCCCTCTGGTTTCCAAAATGGCGGAACTATTTTCTGCCCTAGTGCAACAGGGTAGACTTGTATCGGCCTGATTTTGAGTGCAGTGTTCAACACTACTATTGTTTGCGCACTTATTGTGTGTCCTGTGGGTGTGGTCTTCATGTGTGGTGTGGAGTATTGTATGGTGATGAGCCAGTGGGATACAGCTGAGCTTAGGCGTTACCTGGAATCTGCAATCTATTTAACCAGACACACACACTCAGGTTCAGTTAACTGGGATGTCTTCTCTTGTGTGCAGGTACAGACTTGTTTGTACATAAGGTAGTTTAATGTGTCCTCCTGTGTGCAGATGTACAAAATTTGATCATTTACAGGTTACGTTGATTGCTTGTTGTATTCTTGTGTGCACGGAGTCTGAGAATTGATTGTTTGCAAACTCAGGAATTGGACTGCCTTCTCTTGTGTGCTGTGTGCAGAGGCTGCTGCTGGTCCCCATTACATGAAACAGCTGGCTTGCCTTATTGAGAGCTGTGTGGTGCAGAGCAACCAGAGATCACAGCACAGCACTGGTGCAGCAAAGATGGCCAAGAATTGGCAACCAGCAGTCCTTGGCATGATAGTTTGGTTTTGCCACACCCAAGGAAGAGAGCTTGAGCTATGAGATTGGAGAGAAAGTGAAAGTGAAACCAAAACAAACATTTGTGGTTGTGCACACTGTTTTCCTAGTCTCTATCTGCTTCATTAATTTTGGAGCAGTGCTCTCCTGGTGAAGTGATCATTCTTGCAACAGAGGAGTTAATGGACTAATCCTGGTGGATGTATTTCACATGGACCAGAAAACACCAGTGTATTTGTAAGACAAATAATGCAAATCGTAAGACAATAATGCAACATCTAAATAAAATAACACTTTGAAATGAATATGCAGGATATGAAGTTTAATAGACACATGTCAGTGTTAACAATATACCTGACCTCATCCCTGTTTTCCTTTTTTCTTTATGTCACTGTTTGTTTAAGAGAACTTGCACAATATACATAATTGCAACGGAATTAGCAACGCGCTTAGTTTCATCCTGCAGCCCCCTGGCAGGAAACACAGTCAGACAAATTACATACTGTACATAAAACAGCATAGTACTTCAGCAGTTTACATAGGCAAATCAGCAACACACAGCTACATCAGAGCAATTTTACAAATGCAGATTAAAAAGACAGATTTAAAAGCGACTATCGGTGAGGGCATGAATGGGAGGCTTTAAGACTTTAAAATTTTATACATGAAACGTCACCGTTCATTATATAGCATTAGGAGCACAACTGTCTAACTGTCTTTACTTAATGATCATCAACAAGGAGCTTCTCACAAATCTGTAGTTTCATTCAGAAATGTGTATTCATATGGTCCATAAAATAAAACTTAATTAAATACGTTTCTAATGCAAATTAAATATGGAAAAGAAATCACATACCAAGGAGGTAGACAGCAGATATTAAGTCTGTCATCCTCACAACAACATATCACCAAGTCAGGGTTAGACTCAGGGTTTTACAAGTACAGGCACCAAAACAGTGCTCAAAGGTGCTTAACAATAAGTTTCCCAATAGGATGTTTTAAGTGTTTGTTTAGAGCATCCACAAATTTAGAACAGCGAAACACTTGTCATTCAAACATTCAGAGCTCCAGCCTTGGGGAATTGGACTCAAACTCTCAATCTTTAGTTGAATTCTTGATATTAGAGTCACAGTACTGTTCAACAAAAATATATACATACACAGGCTGCAGTAGTTTGAGGCACACTTGAAAAGGCAAGTGATACAGAGCAGTGGGTGTGAAAAATATGACTCAAAAACAGATTGTTGACATTTATATATATACAGCACTAACCCTAAATGATGTTTAGCCGCTGAAAAAAATTTGCGCTGCCATGAGGACCGTTATTTTGAATTTCTGCCAAATAAATTGCTATGCTGATTGCACTATTAAGTCCCAAATGCTATACTTTTAACAGGAACACAGTATGAAAGCTGGCATTTTGACACTCTGTGAAACCTCAACCAGTATTCATGAGTCTGCTGTGCAGCTGTTACAAAGTCTGTATTCAGGCGTTATGAATGAGTTATTAACCAGGTTTCAAGTAAAGCCCTTCCATGTGATTGAGCTTCTGCGGCCCTGTGTGTTCTGTGGGGAGCAGAGCATCATGGGGTTGCCTTGACAAGCTCATCCATCAACACAGCATGTTCAAGTCCCCATCAAGTGCCTGCACTGCTCCATAAAGTGGAGGAGGAGAGGTGACACTCCCTAAACAGGATATATGGTCTCTCACTGAGACACAAATTAGACAGTAAATACATTACAGTGGAAGTCGCCTCTTCCACAGCAACATCTTTGTACTGCCTCTGTGCCAAAATCAACACCACCAAGTTGTATTAGGAGAGGCTGCCTGCCTGCCTGCCTGCCAACAAGACACACATTTGCATTTGATTACCCCAGCATCAGCCAGTCACATCAGAATAGCTTATTAACAGAGTGACAACATTATCTTTAAAATGGAATCCATTTCGGATTAACGATTGCCTGGTAAAAATACTAATCCATAAAATATCCCTTTATCATACTCAAAGTCGGTAACATACTTTGATTTCTCTCTTTTACTCTGATATTTTTGATTAGACTGTCTTGAAAAACAATTGAATATAAAGTCATGGTATTTTGTCATCAGATAATTTCATAACATAATTATCTTCATGTCCAGTACAACCATGACTGACCTTTATTTAGAGCAAATATCAAACTCAAGGCCCACAGGTGCAATCCAGCCCATCACAAATTACGATTTGGTCTGCAAAGAGTATGAATCTGGCTTGTCAGTTCAGTCTGCCTACCTAGCTGGAGTACATGTTCCAGTTGTCGCACAGAGTACAGTACTGCACAGTGTGCACTAACACAGAGACACCTGTCACACCTACAACCAACATGCTTTCAAAGCCTATATGCCTAATGCTAGGGGACTAGTCTCAATAACAGACACTTAATAATATCAAAGGTCTGATGGCAGCGTATCCAGATTCTGTGCAGAAGGGGCACTGACACTGTAAACTGTTTATGTTGAAAACCATGAATTGTGGGTGAGGGGGTGGGGATTTAAGCCTCAGCATGTACTGCATGCTGCTTGTAATCCAAGAGGCATGCACTAGCAGAACTTTCCAGTAGTCAGGTACACGGTGTAACAATATGTTACCAAAAAAAAAAGAAGTTGTCTCTCACCATTTGGCAATGATGTGGACCTTGTCATCACCCATCCCTCTCTGGTATAATGGTGTCTGGATGACAGCTCTCTGAGCTGACACAAGCAACTCTGGAGTGCTAAAGACTTTGCTAAAATCTACACTGGCAATCTGCTGATCTGTCACGTTGTTGTGACACACGCACAGGCATCTGATATTTCTTTGGATTTTAAACATTTGACTTATTCCTCCATGATGGAAAGCAGAGGTCTAATGGCTGTTACAGCAGAGTCCTACACACATCTGTTGCCCAAGCCTCATATATTAATTCCTTGCCAAATCCTGTGGGTAAATTGGCCAAAATGTCCTGTCCTGACACTAAAGTTCTCAAGCAAAGTTTATGGAGAGGTTTGAACCCATCAACATCTTGTTTTTTTCCACAACAGCTGACTGCTCAAAATCCTCCTCACACGGTTCCATTCTGATCATGTTTATGTGTTTTTGTGTCAGTGACTGTTCACTGAAACAATAGCTGAGAAGGAGGTCAAGACCTCCCCTTTGCTTCCTTCTGTAGAGATCCGCTATCCATTGTACCTAGAGACTCCATTCAGGACAAGAGTTTGTTGCATCAGCATCTGGGTCTCTTAAACAAGCAAGCAATCTAACTACCTAATAAAAAAAAATAATAATAATGCTAAAGATAATTTCAGGAGGACTGTGAGATCTATTACCACCAAATGTAAAGAAAAGCATGGAAAAGTTTGCCATGAGGAGAGATACTGCCTAAATTCTGAGAGGGAGGACATTACCAGTTTTATGGTGAGCAAGGAGAATGCTGTTATTGAGGATGTTGATGAAAGGCAAGGCAACTTGTCTTTTCTGTGTGACATAACTGAGAATCTCAATGTCCTGAATGTAAAACTGCAAGGACACAAACAGGGGTTCATGAATATGCATGCTGCAGTAATACCAATTCAAACAAACCAGCATTTATGGGAGAGTTAAACGCAACAGAAAACCGCAAATTTAGCAATAGGTTTGCTAACCTTGATGCACACAAATTGAGTTTTTAAAGTTCCTACAAATCCATTTGCAGTAAATGTGGAGAGTTTTCCAGAATACTCACGGATAGAACTGAATTAATTACAGAGGAACAGCCCACTGAGGGCCAAGTTTGAATCTCTTGAGGCAAGAGAGTTTGCCCCTTTCATCTCAGACACAATGCCATAACTCCGCCTTGAGGCTGCCTGTGTGCTGGGTATGTTTGGAAGCGTTTATTTGTGTAAATAAATGTTCTCCGTGATGAGGTTCAACAATCATTTTACAGGTCTGCCAGACACAAGAAACAGTGCTCTACTGTTTTCTCAAAAGTGTCTGCAAAGTGATTTTTGGTATTATTTCAGCAACATTAACACTCATGAGTTCCAGCATTGTTTTTGTAGTCAGATTACTTTAATTCCAGGTTCATGTGATCGTTTCATATCCTTTCAATTATTTTGGTACCTCACAATGTCTGTGTAATCAAACTAACTCTCCACCAACAGTTAATACAAAGTGAGTACTATCAATAAGTAGAAAATAATGAAAAAAGTAAGAGTACTATATTAGCACAGACACAGTCTTGGTAATTGGCTTAATGAGCAAAAAAGGAAGGCGAAGCAAAAGAGACAGAATGAAAAATCCTATCCAAATTGCACTAAATATTGACAGGCGCGGGGTTCTGATTGTCAGAATGTGTGAAATGATGGAAAGGTCAAAAACATGATTTGGTTCTACATGTTCAACAAAAGGTTAGCGACTGTGTCAGAATAGTTACTGGCTTTCTGTCTATAACAGAATGACTGGTCCATTTGGAAATGTCACATATTTGGGCAATTATGTCCACAGAGATTGATAATCTGTACTCTGTATTTCATTTTACACTTTTGGAATTTATAGTTGATGTTCTTATCCAGAGAGACTTGTAAAGGGTGCTGAAATTCCTAGATAACCATGATTAAAAGGGACCAGCATGAAGGACACAATGGTACAAGGATCACAGTCATAGAGCCATAAGAGTAAATGCAGTAAAATATTGTTGTCAGAATGATCATATATAATACACACATGCTAGGGGAGAAAAAAAATAATATATAAGATGAAAGGAGAAGCAGGAGGGATTTTTATCACTTCATGACAAGCTTGTAAAACATGCCAGACACTGTATATTTCAGGGTATATTGTAAGTCTGTCTACTTGGCATGGACCGATCATGCTGTGATTGAAATAGGACTTATTTCAGAGTCAGGAGCAGTGAATAATCGGACTCGGTAAAACTGGAAGTTACCCAACACGAATACCAACTTCTGTGATTGCCAAAAGCAGCACCGACCAGTCCCACCTCCTCATACGTCCACCTTCTACACTTTAAATACCTCACAGTGTCTCTCAAGGCAAATTGAAAGTCAAGACAAAATCATAAGATGTACAATAGTACTTAACATAATACAGTGCAACTAAACAGAGGAGTTTGAGCTGAAACTTCCTTTTTAAGGGTTTTTTGTTTAGCAAAAGAATGAACACTTTATTAGTGTTACAGCAATGGTTGCAAACTAATGTGTTTAGGGGAAACAGCACTGACATTTAAATATTATGTTTTTGTTTAGCCTTTTTCCTTTGTATGTTGCTATTAATTTTGATGTTTTGCTGTGTGACCTTTTTTTTTTTTTTTCAAAACGGAGAGGTTAGTCCTTTTATGACTTGCTACCCTCTCGCTTTATTTCTGTTTTTAGTTAAAAGCAAAAAGCATTGTGTCATGTAGTGAGTGGTAAAAGGATTTCACTTCATGACAAGCCTGACTTCCACTTCTTCATCACAAACTCCCCATTGGCAGCTTAACCTGATTTGCTTTATGCAAAACTAAGTGAAACAATTTTTTCAAAGGCTGATAATCAAAATAATTTAATGCAATTTGGCAAGCTGTCAAAAAAAGACTTTACATTTGTTTCATTCTGAACATAAATGTAATTTTATGAATCTGATTTATCTGCTCTTGCATACTGTGCATTTTCAGCAATTTAATCTCCATAGTTCACTAAGTGGTAACAGTCTGCAGTGAAGCAGCAGTTGAGGATGTGTGGGATCAATCTTTGAGTCTGAAATTAATGGTAAATTGTTTATTTCACTCAGTGTCAACCCAGTTATATAGTGGGTTGCTAGTGTCAGCTTGGCCTTGTATTTGCAAAGACTATCCTCTGGACTAGAAGTTCCCGGCTTCAGTGCCTCAAACAGCCAATATTATGTCAATCAACAGCCATGTTTCCTGTCAAAATGTCCTTGAGCAAGGCGCTCAACACTTTGCACTCAGTGTAAGTCATTCTCCATCACAGTGTTGGCTGCATGCCAAAATTATGTATTGACATTGTTTCTCTGAGTATAACATACATAAGACAGTTGAATACGAAGTCAGATTTATTTTTTTTCCCCTCAAGGTTATTTTAGACATAACTTTCTGTGTATATAGACAACATCCATAGGACGGGAACTGCGTTATGCAAGCAGCAACTGTCATCACTGTGACTATTATGACAATAAAATGTCTGTGCTGTCAAATGTGACTGATGATTTGCTTGATGGCAAACTTTAAAGCAATAGGAAATATTGCACTGGTAACATCTGTTTGGTAATAAACATATAAGCACCAGCGTACTCTGCATAAAGCGCTTTTTCTTCAACATGCACTTCAGAATCAAATTTTCTTGAACGCTGCTGTCCTCATGAGCAACATGTACCCCCCTTCCAACACCCCCTTATCCAATCAGAACACTATTTCCCAACCATAAAATATGATGCTTTATCACGGGAGCACTTTGACATGAGTAATGGGCCATTTGTTTGAAGCACAGCTATAATTTTCTTAACTACTCTCACAGATAATAAAGAACCATGAGAGGCTCTTTGTTACAGGGCGGGAAGACACGGACAGATGATATGCAACCTGCTCTGTCTCCGCTGTTCCCATACCGCGTCCCCTGGGCTACTTCAACAACATGTCAGCATGCAAGGATGCTAAAGGCCTCTTTTGTACTGTAGCCTTCGTAGGGAGTCACAGGCCTTGAGCAAGTGTACTTCATTATCATGCCATGAACACCATGGTTCTCCTTTAGACTGAAACAAGAATGAATGAGCCAGCCAACAAATAGATAGATAAATAAACAAATAAATGAATGAACAGAGAGATAAATAAATTAATTTTCACAAGAGCTCAAAGCATTCCTTTTCTGAAAAAAATAAATACAATTCATGAATGTCATTTGAAGTTTTCATTTTCAAAACAGCATGTACTTATTTAAGCTAAAGTTCAATGTTCAGTATCATTAAGATACACAGAATCATGTATATGTACCATTTTGTGCACCATGGACATACCATACTTTGCTTCTATTTATACTTATGATAATATTATACTTAAAAAAAAAAAGTATAGTCACTTGTTTTAATTGTGTGTATTAAATAAAGCAGTAGGCATCTTCAAATGTGGGTGCCATTTTTTTCTGATGGTTTATGGTTTGAAAATGGAACATTTTAGAATAAAACACTTTACTGTGATCACCTTATATAGGCAATTCAGACTTATATGTTTATTCTTAAACATTTTTAGTGGATATTTTGGCACTGTTCTGTGCTACTTTTTAAGAAAGCAGCCATTCAATCATGATATGAATCTCATTTTGGCAGAAAAGCAGTGCTGCTTTGCATGATTGGCTGTATTGCTGTCCTCTCACACTCCCACAGATATGCATTTGATTTGTCACCAGCATCTAAAGACTTATCTAAACATTGCAAAGACTCTCTGAGTAAATGTTCTGAATTGGCACACTTCATCAGCACAGAAACCAGCTATACTGCAAAGGGGGCTTATAGGCACTTCCCTACGAAGGCAGATTAGAATGCACAGCAAAATAAAGAGAATAAATAATGTGAAGATGACTTGGCACATAAAGACATGCTGGCCATGGTACATTATTACCATATGATAAGAAGGCTGTCAAAACTTTCATTCATTTTTCCCCCTTGAGAGGAGAATAAAAGAAAACAGGCAAAACTGAAGTAATTGGCCTGAGAAGTTGCAGCTTTATCCTCTTCCATTTCCAGGCCGAGTTGGAGGAACCTGCCATGCTTGTCAAATCTTCTTGACTGTTACTGTGATGACCGAGAGGAGAGCAAAAATGGCCTCCATCTGAAAAGAGCAGGGGGGAAATACAGGTTTGGTCAAGTGTGAAGGAACATCTCATTAAATAAAGTGAAAAACATCATATTGGCAGCAACCAAAAATGAGGGATATTTTTCAAAATTAAATTGTGCATTAAAGTATATTCTTCAACAACTTTCTAATTAAATAGTTAGGTTACAAAGAAGATTTGGGCATCACATTATTACTCTACTCCTTTTTTCTGCTCTCTATTATCAATTTAAATAGCATAATAGAGATTAAAACTATGTCCAGGTCATGAAAGCTTTTACATTTGCTAGACTTTCAGTATTGGTAGGTCTGTTTGGCATGGATGAAGCATTTTATGTTACAGGTGTTGTGCCTGTGCTCCCTTGTTTTGCTTGGCGGTGTTTCCTCAGCGTGCGGTGTTGTATTGTCACTGCACAAGATGATTATTGTGGGGGATGTCCACTCAAGCAGCAACAGACAAAACAACTCAGCAGTTACCATAATCAGCGATTGCACCATGGCTGAACTGACTGAGAAAAGATTGATCGTGAAATGATCAATGGGAAGTGCAGTGCAAGAACACCACAACAATGATTGCTTACCAATCCCCTCATCCCTCAGCAAAAAAAAAAAAAAAAAAGAAAGAAAAAAAGAAACTTGCAGACAAGTCAGATAACACGAGTGGCATGCCATTCGGGATTCGAGAAGTTAGCAGTGTATTCTAGCTTTTACATTTCTTAAACAAGAGAAAACTAGCCTATCTCTATGTTAGTTTGAATCTTACCACTTGTTTTGTCTGAGTAGCTGACCTGCATAGCAGCTTGTACAGTCAAAATTTCTAATAATGAAGTCTCTCACTCAAATAATCAACATTCAGGCAAACTTGACACCATCATCATACAAATGACAAAATTCCACATGGTACAATTTCCAGTTGAGTAATGAAGTGTTGCATTCTTTATTGGACAAATGAATAGAGGTTAGGTTGATACAAATAAATTACAGCTGGAAGATAAAACCTGGAGTTGCAAAGGTACATAAGCTAATCTAACTGCAATGGTGTTCCAGGTAGATTGTAATGAATAAACAAAACACTGTGTGCAAACCACCCACTGTGATTTAATTTCAGCATCAAAGCTGTCCTGGACTATGGATTATTAATCCACAAGTAATTCACTCAATCCAGGATGATTTACTTGTCCTTACCTATACAGTGAGAGTGGTGTCCAGTGAAATCCAGTGGCAAACAGGGAAACAGCAAGATGTCTTTGCATTACATTCATGTTTAACTGCCTACCTGACTGTTAAACATCTCTGATAGGTAAAATGTGTCACATTATAAGACCGTCCTCCAAAAGACGACCCCATAGGTTGTTTCTACAGCATCGCATAACAACCTATGGATATGTTTTGAAGTTAAGCAACCTCTACCGGTTATGTAAATAACAGCAATGTGGTATGTTGGGAAGTGAGGTGATGAGTTGTAACAAGCGACAAAATCAAGATCAGGTGGTTGAGGTGGTGGATGGCTCACCCCTACTCAGGACTTTCAACCCAGACACTGGAGTTTGATTCCTGTGTGAAGCGAGTATGTTCATTTCCAGGTGTTTTGTTTTGTTCATTTCTGTATGTTTATTATTGTCACCATAACAACAAAGGTCCTCTAACCTTAACCTCAACCTTACCCTAACCTCGACCATGTATTTTTGGTGCATAAACTTAACCAAACAGTGACCATTTTGACACATGCGTACCACAGCTTGTGGGCGCTAATTTAGAAAGCAAATGACCTGCGTCGTCGTATGGATTGGAGGACTTGTTGCACATTGTTGTTACACAAACAGTTACAAACACAGAGACTGGAGCTAACAGTAGAATTGTAGGTTTCACTTCCATGTTCACTACAGGAGGCTCTGTACAACCCTGTACGGTCACTGAAGCCCCGCTTGCTCACTGGCCAAGAATCTTAATCACTCATTGGCTACAAGCCAAAGACAGGTCTTGAATTTAATGACCGTGCAGGCCAGTCATGCACGGGTGCTTGTGCGTGAGACGTTTTGCAGAAGTAGCAATTTTTTAGCAAAGGTACAGTGGTTTGGGACGTACTGGCCACAGGAATGGAAAGTCAAGATTTATATTATGCTGCACGAGGAGTTTGAGAATTTTAAAGAAACATTTTCATATTATTATTTTTTTTTTTAACTTCTGCTTCACAAGAAACTTCATTTTAAAATAAATGGCTGCAATTTTTGGAACTTTCATTCTCCACAAAGCATGCAGTCAAAACTTTCCCCCCAGACATTCAAGATAAGTCAGGGTGAGAAGAAGATACAAAATGCATAGTTTTCGGGTGAAGTATTCATCTGAGTGGAATATGCCCATCTTATTACATCTGGTCCTACTTCTTTTTTATGAGAAGAAGGCAATCACTTCAGATGCTTGTTGTGATTACATATTTTTGTGGTCTCTTGATTGTGCAATAGGCCTTTGATAAAGTTTTCAGCGTACAAAAGCATTTATCTCTGAGATGGGCTGAGATAGAAATGAATTTTTTAAAAGAACAGCCACCCAGACATGGCAAGGAAAATTGGA
Organism: Myripristis murdjan; assembly: GCF_902150065.1. Lineage (NCBI taxonomy): Eukaryota > Metazoa > Chordata > Actinopteri > Holocentriformes > Holocentridae > Myripristis > Myripristis murdjan. The sequence continues at coordinate 24,511,798 of NC_043993.1, forward strand.
CTTATGGTTGGATTTACTGAGACAGCACAGTGTGTCCTGACTTTGAGAAAGCACGGCGTACAGGCCATAGAAAACTAAAGTGTTGGCGGGGTGGAGGAGGGGGTTGCAGTTATCAGCGTATTTCTAAGTTTATGTCAGTGGTGTAGACCAAATCAAAACAGGACACATCATTTTCAGGCTTAGCTATGGTAGGACCCTGAGGCTAGTTGGAAGCCAAGCCCAGATGGTACCAACACCATGGATCCCCCGCTGAATTTCCTCAGTGGGGGTGTAAATTGAGCGGTGGTGTCATCATTAATCTCACATGGACACAGAAAAAACAAACACTAGTCTAGCTGGGTGAAAACATTTGCTGTCTTACTGAAGATTATTCAAAAGATCAGCTGTTAATCACCCTACAAAACCGTGTTATGCCCCACAACCCCTGCTATACAAACACACACAGGCATACATGTGCACACATTCCCCTATTGTAGTGATTTCATCAAGTGAGTTAGTCATCAAGTGTGAGTCAGAGTCTTAATGCTGTACATGTATATGTAATGAAATGCACATTTCATTTCAAGTGATTTTGCTATGTCAGTGCATTGCATGGGCTCTAACTGTATCAAAGGACATCATAACTGTGTCATAACAACCAATGGAAGAACAAAGTGCAAAAAAGATCCTTGTAGCACAGCAGCAAGAGGGTATTCTCTGTGGCACTGCCAGCCCATCCTCCACAATTAATGCGAGTATTCCTATTACTGAGCGGATTCTAGCGGGTTAGCCATGCAGTCTGGTATGTATGTGTCTTATTTCAAAGACATACCTCTTCCATGCCACCCGTCATAGCCTCTCAATGAATTACTGTGTCCCCCAGTGGTGTGGACAGCATCAGACCTGGTACTAGCCAAGGAGCTGGACCCACTGTAGGGAGATTTTGGCCCTGTCTTTGGCCTCTCTCCCCATGGATACCCCATGGCAGCTCCGGCTAGAGTCAGAGCAACAAGTAGCCAACCCCTCCACATAGCCTACCAAATTCACACACACACACACACACACACACACACACACAGAGGGAGAGACAGAGAGAGAGAGAGGGATGGCTGCTGTATCTGGAGTTGACACACTCTCATGAATCAGACTGCAAACTGCCATAGGACTTTGCTCTCACTAATTAGTTTACTACACAATATTAAAAAGTGATCACCATATTGTCTCATCACCCATATAGAGTCAGCACAGAGTCAGGAAAAGTCTGCATCCAGGAGGAAGAGGCGTCAGGTGCAGGGACAAGACAAAAGCCTGTTGTGGCTGCTGGATTTCTTTCAAACCCCTGTAACCTATTCATCAAAATGAAGCTTAGAACATGTAGTTTTTAAGTGCATGTATCAGCTTCTGCCATTAAGAACCCAGTTGAAATATTGAAAAAAAAAAAAAAAAAAAAAAAAACACTCACCTTGTATTTCAGTCAGTATTCACACAGTGCACAATAGTCAATATTTTCTTGTGACCCTAACACTTTACCAAGGATTTCATGGTCATTTAAACAGACAGCAACAAGATCAAGTGACAGCAACAAGAGATTTGTGAAGCTAGCGATGGACTTGCCAGATGGCTTGTCACACAGAACCGTCTGAGGAGTCGTCATTGGAAACTGTTTGGAAAAGGGCACTTTCAAAAAAAAGTACTTGGTAGGTGATTGGATGATTAATTTGTCTGTCACTGTATCATGGGCTAGCTTCAACCAGTCAGCTCAACAAACCATATGATGTAGTAGAGGGCAACTGAGAGGAAACAACAAGTTGCAGTCTAAAGGGCCAGTTCAGACCAAATCTGAAACTTGTGACTTCTTGAAAAAATGGTGTCTGCAACATTTTAAAACCTGCCAGTGTGACTAGAAGAGACGATGTAGTGCTTCCGTAGCAATGGCTCTTTGTACTTTTGTTCTAATTGCTGGTTATTCAGGCTTTTTGTGGAGCAGGATATAATTTTTAATGTCTTAAAATATGAATGAAGACAGTGATGGTGAGGTACTTGCAACGGTTGCATTTATAGTATTAATGAAATGGTGAAAGCATGAAAAAATGAGAGGGTCAAGGATACGGAGCAGTCCGTTGGTGTTACAATGCAATACCTGGGGGACTTATGCAAATTTATGGCTTGAACTTGAGACGGGAGATTTCCCTCTTTTCTCAGTTTCTCCCGCCTTTTCCCAGGGATGTTCTGTAGTTTATAGAGGAGTTGGTGTCATCTCTAATAAATGATGTGCTTCACATTCTAAAACCAGCCACTGGCAACTTGAAAGACACAGGTGACGCCAGCAGCCGGCTTGAGTTGTGCTGAGACAGGGCAGTTCAAACAACTTCTCCCTGGAATGCTCTAAAACGGTTTTGTCTTGTCGTAAATCTTTGGTCTGAACTGCCCTTGCATAATTTTGCCAGCTAGCAAGCAAGTCGGTGCAACTCTGTCGTTAACATGTCGGTAGACGATTTTGTGAGGGAATTGGGTGCATCCAGTTCTCATCATACCTCATGATACAGCAGCACCCGGCTAACCTCTCTAGGAGCCACCATCGTTGTTGCTTCTCGCTGTTGTCGCAAGCCCATAACTGCCAGTAGGACACTGATTGGTCCCAATCACTGTAGTTCAGCCACAAGTACATCCCTTGATGCCTGCCAAGATGGATACCTAGGTGATCATGATCTTGTGAATTTAGCTGCTTCACAAGGTAAAGACTCTGCAGCACTTCCACCAAAAAAAAAAAAAAAAACTTAAAAAAAACTTGCAAAACATCCAGTGCAATCTGGGCAGTGACTGCTCAGTGTCCTTCAGCTAGTGTTTTTGGGGGGGGTGTTCAGATTTTTGCAGTCCAGCTAAACTTAGTCCAGATATTTTTCTATATACCTTTATTAACCTTTAAAAAGGGTAGAGGGGTGTGGGGTGGGATTCAGACAGTGCAGAAAATTAAAAAAAAAAAAAAAAAAAAAAAAAAATCAAAAATACAAATAAAAGGAGAGAGATTAAAAGTAAAATACAGGGATGTGGAAATATATTTCATAATTAATTATATGCCAATGTTACATCAATTTGCTTTCAAGGCACAACAATAGCATTGCAAATGAATATTTGGTTAGAAAATACAATGTTTGTCCAATTTAACACAACTTCCTGTAGAATCCACACCCACTTCCAGTCTGCTAATACAGATACACATACAGATAATTATTTCTCTGCACACCTCTCTCTCTCTCTCTCTCTCTTTCTTTTTATCTATCTATCTATCTATCTATCTATCTATCTATAACAGCTTCATTGTACAGTCATGTATGCAGATGCCAGTTTTTGTAATGCGCTAACATAATATTCCAGTGCATCAATTAACAAATAAAGCTTTTAAGTGCTATGACTGATGTGTAAAAATATACTGTGTGTAAACAGTATCACATTTCATTTCATTCACATTTTGTGTGAATAATCACATTTTGCTCATTGGAGTTAATAATTATGTGTTAGGTGTGGTGAAAAAAAAGGGAAGATGACATGTTTTAACAAAGAGCTGCTGTTTGTGTGATGCTCTGCAATGTGCAGTATAAGAGCCATGGATCTTAAAAACAATAACAACATATTGTTACCAAATGAACTAAAGAATAAATTAAATAAGTGATTCAGGTCAACATATGGCAGAATGAATCATTACTACTGACTACTCACAGGCTCCATATGCAGCAATGTTTGTAATAAAGAGAAAACTAACTAACTAAAATGATATTGGTAATAATTTTGTCTAATGAATATTCTTCTACACCCTTTTCATACATTTATGGCCTAAAACGTATTTAGGATTTTGCATAATTCTGCTCTACACTGGATAAGGATGTCTCCAAACTAAAGCCAGATTACAATTTGCTGTGTTAAATACAATGTGGGCGAGAAAATATAGCTATAGAGTTTGCAAATATGTCTTCATTTATATATACTGTAGTTTATTATTTAAAAAATGCACATCATGCAGTTCTTCAGGAAACACATTTCAAATTCACTCTGTTGTTCTCTCATTGAACAGACTGAATGTTGAGTCCTAGTCTAGGCCAACAAAATAGGAACCTCCTGAGAGGCAAGCAAAACCCCGAGCAGAAAACAGAAGGGACATTGAGGGAAGCACATCTTAAGCATCAAACAGAACAGGCTCAATTCCAAAAGGATCTTTAGAGTTTCAGAGGGAAAGTAAACAAGCAAGAAAGCCAGCCCCATTTCCTAGGAACTGAGGTGAAAGGCGTTTTGTAGGACCGGTCAGAATTTTCTAAGCCTATGTTAAGATGACAATGATACTCATTTATGAACTGTTTAGTGTGTGTTTAAGACATGAAAGAGGGAAAACAAAGAGTAAGTGAGTTTATTTAGTCGGGAGCAGGAAGAACAGGGAGAGAGTGGAACCTTTATTTGACGAGTTCTGGACACACACGGAGAGAGGAAGAATGAGAGACCTTTAATTAGACAAGATCGACGGAGAGAGGGTGTGAAGTGTAATTAGGTCTCCTTGAAAAAAAAATACAGAAAGTGAGATCACTCAACTGAGTGAGAGACTTCATTAGAGCTGAAAAGAAAAGAGAGAGTGAGGAACAGACACGAGTATTTTTAAATCACTATGAGACATTTTTTTAGATAACAAGTGATGGGTTCTTTTGTCTGTTTCATTAATATATGAATCTCCTGGCAATTTAATTTTCATGATACTGAGGCTCCTAATTTCATGCCGGCACAGATCAAGTGCACTGACCTTGCACCGGCAAAGTGGCAGTCTCATTGGGAACAAGCAGATTTTTTTTTTTTTTTCCTGCCCGCACCTGTTTAGTAATTTCATGGCTCGCCATAACATTGCTTGCACCTAAATGGGCAGGGGAACACACGGGAGGAGAGTGTCAACACAAATCGTGTGGTGCAGAGCAATTTTGGCATCAAAAATTATGCTTGCGCCTGTGCCTACTCAGCTCATGTCTTAGTGAGGCGTTGGCAATCTGTGCTATTTTTGTGACATTAGTGGGCAAAGGCGCACTTGCACAAAGACCTATTGAGTGTGTGCTGTTTTTTTGTTGTGTCACCTTGATATAAATTCTCCAGCCTTCAGCCACAATGGATTAATGATTTATAATAATAGCAACTATAATAACAAATTCAGCATTTCACCATCAACAACTTTTGGTTAAAGCCCCATTAACCAGTGATTCTATCAAAATAGACAAATACAAAGTAGACTCTGAATCCTCAAAATATGTTGTGTCTTACTCCATAATGTGATTCAGTGGTTTGGCCAACCAATGGAGGAATGGAAAAGTATGTGTGCCCCCAATTATGAGATCTCTCAGTCCTCTTAATCTAGTCCACAGTACAGAGCACATCCCATTATAATTTTGTTTTCTGCTTCGACATTTATTTTGAGAAATCCAAGTTGAGTTTACCTGTTTGAATAAGATACAGATATTATGTAGTTTTCATTCAATAGCACTGAGTCTTTTTCTAAAGAGATCCATTTGTGAATATGGATTTCAGCTATGTAAAAGTGTTGCTATAACAGACTCCTTAGATACTGATTACGCAAACCAGGGTTATCCTTTGAGTTTTGTGAACTGACTTCACACCACATGGCATCTGTGCAGCTATTTGTAAACTCGCAAATACCTTGGTGTTGCTGTGTGTCACCAGCTCTGTGTCAGTGTCTGCGAGATCTAATTAAATCAAGATTTGATATGTACAACAGAATAATAATGGTTATCTTTACATGGAGGTGGAGGCACAGCATGCTCATTGTGTGGGTTATGTGGATTTCATGAACTTTCTTAGAAAGTAGTCACAAACAAACAACTAACTAACAAAACATAAAAAGCTCGTAAAATATAAAGGTGTGAACACACTGGGAGCGATTTTGCTGTGCGTCAAACCCACTTTCCAAATGAATTCATTGTACACTGCTGATGTTTTAACATGCTTCAAACCACTTTGACGCTTAGACTCCAACAGTGTTTTTGATTTCGAGATGTCAAAGTAGAAGGTAACAGGTAATGGGAAGTTAACAGGAAAGGGGACGCCAACAACCGTCTTGTAAAAACGTCTCTTCCTTGGCGGCCGAGTTGCTGTGAATATATCGCCTACCCAGTGTCTGCTGGGTTCACCAGTCACATTTTTACACACAGACTAACTTGGACTTCGGTCTTCTACCCAGGTACATTTCAGCTGCAGCTCCACTACTCAGTGAATTGAGCTAACTGACTGTCTGCTAACTGACTGGTAAATGCTATGGATTCTTGGCAGGCAGTCGTTTCTTGCACAGTTCTCCTCAAGTAGAGCCAGAATAAGTCCTGATGTTTCACAATGTTCAGTTTTAATCCAACAACACAGACAGCAGGCTACAACAAGCGATGTGGTGACTTCCATGTGTTGTGGAACACTGGCATCAGATAACACTGTGCTCAGCTAGTTTACTTCCTAGGCAACGTTCAGAGGGGTGCGTTTGTTTTATTGCTCCTATACTCGACAAATTCGTGGACTACATGATTATTCAAGGTATTGTGCATGTAGGGTTGCCAACTTTCAGGCAGACAAATAAGGGACAGAGGTTAATACTTAATGAGGCCATATCACATTCCTTTGGAACATTATATAATAACATTATAAAATAAACAGGCTTCATTCGCAAAATGTGAACAGTGATATGCACTGACGGTAACACTGCAATTATTCATTATTCGTTTAATCCTCGTAAAGCCTTAAGGGTCAAAACAACCCGAGCGTCCGCACGTCTTTTTTCCAGGGTCCTGCGGCGCGTGGCTGGAGGGTCCGGGGGCATGCGGGAGCGCTGGAGACCGCGACTGCAGCCGCAGAACCAAGGGCAAGGCATGGGCGCGCTGCAGGACCCCAGAAAAAAGAAATCTCGCCTGTAGTGGACACGCCGACGTGTCGTCACTGGGTGCTGTGCCCAAGTTAAAGAAAATTTCAATTTGGGCACAGCGCGCACTGGCGCCGGCGCAGTGCAGACTGGTGCGCCTTTGCCTCCTGGCTCCTGGTTACCTGCTGCTGTTGCTATGGCGGGGCGGGCACAGTGTAGCTTAGCAACACTGAGTGACAGTGCTTTGACCAATGAACGGAGTGCACACTCACTGACTCCGCTCATTGGTCAAACAGCAGGAGAGGGGGCAGACTCTAAAAAATACGGGACAAAGTGCGTCCCTTATTGGTTCAATACGGGACGTGTGTTTTGGTTGCCAAATACGGGACGATTCCATATTTCAAGGGACGGTTGGCAACTCTATGTGCATGTCAGGCAAGGATGAGATAACACTACTACTAGTAGTACAACAACTACAACTACTATTATTATTATAATCATCTTGTGGCGATATATCACAGTTGTGCTACTTTTACCATATAAAGTAGACCTAAATTTCCCTGTGTTCCCATCTAGATGCCCACAGCGTATTTATAAGAGTGCCAGACAATGCAACAAAAAAGTAGGATGTCAAAAATGCTGTCAGTGCATTCAGGCCTTCAGAACCAAGGTGAAGTGATGAGATGATTTGGATGGATTTGAGCAGAATGGGCTACAACACGATGACAAAGAAGCTTGTTTAAGTGACACATTCTCAAGTTTATTCGGCATTACAAGGCAGGCTCAGGTCTGAAAAAGCATTATGAGAGATGAGAAAAGACAGAGTATTGCATTTTACTGATGTCGCACAAGTCAGGGTCAAGATGAATGGACAAACTGCCAACAGTTTAACTCCACCGAGGGCAGGTGATCTCTGCGGAAAATGTCACAAGTTATACAAAAGAGTCAAGCAGTAACAAAAGCTCGGATGGATGGCGTGTGTCATGGCAACAGCCATGCCCTAGTGTTTCCCTTGTGTTTTCTTGTCTATTTCTCTGTGTGTGTCTGTGGTGTGGGCGTGTTTGTCTGTCTCCTGGCTTCTCGCTTCACCAACTCACTCCAAGTATTAGCCAGATCATTGCCTCAGTTTGATTTTCTAACTACAGTAGTGTGTATACTGGTCTGATCTTGTGTTATTCTTCATTGCCTGTGCTAGCCTGCTTCCCCCCTCCCCTGCCTGTCCTCCACTGCCTCTTCATCTGCCAGCCACACCGTCCTCATCATCCATCCCTAGCCTATCCTCCACGCAATGCCAAGCCTGGCAACAGCATCCCTTCATCCTACCTCTGCCTTGCCTTGACTTCTTTTCGTCACCTCCATCCATCTGCAATCTCCTTCCCTTTCAATAAACATTCTTTAGCTCACAATATTGTTTTGGACTCCTGCATTTTGGTCCACCCCTGTCTACACGTAACACTTTGGTCATCGGCACAGTCCAAATAAAACCACGTGAGCTTCACTGAACAATGCATATTTACCTGCAAGGAAAAGAACGCCTTCATTTGACAGGTATGTACAAAATGTAAAATTCACAGATGAGGACACACTGGCTGCCAACTCTGATTTATAATGTGCAACTCTTAAAGGATTCTTATGCAATTTATAGGTCATAAAAATAGTTCACATTTACATTAAATACTATGAATCTTTGTCTCATGTTAGGCATATATTATTGAAAACAAAGTGTTTTGCAAGATTACAAAGCTATCTATTCTACATTGGTCTCTGGCCATGGACAATGTTCACTGCTCTGTTGGCGTGAATGGTTCAGATCATAGAAGAGGCCTTTGTGCTTGCATTGATATTTAGTATATTTGTTACAGAGAAGTAAAGTATACAAGTTTCTATAATTATGTGTAACTTACCTCTGATTCCAACATCTCTTGAGCATCAGAGACGACGACTGCATTTCACTGCATCAAATGAGCACGATTTGCCCTGCAGAACCGGTGAGGGCAATGCACTGGTGAGGGATTCAAATGCACCCAAGGAAACACAGGTGGAAGACAAAGAAGAAACTCAACTGTAGCACTCCATGAAAGAAAAATTAAACCTTAAAAACATTGTGTTAAGAAAAAGAAAGAAAGAAAGAAAGAAAAAAAACAGGGATTTGTGATTCACATTGTGTTTGTGGTGCCATTTTGTTGTTTGGATGTAATTCCATTTTTCTAGCGGTAAAACCACCAAATGCGATGCAAATAGAGAGCAGCTGGAACGTGACAGCATGGTTATGATGGAGCTTAATGGGAGAGAGAAGCCTGCTCTCCATCCTCTGTGCTGGATTTCTCCTTGTATGTTTGTTTAACATTGCGGCAAATTGGTGAGTTTACCAATAAGGTGTTGCTTATTCATTTTATGAGGGCTGACTTTTGGCTAGTTAGCTGCAGAATAACAAATACAATATCAAATATCAGAAGTGTAATGGAAATTGGCAGTGCAAGGTTTTAAACAATGCTGATAATGTTACTGTTTGCAACGGATAAGATTACACCAAATTACAGAATCAGCGGTGTGACAGCCTCAACACAACTGGAGCATGTCATCTTGTACAGTGGGTATTTTGTGTACTTCTCCCATCTTTGTTCCTGACAAAATGAGTGAGCACCTATTAATGGCGGGTGACATTAATTAAATGAATAGAAAATCTGGATTTTCAAACCCATGCTCTGTTATTATTACAAGTCCTCAGAGGCTTTGTACATCCACAGCATGTCGCTGGCATGGAGGCAAAGTGACTGATTTTTAACCCAAAGTAGCACCACTCATGTCACTTGGTCGCTTTCATTTCCCATGTGGACATTTTGATTGCAACCACTGGCAGCTATTTTTTTTTTTTTTTTTTTTTTTGTGCTGTCCCTACTTTGGCCTGCTTGCATTGGAAGCAGCTTCAACAGGTCTTCTGTATTTGTTCTTTATATAACATGATATAACAGCACTCCTTGCCTGATGCTCAGGTCATGTGATTCCAGTTGTCTTGATAAATAATAATAATAATAATGATAATAAGTTTTCACAATACGTAGTAAATCTCAAGTATTATGTTACTAGTATTCACAATTTATGTATGGACATCTTGATATGTTATGATGGTAATCCTTACTTGTTGATGTAGTTACTGTATGTCATATGCAAGATGTTCTGATTAACTCTTTATAAAAGTTTTCAGAATAGGTAATGAATCTTACATTATAATACATTATAAACATTATAATAGAGCTTATTATTTATATATGAACCTCTTTATTTTCTGGAAAATGCATGATGATGCTGTTTACCCAATGCTCTGGTCCCATCATATTATGTTAGTTAAATTAGTCCTATTCTGTCATTGTTTGTTTGTTTGTTGTTGTTTTTCTAAAACTGAATGTAAATCTCAGCTATTGTTTTGAGGTTTTGTATCTGTACAACTATACATAATCTAATTGTCTTTGTAATCTTTTGTGCTTTCTGTATTAATTGTGAATGTGTCAGTTGTCAATATGTCATTGTTTATGGCAGGTTAATCTATTCAGACCAGGTGACCAATCAGATGGCCTGACCTAACAGGTGTCTGTGTCACACTTGAAGCTTTCCAACACCAGCTTGGTCGTACTAAATCATTGGCTTTGGGAGCAGAGTATGCAGATATTCTATCTACTATAGTTTTTATCCCAGACATATTGTTATTTTTGGATGTCCCTGGTCTCCTGGACTTCTCCAAACTGTTGACGTCATAGTATGCAGGAAAAAAGGGGCACCATTATTAAAAAAAAAAAAAAAAAAGTGGATATTAGTGGCTGTGGAAATAAGTTGCATCAGTCCAGCCTACAGCTTGGTTTAAGCTCTAAACTAGGCTGAAATGGACAACTGCAGCTACAAGCTTTAACTCTGCCCATTGTAACCAGATAAAGCCACAGCCAAACTGGGCTATAATCTACCAAGTCATTGCTGTGTGTTATCATCAAGAAAATACACAATACTGCGTTCAAAATAAATCTCCTCAGTTGGTTATGCATGAGTGAAAACAGAGCCATGAGCTAACTGGCAAGTGGTGTGTGTGGCATGAAGGTGGCTTCTCTGTAAGAGATAAAATTTCACTCAACGAAGGATAATCACCAGTCGGGTAGAAATCAAACAGGGAGAGTTAAGACTATGGCAAATAATAAGACTATGCTAACATTAACTGTTGGCTTTCTTGTAACATGTTAGTTATAATGCTACAACTACCATTTAATATGATACTATACATATGCTAACATAATACCATGCTTAACTTGACAGAATCAAAAGTATGATTCATACAAATTAAGTCAAAGTTACGTCTGGCGCATGATGCAACAATTATACAAGAAGATGTTATTAATTAAATGGTAATTTTGGTTTTCCCTGTTTCTATTAGTCCATTGCTCCACCCACAGCTCAGCTAACCAGTTAACCAAGCTCATGAATGTGTTGTTGCCACTAGAATAATTCAAGCTCCCTCATTGAGGCCAGGTGGAGTGGGCGGAGCCAACAAAAACAGGTCCATGACTTTCCTCGGTGAGATTATGGGGTTAGACAGCTACAATTAGGCTTAAGTTTGAGTTTATACACATGTCTAAATTTAGACACTTAGAGCTTAAAACATCAACCCTGTGACCAATACACACCTGTGGAAATGTATTGGCATAGGTGCGTGCATGGTCAGGAAATCTGTTCATATGGCAGTATTATTCAGAGATGGGAAAAAAAACTGTCGGCTTGTCCCGATAATGACGCTTTTGAAAGATATCGATTCTCAGAGGAGGGAATATAATACTCATATTAGCAGAGATGTAATCTGATTAAGATTGGCTCCCACCAGTCCTAAAATATGAGAACCAATTAAAAGTGATGCTGAAATTCACAGCCTGTCCAGACTAGTAGGAACGAGCCTGGCACTCCACGCAGTTTGTGTCAGCTAGGTGTAAAATAAGGGACAGGGCTATGGGCTTATCATTGCAAAGAACAACCCTTTTATAGGGGTGTGAACACAACCTGATTTGCAAAGCTCACTTGCTCAGTGCGTCAATGACCTCTGTGATACAGATTCAGCCCGACTGCAATTATCATTTGCCAAGCCATGAAGAAAGTCGAGATTTGTTGTAGCACATTACCAACACTTTTTTCGTCTTTGTTGTTGTGGGAAATTGCCGTCTTTGTAGCATGACACCTAGCCTCTGTTGGCTGAGAGAAAAACAGTTCACACCATTTCTCTGCTTTTCTGAGAAGTTGAACCCTTCAAGTCTTCAGAATGCTCTGCTCTGCCAAAACAGCCAGCAGGTGCAGCGCTTTCTTCTTCAGAGTGAATGCTTTTGTGTCCCTTGTCGTCAAGAGTCAGAAGATACCGGAAGAAACAAAACACTGTGTGAATGCTGGCTGTATGTGTCAAAAGATTAACCAGGGACCCCCTAAATGCTCTATGTCCCAGTATAAGTGATTTTTTTTAAATTTTTTTATTTATTTTTTAAATGGGTCATAAAATCTGTAAAATCTGTTGTGCAACCATAAACGCAACCACTGATTTATTTATTCATTCATTGTTTCTTTATTTGTTTTCATTTTCTTCTAATTGTTTTTGTTTTCTGTTCAGTTTCAATATGTACATTTCGACCAGGCTCTGTAATTTCTTTAATGAGTATGTAATCATTTGTTCATGTGTTTTTTGGAGCTGTGTTGGATTTGATCAATCAATCAATCAACAATCAGTGCCCACAAAGTAGCACTTACTATCAACACAAAGCACAAAGTCATAACTTTTTCGTTCAAGTGCCAAGCCATGCAAAAACACCTCATATCTTTTTCACTGTCAACCATGCTCCTTCCCCATTCAGTATGTAAGCCACTACTTACCTCTCTCTCTCATTACACGACCCCGCTCTGCTCCCATAGCTCTATTCACTATTGTGCACAGGGGTGTCCCGCTGAACCTCATTCTACATCCAGGGCTGCTGGCTGTGGCAAAGATTTGATACAAGTTTTCTATTCAGTCTACCTATCCATTTACATTTTCCAGTCTCACCTGCTTAGTTCCTGGAAGGAGCTTACACCGCTGAAGGGAAGATACACAAATGCACATTTGCTCATATGTAAGCAGAAAAGCACCACATACACACAAATGCATTCATACACACAGGCAAACAAACGCATATGTGCTCCATAGGGAACACACACACAAAAAAGATCATATTGTAGGTCATATTTCCTTTCCATTATATTTGTGGCTGTTGTTTTTAATTGCTCCAAGGACTTATTCATAGGAACATGATATGAAACAATATATTATGATACAATATGTTAAGACATGAAGCAGTATGATACATTACATTACATTATATATTATATGATATGATAAATTACATTAGGGTATGATATGACACAATGTGATGCTGTATGATAACACTTTCTTAATTGAATTGCTATGAATTTGTCTTGCATCATTAGCCACAGTATCACCTACACACAAAAGCACATATTTATAAATGCAGCGTATGTTCACTCTGTGTCAATTAAGTCCAAGCCCTGTTAATAAAATCAAGCAAAAAATGGTTGCTTGACAAATATAGCACACCACAGATAGACTACAAATGTCCTTGAGACCAGTTGTACGCCACTGACTACAGCACCAGAAATAAATGTCTGATCATAGAACCAGAAGTAAACAGCTGACTGCACAACTGGAAACAAACAAGCAACTATGAGGCCAGAAATAAATGATTGGCCCATGGAGCTGGAACTAAACTGTTGATCACAGGAGAGTAGATAGATGACCAATTATCAAGTGCTGAGAAGGCAAGGCTCCAGGGCTTTGACATCCATGAGCTGCCTCTGAACAGACTTGATCATTGTGAACTTGCTGTCTAAACTGACAGTCCCTGAGGAAATGGGTCAGTTCTTCCTAAAGGTTAGAGTCTGTCACTCCAGGGGAAGGAGGTCAGCTGTTCACTGGGATTACAATCAGACAGTGCTTAGGTAGACACTGAGTGACCAGTGAAAGGTTAGACAAGAAGATTTGTTGGGTTTGATAAGGTTTTCAACACAATATATTATAGCTCATTTGTGTCACAGTAGTTAATAACAGCATTATATTTCTGTAGGTGTAAGGCTGTCTGTGACTGCACATTAAAGCAATGCTATAATAAGTAAGCCAACTATATCTTAAAGGTTTTAAATAAGAAACTTACTAAGAATAGTCATTAATGTTAGTTGATAATTGTGTGATTATGGCCAGAAAGCAGTTTGTGGATGTGCAAAATTTCGGGCCTCCAGTACATTTTTTTCCCTTGTCAGCAGTATTTAAACAACATGCCATTTGTCAGATAGGTGGGAATTAATGAATGAAGTGTGCAGGCAACCCCTGATGACATAACAGGTTGCCAGAGCTAAACAACATAACGAATATTGTGCAGGAGGAGAGATGAAGTTCTGATAATGAGCCAATCAATTATGTGACCGAGTGACAGATGGCTCTAGCCAATCAGCGAGGCCAGCTCACCGCCTGCTAAATGTCACAGGAGGTTTTGTCTTCCTGTTTTCCATTAGAGTCCACCACCAAAAGTGAATTACCATCAAAGAACGGAGGACATATGAAACTGGGGCTGTGGTTACACCTGTCATTTGCAGTGTGACCTAGCATGCACTATCACACAGGATGTATTAACTGTCAGGCGCGTACTCTTTCAGGATGGATCGTGAGCGTGTTGAGATCGGGTCAGAAAATCCATGTTGAAGTGGCCAGGTTTGCATTGCCATTGGATGTGTTGATATAAATCCAACCACAGGACGTGTACTGTGAGCAATTTCATTATTAACAGCCAAGATTCCTGCATCTGCTTGGATCTGCTCAACCACTGCCAACTGTTCAGACTTTTTAGCCCCAACAGTTGCGAGCTTGGCATCTGTCTTGCAGCCTTTGACTTCACAAAGCTCTCGTCAGCGGCGAAAAGCCTTGTTATCTTCCTTGCTGCCACTGTCAACGTTTTCTTCAGATTTCTTGGGCTCTGCAATGATTTCTGTACTGAAAACAGATAGCGAACTAGCTGGTCACAGTTGCTACTGGTGACGTCATGCCGTAAAGCGTTATGCCCTGTCTGAGATCAGCCCCACCAAACTTCCATGGTGCAGGAATAGGCTTTCAGGGTGCAGAGTGGCCCTGACAGAGACACCACTCTACTCATTACATGACAGTGTAGCATTGAAATGATGTTGAAGCTGTTTTTAGGCAAAATTGTCACACAGAGTTGCTTTAAGTTTAAGGATGGTTTTACATTACTGCTGCTATGCATTTTGCCATATTAAATTTGGGTTTATGCTCTTTCAAAGTAAAAGATTGGATGTCAAAGACATCCAAAGCAGTGTCATTTCTCACAAATAAACCCAAATCAAGGAGATATTATACATATAATGTAGAGCTGGACTTTTAAAAAATGTTCAGAAGGGTAATTTATTTGTCAGGAAGCCATTATTCATTGCTTGTGGAATATGGATTCGGCAAGCATTGAAAGGACAGCTGTAACCACAGCCCTTGGGTTTGTCAAGGCTACAGACAAATCTGACTTGTTTCTCAAATCCCATAACTGACGGGCCATACTTATTTGCCAGTGATTATACAGATTTGTGTTCAGGCAGTGTTGAAATATCTACCATAGAAACTGAATGAGCCATTAAATTTCTATGCTATCTACATTGGTTGCTGTGGTAACGACATAGGCATGTATGCATACTGCAGCTGATGATGTGTTTTTCAAATGCAGGAGCAGAACAAAAAGCTGCAAAAAGGGAATACATATTATCATTTTCACTGCATTTACGCCAGACTGTTCAATTTTTTTAAATTTTTTGTGCTATGGACGTGACGCCACCATTGGGTGTCACACTACAAGTGACACTAAACAGCTTGAAAGCAGTTTTGAGTGGATGGAGCGGTCAGACTCATCTGAAGAAATTTGATTTGAATCTCATCTCACATCATACAACTGTGGCTTAAATATGACTTGCAAAAAAAAAAAAGATTCCAAGACTTTTTGCCATTCAGACTTGATAAAATCAATCTCACTCTAATCTGGATTATGCCAACAATCAAATTAGGGGTGACAGTCTGAACAAGGCCTAATGGGGATGACTGAATCAATAGCCAGATCCACAAATCAAGTGTTTTCATGAAGCAGTAATTTTAATGTTGTTGGTTTTTTTTCTTTTTCTTTTTCTTAATTAGACTGAAAGTGCTGCTCAGGAGGTGTTGATATACATGTCTAGGACAAGAACTGCTTCTCATTCTACTCTCTCTCTCTCTCTCTCTTGTTTTGCATACACACACTGACAGACACAGTCACTGTCAGAGGCACAGGAGCCAGCGGAGTGGACATAGGTATTAGTGCTGTTTTGCTGTAACGGCAGAAAGAAAGTGAAACCTTGTTCCAGTTGACTCAGTGTGAATAATAACACCTGAGAGGAGCAGCAATAAAACTGAACATTGTTGAAAAGCTGAACATATGGTTTACAATCACTGTTATTGATCAGCAAACAAAGATGTCACATATTTAGCAGTCTAAGACTAATGCAAAGGCTTACAAATATAAATTGTTTCTGTATGTATCGATATGATAGGATACTAGAACTGATATTACTTGGTATCAGATTAAAAAGAAGATCAGTGGTATTCCATCCCTAAAAACTAATCAAACATCGCTATAATGTCATCAGAAAGAAACTGAAATAACCAAATACTGTATCGCTGTATAAAACAGGTGATTAGTTTTAAGTGTCAGATGATTAGGATGTGGTCTCTGCATTTAGTGAACTAACAAGGACTAATGCCAGCAAAGCTAAGTTTTCTTGGGAAAATTTGCTAGCAGTCTTAGGCCCTTAGTCAAATTTAATGAAACTCTTCCAGTGTTGAAGCAGATTTGTATGTTAAATAGCCAGAATCCCCTCAGACTGCAGTGTATCAACGAGACATAAGGGGAAAGGCAGTGAATTGAACATCAGCTGAACACTGCTACTGACAGGTATGGACAATAATCAGTCATGACTGGTCTTTGCAGAGATTGATATTGCAGTTAATTAAATTAAATACCAGTTAATTAACATGCACATTGATTTGCAGCTGCATTATAGTGAGCGATGATTACATGTAAGTAGGCTGATTATGTCTTTAATTTGTTAGGTAAAAGGTATTTATGCTAATTGAAATTACTGCTAGTTACTTGTGGAGAAAGAGTCCGCTAATTGGGCTATATTTAATATTCAATTACAAATCACAGCCTCTAAAAATATAGTAAGCTGAGACCATCTCCCTACACCAGGCTGTAATACCTTCAGGCAATATTACAGAGAGTACAAGAAAAAAAATGTTCCTCACACAGCTCTTCTTTAACATTTCATTTGTTGTGGGATTTCTTTTGTTCATTCATATGATTTTGAATTAGTCATGCTTTGTTACTTCCCTGTAAAACTTAAATCCGAACAACTAAATAGATTTTGATACTGTGACCCGCTTGTGCTGTCTGAGTTAGACGCTTTTGTGGTTTCACAGAACTTCAGAATTACCTTAAGCTGCTTAGCATATTATAGGGAAATTATTTATTTCCTCTTTATCTATTTATTTATTCATCGCTTATTGATACCATGTTTCTGCCTTGTTCTTACCTTTGCTACCTCAGGACAAACATGCATATTTTATGCCATGTATTTTGCCTTTGTCTCTATTTGCCCTCAGTTCCTGTAAGGAACCTATACTGGTCCTTTTGTGGTTCCTTGATTAACACTTTTAACAGCTCATGTTACATAGAAATAAGTGCTAGACATACCTCTTACAGGCTATGCTCCAATTATGTACGTTTATCATTACTTTCTATCTGGTTTTTATATTGGGTAACACTAGTCCTAGAATGTTTTTTTTTTTTTTTTTTTTCCCTGTAATTGCACTTGACAAACAACCCACTGGCTCAAGTAACCTTTTATTGACTTGTCTCTCCTCAGAGTGGTGCTGGTCCTGCTGGTGCAGAGGCAGCACATTTGCCGGAGAAGCATAAAAGGTCCTGGCTTCGCACACCCTCCCCCCACCCAGGCGCCACGATATGTAAATTTAATGATCATAAAATTTCTTGGGAGCAGCAGGGGTGACAGAACATATCCCATGACCAGAGAGGCTCAGGTTCCGTCCCACCAAGAGATAGGAAGAGGTGTGTCCTTCAGCAAAACACTGACCCTGTATTTGTTCACATGTAACAGGAGCACTAAAATAGAAACTTAAAAAAGGGGGGCATGCAAACTGATATGTGCATGTGCTTTTGTATTGTTGTGCTGTCCCAATCATAGTGTGTATCATTGTGTAAGACGTGTGATACATGTGGATCTATGCAATATTATTTTTAGTTTTCACTTTTCTCATGCTGTACAAAACCTCGCCAAGTTATTAATGAACTTCATCAGGATTTGTCTTTGCCTTGTCTATAATAAATGTGGTTGCATTTTAAACAGCACTGTCTGAACTTGACTGGTCCAGCACTTCAGCATAAAGAAAATCCAACCATGAACTCTGATGTCAAGGGTTTTTTATTAGTTATTGCAGTCAGTACCAGATATTGTAAATGCACAGCTTAAGCCCCTAATGGAAATGAGAGTATGAGAGGAGAGAGAAAATGCTAATGTAGTTTAGACATCTATGCCGAAGACATCTACTGTATATGCTGAGGACGTCTTAGGAAAAAGCAAACTGTGTTAATTCCATTTGGACCTGTAGTGGTGGCTAATTAGATTACTGCTTAAGTGTCATGTTTGTCAGGTTTAGAGATGTAAATGGAAAGCATTAAATGTATCCTCTAAGGCAACATATAAAGAAGGTAGCAAGTGATCTCTCTCTGGCTACAGCTCGTATGCAGCGTTGAACGGAATTTGTGGCCGATTTAATCCAATACAGATCGTTACTGACCCACATGGCTTTGAGTATGTGAGTGGTTTGCATTTAAGTAACCGAATATTTGGTGCTACAGTGAGCTCTGTAAGTATTTGGACAATGAAATGCTGTTTGATATTTTATCTCTATTCTCTCTTTTCTTTGACTGTATATTGGAGCAATGCTAATGAGGTTAGACAGCTTTAATTTGCAGGTTTAATTAATAATTTAACAAAGCATCTTATTTATATATTCATCCATTATTGTGTGTTCTCTGTTTTTTTTTTTTTTTTTTTTTTTTTTTTTTTTTTTTTGTTGCTGTTAGATCCATTATGTGCATGTGCTGCCAGGAGACACATGTCTAAGTACCTCTCCATGAATAAAGGGGATGTGTGGCTCCAGCACCATGGACAGAGGCCAGCAGCATTGAGGCAGAGCTCACCTGTTCAGCCCCACAGCCAACTCCGCTCTGCTCTACCCTGCCAAGCTACACCACAACCAGCTGGTGGCAATCTTCAATTACAACACCTGAGCCGCATTAACTCATCAGCCCCAGCCCCTGAAGCCAGCAGGTGCACCAGGAAGAGGCACAGAGCTCACTGGTACCTGTGGGCAGGGCCTGGCAGCCAGGTTTCCTGAGAGAGAAAGGTTTAATAAATTCATAATGTTGGCTTTCTCCTCAAGTAAATATGGAAGACGATTTCTGATGAAATCTTGAAGCCAAACATGACCTGTTGGTCTACTACTGAATCACACTGCAAGTATTAAAAAAGAAAAAAAAAAAAAAAAAAAAAGTGAGTGAGTGAAAAAAATATGTTCAATTATGCTCAGTTATGTTCATGATGCACTGTTACTGTTACACGTGTTGCTATAATAACATCCTATTAAGGTAATGAACCATTCATGTAATAATTTGCAGCCAATAGTGTAATAATCATGTTAATGTAGTAATTTCCCATTAGTGTAACTGAAGTTTGCTGCCATTAATGTAGCACCTTCAGCAGTTATTACATCATTGCATGATGAAAGATGAAATATAAAAGTGGTATTTGGTAATATTTGTAAGTTTACATTGCTAATCATAGAGTTTTAGGATTATATTCATTTAGTCATTTTGCTTTAGCACTATATTACATCATTTAGTAATGTTAGCAGGTAAAGGATACTACATTAACTGAAGGTAACCTTTGTTAAATTAATGGGAAATTTATTATGCTAACAAATGAAGTATATGTAGAATGTAATGTCACTGGAGCCAAAAGTTTGATTTTGCTGACTTTTTTTGTCTCTTTTGTTTTGTTTTGTTTTTCTAACTTGTTACCCCATATCTCCTCAAAATAATTAAATTTCTGTAGCAGTGATAAGAAATGCCAAAAGGCTTGGAAGATGATAGGTTTCATATGTCTGAAACAACCGGAATATCTTTAACCCAAACCAAATACGTACATACATAAATAAACAATTAAATAAATAAATGCAACATAATCTGACTTTAGGATATTACATAATCTGATTTTTTTTTTTTTTAATTAATATAGCTAAGTACACCTAATTAATTTAATCTTCCCTATAGCCATTTGGCTATTTTATAGTAAAACCAAAAGACCTAAAGTCAAGTGTCACAGCTTAACAACCACAATGTTTGATAGCAGCTGAAGATATGTTGGAGGACTTTTGACCGCTGGCTATGTTGGAATCATTTTTTGTAACAGAGCCAGTGACTTTGTGGCTGATTACAATGTTTAGGACTGTATAACTTTAAATTGCCCTGATATCAGCAATTACATTTGACCCCGGCATGTGGCACTATTATAAAAGGTCTGTCAATACAAATGGATAGCTTGCAGGTAATTGAGTAATGATGGAGAGTGAGCTCAGGTGGGAGGTAATAGAGTGTTAAATGAGTAATGCATAGCTGCATGTACACAACAGAGTAGGGAGTGGTTATACTAACTGCTTTCAGCACAGTCTTACATATATTTTCTATTTTTAGTGTGTGTGCTGTATGTTTGCATGTTTGTGTGAGTGAAACTGGGAGAGAGCAGCTGACGGATCACATTATGAAAAAGATTAAATTAGGGAGGTTGTCGCACATAAAACACTGAGTAGTCTTTTTTTGAAAAATTATCAACTTAAAGCAAATCTCCTGTAATGATGTTTCACTTAAAATTGCTTCATCAATCCTAATGCTACAACAGCATCCTCGGTACATCAGAGTCTGACCGCTGATACATATTACTGGGTATAATAACTCTCAAAGGCTTATAATCCACATACATTCTTGCTATGTTTGTGTCATCAATCATTTATACAAGCATGGGCATAAATGGATGAGGAAAAAATGCCATGCTGTAATTTTTGAAATTGTAGGGTACATGTAAGGATGCAGATTTGGATACATCACCATTGCATTTTTCTCCTGTTGTGGTCTAACCGTGGTGATGTGGTGAGAACATTGTTTTGCTTAATTGAGCACAGAGCAGGCTTTAAAAAGCATCACAGTAACACAGAGACACAGACACTAAAATGACACCTGATCCATGTTGCATTTATATTCATGGTTCAAACAAACATGGATTTTGAGGACATTTATCTGTATAGCAACCATAATTCAGGCTTCTAAAAGCATAGCTCACGGCTACATGGTTTATTATATAGAGAGCAGATGTAGCTTTAAGAAGCATTGCTATTTGACAGTATTTAATTGGAGACTGCATTTCAAGACAGCCAGCCCTGCCGCTGGTTTTATTCTAATTGCCAGCAGCAACGCACTTAATGAAGCGAGTGGTGAAGAGTGTGGGTAAAAGAGTGAGAGTGACCAGGTTTCCAAGGCAACAACAGCAGTAGCCAAGTAGTGTTTTCATCTTGAGGAAAAGGCTACAGGAGAGCAGTGTTTCCCTGCAGTGCCTCCTGCAGCTCTATAATGAACATCTATACGCTAATAGATATGTTCACAGACATGTTTCAGAATGGAAAAATACATTAAGCCCTATAAAATGAGGCTTCCACTTTCCACCGGCTGAACTGTATGTTCTCCAAATCTGAGGATTAGAGTTGTTTAGGCCACTTCTGAAGTACAGTGATGCACCAGCTGGGAAGTAACTCTGGAGGAAGAAGGCTTTGGGGCTTTTCTTGCGTAAAATCTGAATGTGGAAATACATTTTTGTTATTTTTTTTTCCACAGTTGAGAGTTAAAGGTTTAGGATTAGTTACCCTGCTGTCTCAAAGGTATAGTCTCACTGTAATTTCCTTGGCCTCCAGAAGGTGTCAGTTTGCACTGGTTCAACCACTGATGTGGCTGAAACAGTGCATTAATAATACAGGGCATTAATAATACCACTGCAGGTTGTATTATCTTATTAGATTTACTGAAATTGCCTCAGTTTGATGAACACTCTTAATTTGACTTTTGCAACCAGCTCACATCTTGCCACAGTGCAAGTCAGTCAACTAAACTGTAAGAATACTACCATCTGTAAAACTGAATTATAAGTCTGGCCGTTCATGAGATATGTATTGAGTTATTGACTCGATTTAATGTCTTCTTCAATTTATCATCTTCCTGGTCTCATCTTTATTGTGTTGTCAATTACCACACGTTCTCAGGTCTCCCCTCTTCCCCGTAACACTAAGTGACTCACCTGAATAGCAATGTGAACACTTCCACGAGTCCAAAAGCAGATAATAACCATAACACTGAGACAGCACATCCCTCAAGTGAGAGGGACTCCTGCAAAAAGTAGACACATTAATAATTGATAGGTAGACAGCCAGCAGTACAGTGCAATTCTGAGAAGCACTGTGCCTGCCCTTACACAGGAGAAATTTCCAGCAGCAAATAGGTCGTGAAGGTGCCGGTTATGTCATCGCTCACCACAACTGTGGAGTGAAATACGTAACAATTCAGATAGACTAATGAGCTGGAAAACAAAGCCTCTTACACTAAGGTAAAACTCATTGGAGAGTATATTATGATGTATATTATAGTGCAGAAGTAACAATCTAAACAGTGTTTCTGAGGATACAAAGTATCTATTAATAGGGAAAAGGGCGACATTGTGATTGAGAAGTTTGCCTCAGCCAAAAGACACAATAAACAGTCATCAGGTTGCTGGAACTTTGCCTGCACTCATCAGTATGCTACACTGCTACTATTGACTTTTGTAAACCTCCATGCTGGTACTTGTTATTCCAAGTCTGGATATATCTAGGTTTGTAGAGTGTTTTGTATAGCAGACTACAGCATCCACAGTCCACCAGTCGTTGTGGTGTAGTTCGCAGGAAATTGAAGTTCAAGCTTTTGTATCCTTTTATGTTGCTTAAAAAAACACTTGTCGAGCCTGACTGCAACAAATGATGTACCAGAGCAAACTAGCTGTCCCATGTCTAACTCAAACCTCACATGCAGCTGCAAATGTGCTATCACTGCTCAGCAAGTTTGCCCTAACTTGAAATAATACCATGGATCCAAAATGTTAAAAGACAAGCGGGCGTGGGATAGTATGAAGCTTTCCTGCAGCATTACATGTGGTATGTTTTGCTTCTGTATCTCTACGGTTTGTCTAATTATACAACTTGAAATAAATGAAGTATCTGAAATAAGCTTTCCTTTTGGCCATTGTAGACAGATAGAGAGCACCAAGCTGAAGAACTCAGTTGCTAATCCCCGCTGATTTCATTCCATTACATTTGTATTACCAACTGAACATTTAAATAGCTATCTCTGTATTGTATTTAGAAGTGTGTGTGCGTTCGAGCATACACGTGTGCATATGTAGATAAACTGCTCTAATCTTTTAAAGTGTGGCCTTGTCGTGACAGCAAATAATATTATACTGCCTATTATTAAGCAGTCTTGTGCAATTATTAAATGTTATAATCCTGGACTTGTTTTGATGTGATTTCTGTTTTTTTTTTTTTTTTTTCCCTTTTTTTCCCCCAGCACCGTGATAGCAAATATTGCAACAGCTTACACAATTAGTCAACATTGTGGCATTTACATCCTGACAGCAAATACTGAGTCTGATGGCAACCTTGCACCACTATTTTTAGACAAAGACCAAGCAGATTGTACTTTATTACCTTGTGGCTTAAACAAGAATGAGAATTCATTTCAATAAACACTTGATATGCAGGCAGCCTTGCCTCCTCTTGAGTAGCCGCTTAGGACTGCTAAAATATTCTGCTTATTATTTGATGAATATGTCGTTTCAGTTCAACTGGATTCTATCATGAAATTCTAAATGGCGTTACCAAACTGTGAACTGTGTGATCTATCATGTTTTGGATGAGTGTGGAAAATCAGAACATGAACCTCAAGGTCCAACTACCTGTGTTGAGCTCTGTGACTGTCTTATGGTAAAGGCGGGGGGGGGATACAGGGGGAATAGTTACCTTCATCTAACTCCAGATGAGTTAACACACACTCTCAGCCAGTGTAATTGTTCAGCGGTCTCAGGACGCCTATAGCATCTCTTTGCTCTTTGAAGTTCAAAACAGTCTGTCCACTTCCAAGTAAATATCATTTGAAGTTGACCAGACCTCTGCTGCAGGAGTGTGTCAGGTAATTTCCAAAGGCAGTGTGCTAGAAAGCTAGAAAACCTAAGCAGTGCCCTGAAGTTTGGCCTGAACTGGTACTTGGATTACTTCCACAGTAAATGTCTCACTTAGCATCATTAATGCTGTTGCCTTTTCTTTGCTTTAGTTATTATTCATTTATTTTGCTTTAGTCCGCCACTTTCCTCGTTCTTAACTGTAATGTCATTTGTGTCATTTGTGTCATCTTCATCTTTTTTCTTTTTTCCCACAACCACACTTTACATGTTTGTTTTTCCTTATCTCAGACTTTGTATCATCTGTGCTATAATTTTAATTTAAAAATAATGACTACTACTACTACTAATAATAATAATAATGAATATGATTAATAAGAAGAATAAGACAGACATGTCCGTAAATAGTGACACATCCAAACATTTCATATTCCATTTTGCATTTACAGCCTTTAGCCTATACTCTCGCTGAGTGAATTTAACTGAGTGCAGCAGACTAAAATGAGGAAAATTATTAACAGAGAGGGTCATTGTGCCACCACACTATTTATGTGATGTTATGATATGACTCTGACAGAGAATCTCTGGGAACAAAAAATAAAACAGCACCTGAAAGCTTTGTCTTGTACACTGTCTGTGAAACAGGTCTGAAAATGCCTCCTCAAATAATGTTTCATCACCTTTGCTCACACAATTTAATACTGTGATATCTGTGTAACAATAATTAAAAGTCAATTAAGTCCCTTGCTAATATCAAACCGCTGCAGAAGGTCATACAGCATGTACACCCAGACACGGTAAGAGCTTGCTTTCATTGAAAGCTTTCAGCTGTAGGTCGCTCTCTATTCATTCCTGATAGAGCATTTTAATTGAAATCCCCCCTCTCTTAATCTAGCATGCACACAATATCGCAAAAATAACCTCACACAACTATCGTTTAAGCATCACTTGAAGAAATTTGCCTGGTAGGTCTGCATGGTAGAGATTATCCACTTTTGGCACACTTTTTTCCTACCACCAGTTTCATCAGTTGACACAGGTTCTGGGACTCCCACACTTGAAGCCCCTTGAATGTGTCCCTCTCAATATTCCAGGCCTTCCTGACTTGGAAATGAAGCACTGAACCCCACATGACAAGAATACTAGTATGTCTTAATGAGCCTGGGTCCCAGGGTGAGACACGTTTTACACAATTTAGGTCCAGGGCTGCTAAACCCTGTGTAAAATATTAAAAACCCTTAAAAAATCAAGAACTGCTGCACAACACTCAACACTCAGAGAGTGAAAAAAAAAGAAAAATACTGACAGCGTTCATTTTTTCCCTGAAGTGATTTTATTACAAAGTTCATGAGGACTTACAGTATTACAAGAGAATTTGTCAACATGCGAAAACAGAACAAAGCAGAACACAGGAATTTTAACAAACTGGTAAGATAAGACAATCCACTGTTCACAATAAACATAAAAACTGATTAAGTCCTCAGGAGGTGGGAGTCGGTGAATGACTACAGTGCAGGCATAGAACGGCCACATTCACACTGACTCAGCAAAGGTCAATCCAACCAAGGCAAGATGTGCACATCTCAAGAAAACATGTTACAATTTTTATATGCCATCGGCTTTTTGTCAGAACTTTTAGAAAGCTTCACTTGTATGTACATAAAACTGTACAAAAACATGGCATCACAAGCATTTTGTCCTATATAAATATACCAACAATTAGGATAACAACTAGGTTCTCTCCTGCAAAGACATATTTTCAAGGCAATTGTCTTTGTTCTAGATGAACTGTGAAAAAGATGAAATGTTCAATTAATTTCAGTTCGTTTGGGAGAGGGCTCTTGAACAGGAACCAGCACTAACATCTCAGAAAAAAAGAAACAGTAAACAGTTTCTACCAATTATCTTTGGAATTCATGCTAAACTCATAGCCTGCTTGACAGCAGACATGGGATTGTGGAGATCTATGTACACTACACCATCAAGAGATATTTTTTTTTATTATTTTCACAACCAGTTTGCTAAGAGTCTTTGATCAGTAAGAAAATTCCCTTGACAATTTCGGTACTGTACTTTGTCCATCTGTCCACAGAAATGATCACCATACAATACACACTACAGAGAGGCAAAAGATACTCAAGTGAATTCAACATGAAATCAATGCTAAAGTACAAATCAAACATTATTTGACATACTGTTGAGTGTATTTAGGTGCTTCTGTCCTCTTACTATTCTGTGTTTCAGAGAGGGGAGGGGGGGTTAGTAAACACAGTTAATTCAGCATGAGTTCAAAAGAAAGGTCAAACCCTGTGATACATTGTTCCAGAGGTGTGAAGCGGGTCATATTGGCTGTAGTAAAAGAGTCCAACTTATTGAGACAAGGGCGGAGGAGGCCCTGGGAAAGGTTTGTTTTGTATGGACTCAAACCAAACTCACTTAGTTCCCATCAGAGTAACAACCGGCAATTACGACTTATCAGCTTAGAGCAACCCCGTTTAAATCGCGCATTTTCAATCAAAGAGACAAATCTGAAGATACATTCCAGATTCACCAGAGAGGAAAAAAAAACATATAGGCTGGAATCAGGTAACCCCAGAGATTATTATCTTGACAGAAAGCAGTCAGAATGAGTGAATCTGAATTGCGTAAAAGCGGCTAAAAAAGATTAGGTTGTGATAGAGGCTATGTGACACTGGCTTTATCACTCATTGCTATCTTTCACACTTGTCATTAATTCCAGGTCAGCGATCCTTACCCGCCGCTTTCAGTTTGTGAAGCGGCTATCCACAGCACTGAGAGGGAGGCTCGGGGGGCTACGGGGGCTTAATCACAGTGTATCATGACTGTTGTTTGAATTTTATTTCAGTCGCTAAATGGCTTTGAAAACAGCATAATGTGCTTTTTCCCCCTAAAGGCAGGATAATCGCCCACCTTATTTAATCATGGCCATGTCCAGTAATTTCCATATGTTTTCAGCTTAATTATTCTAAACGCAGCATTCAATGGCATCATGATGAGGTAAGTGCTGATAAAAATACCCCTTTTAACTGATTGTAGCTCTGCGGGTGGATTTGCATTATCTGGCGGGTGTGTTGTCCTGGGGGTGTGCTCACACATGCCCCGGCTCAGGACTCATTACTCACCCTAATTAGGAAATGTCCATTCCAGGCTCTACCACCCTTAGTCAGAGCCACTATCTCACTATGGAAATACTCCACAGAGGTCAAAAAAGAGAGGTGAAAGGTATCCACAAATCTAATCAAATCAATGTTTAAATCAAAGACATTGGCTCGTTCTTGCAACGCTGTGAGGCAAGCTAGTGTAGTCATCATTAACATCCAATTACTGACTAACTGATAGTGTCCTTCAGATATATCCTTCAGAATCACTTGGAAAATCTTTGTAAAGATAGATAAAGCCCACAGGCGTGCCCTATTTTTTATTCTCTGCTCAATCGCGAAAAGGAGAAAAATGCTTAACAAGGTAATAAAGAATGCTGTCCTCGATACAAAAGAAATAAGAACTGACATGAGTGGCAATAAATTGCACCCGACTCCTATTACCTCACCCTTATTTAACGCGTTGTATCTCAATATTATTCTACACGTGCAGGTATGATTAACTCACATGGAATCAAATAGTTATCCTGATCTTTTTTTCCTGTATATATATATATATATATTTTTTAAAACACGTTCACAACAAGGCCCCTGCCACCAACCTTTAATTTTCAGTGAGCACAATCATCTTTTGAATTCACCTCTGCAGACATAAATACCAAGTGAGAATAGGATCCTTTAGAAACAAAGCAACGAGTCTGAATATAGAGCACTTACCTATCTTACGCTCATGATATGTAACTTCTGAAAGTAATCTCCATCACTCCAGTGGCTCTCAGGACTCAAGTGCCCTGTTCTGAATGCTCATGCAAATACCTCCTTATGCATTCATAAGATCTATTGAAATTCATATGGATCGTGAGGGGAAAACACTATGAGCTTATAGAGGCAAGGGTTATAATGGACTGTGACCTCTGTGGGGATGTAACTGAGCTACAGGTGAAGCGGGTCTGATTGTCACGATAGAGAAGCGCTTTTGAAACGGCAACAGTGGTACAATTTCATCAGCAGTGAGTGAGTCACAAGGTTTTCACTCAGAGAAGCCAATCAGAATTTATCTTGTAACTGCTTTGGGGTTAGTCAGTGTGACTCGGGGTGCTGGGGCCAAGTCGACCGCTTTCATGATGAACGATAGGTCACAGTGCTGAGAGTCGGTGGAACATAATGTCAGTTTAAATGTTGCCACACAGCTTTCTCCACCAGTGGCAGAGCTCTACAGGGAGCAGAGGTAAAGGTCAGTCTACTATGATTGGGGGGTGGGGTCAAAGGTGTGTGTGTGTCTGTGTGTGTGTGTGTATGCGTGTGTGTGTGGAGTTAGACGAATGCCTTCCACAATATCTAGCTCCACTTCTGGAGATGGTTTCAATCAAGTTTAAACAGCAGCAGCAAAGAAAAGCTCAAATATGCTAAAATTCTGAGGCATTTTTTTTTTCTTTTTTTATCAGCTTATGCCAGACAAAAATATATGTAGAACACACCATTCAAATGTATTTACAGCACTGTACATTAAGTATAGACCATTGTATTTGATTGTTAATCAAATGTGTTATGCCTATTCGCAGGGCTTAACTGGCTGGCGGCCTATTGAATTTTTATCTAATAATGGCACAAGAGCACTGATCACAACTTTCAAATTCAAGAGATTGCTTCACAGACTGGGACTAACTACAAAAATCAGTAGTTACTACTTAAATAGTAATTACCATCTGTATTTCCTGATTCTTGATCTGTTTGAATAATATTCTTCCATTTTTTTTTTTTTTTTGTATAAATAAATGAATACTTCGACTATTAGTGGAATTCATAATAAATAAGCTAATAAATAAACCAAATAATTTAATGAAGAAAATGAAGAAAAACAAGTGTTCATGCCAGTGATCAAATGAATCACAGCCTATCGTTAACTACAAAAAGGGCATTGGCTTCTTCAATATATGTATGGACAGCCTGTTTCTCCTTGTGAAGTGGGGTGTGTCTTCCCTCTGTTTGTGCACCAATCGGATGAGCGTATTCCTCACAGGTAAATTTCTCTTTTTGGAGTGTGGGCAGACGGGGAGGTGGGTGGGAACTCAGAGGCTACACTCAGGGGCATCTCCTCTAGGGGGCAGTCCTGACTGGGGTCATGACCACTGCTGGAATAGGCACTGCGGGAGGGTGGAAGGCGCGACTCTCCACCCAGCCTGGCGCTCCCGTTTGCCAGACGTCCCAGGCTCCCTCTCTCCTGGTAAGGCACGAAGGTAGAGAGTTTGGGGGGGTTCCTGGTCTTGCGTACAGGGGAAGGATGCCCAGGCATCCAGCAGGCGTCTGAGTGGCCCAATTCACTGCACTCTGGTGTGCAGTTTCCGGTCATTGCCACATCAGGGAGGGAACGGATATCTGTGGGCAGGAGACAGAGAGAGAATTGCATCATCAGAGGGCTTCACAGCGATAAATATCAGACATAAATTCAAATGGAGGTTTCTTTTAAGCCTGAAAAGGCATTTGCCAGAAGAAATGGTGTCATCTACGGCACCCCATGAAAATCTTCCCCCTCTTCTTGAGGTCTATGCAGCTGTTGCTAAGCAGTCAGCAGCAGTTGCTATGTAGCAGTTGCTATGCACTCTGTAATGAGAGCTACAGTGTGTGGAGTCCACTAGTTGATACATTCAGGGGCTGGAGTGTTGTGTGTATGTGTTGTTTAGACGTATTTTGCCGTCACTGCCAAGTCCTTGGTGACAACTAGGGCAGTTTGTCTGGCATGTTTGAGATATGTTACCCTGTTGTTAACACGTTCACGGCAATGTAGTGATTTCTCTCTTTTTCATGTGACTTGTATATGTGTGCAGACACTGTAAATGACACTCCGAATATGTGTTGACATAAAAAACACGCATAGAGACGCACACTCACTTATACGCAAACAAGCAAGCGAGCATTACAGCGAGCACCCACACACATAAAATGTTTGGTTACAAAGGGAACTATGGATCCCCAGGGCAAAACCATTGTTGTATGAGTTATTGATTGACAGTGCCGAAATGAGCTCCATGTCCCTGATTATTATCCATTTTTCATTCAACTGTTCCTAATTAAATAAATAGGTCTTAGACCCAGTGACCTGATTTTTATGTACAAGCTGATAGCTCCAAAAATGAGCGTGCTTAATTTATACTCCCATCACAAAAGAGTATCACACAAATAGAGCAGCTTTATAAAACGCACATTAAAAAAAAAAAAAAAAAAAAATATGTGTGGTTTGTGTCTGAGACTACAACTGCACAGAAGAACCCATACATGTGTTCACCAGAAAATGTGCAGATGGCAGCCAATAGACCTGCTGAGCAGCCCACCTGTTGAGAAGCCAAAATATACAGCTAGAATTAAATGGAAATGCCATTCAATTTATGAATTCATCTTTATTATCCCTCCAGACTAGGACAGTTAAATCAATATTTGTGAACATGAACAACTCCCTCCCAAAGCCAGAAAGGGACAAGAGGTAAGATTCGAACCTGTGATGTCATCCACATGTAAAAAATTCTGACTCCTGTAAAAAAAAAAAAAAATTGCAGTGGTATGATGCCAAGTAGATGTACAGACGATCGCAGACATCCTGTATTTTTTGAGGCGATGGGACAGCTTGCCAAAGACTGTTAAAATTTATTTGCTGAGAACGTGGCGCACTTAATCAAGGCTACACACACGCTGAGCAGAGGGACTTTACTCCACTCAGATGGTGCAACCACAAGAGATGACGTAGTAAAGGCAGCAGTGAGAGTTCACAGCTAATAGACAAAATGCCAGCTTGACAATAAGCCTCTGACACAAACCATCAGTATTGTGCTCATGACCAGTGGCAAGATAATTATCCTGCAAAATGTCAGACCCTTGATGCTGGAAAAACTGCATCTGGGCATCAATCAATCAAAAGCCCAAGTGAGAAAGCTTTTGTATTGGCCAGGCATGTCTTGAGATTTTTAACTGCTCATTAACATTTAATGGGAAGTGATAGTTGTCATTTCATGCCCCTTATTTATGCCTAAAATTTCCATTTTCAGCGGGTAATCCATAAGCAATTGCCCCATTGTTTATTAAAATAATCAGTACTGGACAAAGACCAATGCATAGTCTGATCTATTGTTGCAGTTAATCTCTTTCCCTGTAATCCTGAATAGCAAAATGTTTAGGCTATTAAATACATTTAATTCACAACTGAGCACTGTTCTGCCTTATTCGTGGATAATTATGTCATTATGCTTAAGTGGCAAATTCATTTCTGTCTGTTTACTCGGCTAAAGTGAATTTGGTCTTATTACAAAAATGTCAATGAACTAAGATTCTTTGCAAATGAACTACCCTTTTATGGCTCGTTAAGAGAAAAAAAAAAAAGCATCATAAAGGGCGAGAGAGAGAGAGCCGTGTCCGCTGTCTCATGCATGATCAGGGGAGTGTCATTTTCTTAGCTCTACTGAGAGACCGGTCACTATACAACACCCCAGCGAAATGGACCTCTCGCTATCAAAGGTGCTCATGGGAAGACAGATGGGGAGAGCACTGAAGAGCATGCTTCTAAGCACAACCACAGTTCTGTAGCCATCTCCTCCAAAAGGATTTCACACTTGATTAAAACCTCTCCAGAGCTGCCAGGAGCTTTACACCACACCAACGAGCCTTATGTAAAATTCCACGCAGCTTCATCACTTAAATTCTGTGTACGCATAAAGGTATGTAGATTGAGTATCAGATTTCTAAAAAGCTGCACACATTGCCAGTAGGCATGTATCTTTTTTATGAATTGCAAATAGCCACGGATTTGTGCACATGTGGACAGACTTAATATCCATACACCAGGATCTCACAGTTAGCCATAAATAACTGTTGAAATATCTCACATTTGCCTGTTTAAAATTTAATTTCTCTTAAATTAATTTCTCTTTCAACCCATTCAGTTTGCAAAAGAATAGATAAAGCACATTAAAGAAACAGATAACCAAATCTTCACAATCCATAAGACTCTTAATTGACTTTGTGGTTTAATGTTGAGTCCGGAAAAATACTATTTGGATATATTTATTGCATTTATTGCAATTGAAAGCAAATGGGTCAGATGGCAAGAAGCTGTGGCAACAGGAAAAAAGGAAATTTCTGTAGGCTCCACATTGTCATCGGGGGCCAGGACATCAGCATGGCATCTAAATACATTTTTTAGCGTGCCAACGTCTGCCATTTTCTGCCAAATGTGTCAAAGCGGTTACTGCATATAAAAAGTGTGAACACAGACACCATATTGGCAGCAATTTCAGTAGGCTATCACCTCAAATAATAGGGTTTTATTCACTGTGAAAAAGTAGCTTTGTCATAATTCAAAATTTCGTACTGTTCTTAACAGACAGTTCAATGAATGAGTTGCCTCCTGTAGTATTGTAGCAATTTTTGACCCACGCAGTGTTCAAATATTAATGTTGTAATGCCTAATTTCCAATCAGCCAGGTTGTCAGTGTGTCTTTCAACATGTAGCCACTTTATATTATTACATTTATGAGAAGACATACAGTTGAGTGACATTTGAGTGATTTTTTTATATATATATTTGCCTACCTACGCCATTCTATTACACTTAAATTCACATAAAAAGAAAAAAAAATCACTAAATACTGCCAATTTCACTTTTGTGTCAGTGTTTCTCTGTAGCTATTAGCTATCTGTGGCTGTAATACCCACTCACACTAGGACAGAATGCTATCTACAGTGCGCATCATAACACACTGCCCCACTTACTGAAATAAACATAGTCCAAGTATATGGTGGACTTGTAACTTGGACATGATTCAAATGAGTCAACTGTGTAGTAGACAGGGGGGCGAAAATCTGTACTTGTCACCCACTCAAACCTGTTTCCTCCTGGACCTACACCTGAGATAAATCTGCTCGTGCTCTGGAACAAACCCTTTAGAGTTTACAGTCTTGTTTGTCATGGATGGAGAGCTGAGGTGGACAATGGAGAACAGATGGGCAAACCAGTGTACTGTTATGCCAGTGGCTGGAACAAGGAAGTGACTGGATTTAGAGAGCGAGTTATTTGGTTTTGAAGAGCGGGGAGAACACAATGCCACCCCCCACCCCCGACCCCCCCTCCGCCTTTGCACTGCAGAAACCTTCCTCTGTAGACTTAAAGGTAGACTGCACCTGTAGCTCTCTCACTTTATATTCAGCCAGTCCCATCTGCCATATCATTAAACACACTAATTTCCACTTTCTACCTGCCACCACCTTTAAAATCACATCCTGTACTCAGCCTGAACCTTAGCATTGCTTCTACAGGCACCTCCTCTGCAGCAGTGTAACATGCACTCCACAGTGCAGTAACAGAGTGGGGGTACATGCAGAGCTTAACCCCCCGGCTGACAGATACATGTGAGGGGTGGGTTTGCATGCTGCTTGCATCAGGGTGCCAGTGGGAGGTGTTGAGTGTCTGAGGCAGGCTTCCTCATCGTCTGATCCCCTGCCCACGGGCATGGGGGAAGCTGCCTCTTCCTGAGATTTCACACTGCTCCTCTCTGTTTGATTGCAAATGCTGCCTCTCCCCACCGGCTGCTTTCCAGCGTGTGCCACACCACTATGATCGATGGCGAGCAAATATGAGAGACCCACAGCTCATGGAAGGATATGGGGAATAAAAAAACACTATATTTTGGGATTATGTGGATGATATTAATAATATATTTGTGCCTCTAAATGGTTCAGATGGTAAATTACTGTACATGGCATCCAGAAAGCATCACAAAAAAAGAACACAAGATGAAATATTCCACATCTAGCAGACTTCACATGCTCTCTTGGGTCTCTAGTGTTAGCGCTGGCTATCAAAACTGGGTGTGAATGTATTCTGTGGCTGTCATGCAGAGTGGAAAAAAAACAACAAGAAGCCAGGGTTTTGTATTTCTTTAGCTGTGACATGTAAAGTCTTATTATTCAGGTACTCGCAACAGTTTCCCTCAGTAAGCAGAGGTAACCAAAAACAGAATTCTCCAGAGGAGTGCATCCGTTAGTGGGAAAATTTGCTACAAACACAAAAATATAGTGTAGACACTGACATTCTCCTTGCTCACAATAATGGAATGGAAAAGAACGGTACGAGTTGAATCAATTTATGCAATTTTGAGGACATAAAATTTGCCTATTTCCGCATTATATGAGCAGCCAAATTGGAATGTGTTAAGAATGGTTCAAGTGAGACATAGCTTTAGCTGACCATTTATCACAATATGGTGGCATTACTCGTAAGGAGGATGCAGTGTCTCCAATATGCTCTGGACAACACAGATAGGATGCCTTTGTGTAGAACATTTCAAAAACACAACACTTCCAGTACTACATTAGAGGTCTTAACCGAACAAAAATGTGTTTCTTTTTCTTTTTTTTGGCCGTATTGCAAATGCACATTATCCTATATCTCTATAAAATTCCACGCGCTGCTTTCATGTCTTTTAGGTTTTCTGAAAACAAAACAATAACCTTGGAAACAGGGGGTGGACTATACTCACGGGGCTAATTCATGTCCCTGTTCAGGGAAGTCTCTAAATATGAATGTTTTATCACTCAGGAGGTGGATGTTTTATAACAGGATATCTACTTAATGCTAAGTCAAATTGCCTACCAAAGGTGACTTTAAGGTAAGAACTGGTGGAGAAGTAAAAGCCTCACTTACAAATCTAAGGGCTGAAGCCTGGGCTTTGTGGGTAGGTGAGCTCCTTGCTGACAAAAGCTGATGAGTGGACATGTCGACCAGTGGCATGTCAGGAAAAGCCGCTATGGATGGTTCAGCAGGTGATTGTATACCTCCTGTCAGTTCTCTCATAGTCCACCGTTTTGTCTCAGACTTATTTTATTTGAAGGATGCCTTTTGTATCACTAAATTTGACAAAGCCTTAGCACCTGCTGACATATCACGCTACGCATCAGCTCCTCCCATTGAGAAGTTGATATGTGGTGTGATATGTCAACCAATACTAAGGCTTTGTCAAACAGTGACACACAGGGCAATGTCATGTAAAATAGGTTTGAAACAAAGGGGGCGGACTGAGAAAACAGCAAATCAAAATGATACAAATACTTGTATAGCTAGTTATTTAGTGTGCAGTGGTGTTTGTGAAATGCCTGCAAACAAAACAAAACAAAACAGAACAAAACAAAACAAAACAAAAAAAAAACACTTTCATTGCTCTACAATACCTTTGCCTTGCTGACCAAATAATAACTGAAAACTGTGTTCTGAAACGTGACAATAAAATATTGATCCACAAGTACTCCCAATACATTGAACGCACCACGGCAGGGTAAGTTCGGAATCAGCAAAGTCAAGAAACCCAAACTAATTATTTATTGCCAAAGCATGATGATGAATATCTTCATTGATGCTCATGAATATCATAGTCTGCATTTATGAAAGATCTATTTAATGTTTAAAGACTGTTCTTCTTATGGAGGGACCAATATTTTGGAATGAAAATGCAAAAATACACCCATGTTTTGCATTCAATAAATGCCAAACTAAGGCAATACCACAAGGCCAAGTTACACTGTAGGCTTACATGTAGTATACATTTTTAAACTAAGGGACTGAAGAAGCCTCCACTATGCACTGGCCATATGCCTACTCTTAATGAAGAAAAACCTACCTTAATAAGAAACAATGACTATATCATATTACTCAACTCTTTCGTCAGTGCAATCTACCTTGTTGAAAAACAGAATTAGCCTATATGCAATCTCTTATTCATGCAGAGAGGGATCAAGGGGCTCTGGGCTGTATCTGCCTGTTTTGTTGTATACATACACACACACACACACACACACACACACACACACACACGTATATATACATATATACATATATATGTGTGTGTGTGTGTGTGTGTGTGTGTGTGTGTGTGTGTGTACAATAACTATATTCTACCGATTTCTGTAAATTTCAAATTTAAGACAAATCCCTATATCATGGAGTTGTGACTACACAAATGAAAAAAACATCTTGTTTTCTCTACAAGCTGTGATCCACTTCTTTTGCAACATTCTGCACAGGTCAAGGAGGCAGAGAGGGTAGACATCACTTTGAAACAAACACACCAACCCAATGCTGTTCATCAGTTTTGCTTAGAATATGTTATAAATACACTGGCATTACCAGGTGTTCATTGCTGAATACAGTATTCAGACTTGTTTACGTTCCATCTCGGTTAATGCTGCGGTGAGTGGGTGTGTATGTCAGCAAAGTGGGAGCCTATTTCTGCTGCAAGACTTTCTAATCAGCAACATGCAAGCAAATTATCTGCAGCTAAATAATGTGAATGTATTGAGGCTGAAACTAAATATAGAGTTGAAAATAATGTGAAAAAAAATCTCTTAAGTCTATATCCTCGATATGAAATTCTGTCATGATTAATTAACCAGGCTGTTTTATTACCAGAACCTACTTTGATCCTTGATCCACACTCATGTTTACTCCATGACATTTTGTCTCCTGTCTCTTTCCTGCCCAGAACAAAAATGTTTCCTCTACTGGAATGTCTTTTTTGGTTCCTAGCTTTTGAAGTTTTCTTTCTGCTTTATGTTTTTACATGTGCACTGTGTGGCTCACAGCAGCAGCAGTTCATGCCCATACACCAGCATATAGGTACAAGGTGTGTCATATTGCCACAGCAAACATGGACAGCACTCTATATACCAATGCAGCCAGTGGCTGTTGCACAATTCATTTCCTTGGACAGAGCTGGTATTAATGGGCTTTTCTTGAGTCAGATCACAATGTTTCCTCCGTGCACTCCTTTTTTGTTCACCCACACACCAAACTGTCTGTTAGAGTGCCCATTTAGCCCATATGCTCCTTCATCCAACAACACATACTTTC
The DNA here is from genome assembly GCF_902150065.1 of Myripristis murdjan. Classification (NCBI taxonomy): domain Eukaryota; kingdom Metazoa; phylum Chordata; class Actinopteri; order Holocentriformes; family Holocentridae; genus Myripristis; species Myripristis murdjan. Next base: position 24,549,152 of record NC_043993.1, read on the forward strand.
CCTCTCTTTACTGATTACACCAAGGGAACAAATGGATGGGTGAGGATTCGCTTTTGAGTGTATCCATTATCTCTTTGTTGGATTTAAGACATGCTTTTACTGTGGATGTTTATGAAAATTTTTATGTTTTTTTTTATCTTCTGTTTTTAAATGAAAAGATTGTAAATGCACATTGAAATCACAGAAAAATCACAAGAATCAAACCATTATGTATGTGTTCTACTGTTCTGGATTGTTATCAAATGGTCAAATAAGATAAATAATTATCCCCTTCAATGCATGCCCTTAACTTCATTCCTATATACCACATTTGGTCTCAGTATCACTCATTGATTAATCCTATTGACATGTTAAACAGATGTCTTCCCTAACGCATTTGCTCATTTTCCTCCCTCTCAATCACGATATTATCTCTTCGCTCTCTCTGCCTCTGATCTCCAAGGTCTGCAGTGCTCGTCATGCTTAAATTAGGCAAGCTAACTTTGCTCACTAATTAGTCTATACCAATCCACAACTGTGCATAGAAAATAGTTCCTAAAAAAAGTTCCTAAGCATTTAGAGCACAATTTTTTCTACTATTCTCAACAATTTGTCATGTCATGTTTACTTCAATGACTTGTCTATGGCCATGGTTATGGTGGCTGTTGCAGTCCGATTAGGTCTTCAAAACCAGAAATCAAATGCTCATGTTCAGATTTGGATTAGAATTCTATGCAGTATGGATGTATCCCAGCCAAAATGCATTTACGAGGGATGTAAAGAGATAGAATATGGCAGTAGGAAAAACGTAGTGCACACACTGATTTAAATAAATACAGCCACAGGAGACACATAAACAGTCATTTTCGGGCCAAGTATGGAAATGCAGTGATGTAATCTCATAAAATCCGATCTGTAGAATTGAAATGCCATGTGTAACCAGGCAATGTAACAGTTAAATAATGACCCCAGAGAGGCAAAGCTTTATTTGACCATTTAAATAGAAAGTTGCTGCATGACTGACAATACACTGGAAAAGTCAGCATACTGATGCAGTCAGATGGAAAGCTCTGCTCCCACAATGCTCTGAACAACACAACTATGACGCTTTGAGTAGGACAATTCAAATTTATAACGGGATGAAAAATGAAAACTGCCTTTTGAGTGCGACGGAAGCAAAAGAAGTGAACAGCAGCAATCTCCCAGTACTCATCTCTACCCTGTCTTTACCCGCTGCCGGTCTTTAGAATTTGTGACAAGGCTTCGATTATGGAAAGGGAGGAAAACAAATAAAATGTTTTATTACGCATCGAAGCAAGAACTTGAGCGCATATAAAATTAATAATTGAAAGTAGGTCTGATATTTTTTCTTTTCCATAAATATTGGCTTAAAGATAGAATCGCAAAAAATACAGCTCTATAGTGTACGGCTGCTGAAGCGAGAATTTTGCCGCCTTCCCTGTTGTTCCATAGTACCCTCATCCATTGTATTCAGTGCAACTTGCTAGTGACTGACTTTTATAGGTCTGCATGCTGAAGAAAGGCCAATATGCTGGTCTTTTGGTGAGAACCCTGTAATCCACAAACAAAAATACTCATGAAGAACACACACACACACACACACACACACACACACACACACACACACACACACACAAAAAAAAAAAAAAAAAAAAAAAAAAACAGCTGACCCAATATTTGCTGAGATATGGGAGCACACAGGATGGAGACAGAAACAGACATTTCTAGGAAGCCACATATTTTGGTTGACTGAATGGAGACCACACCTGCACTTCAGTGCTGTCCTGTATATTAAAGGGGCATTAGAGATGCAATATGCATGCTTCATCACATTAAAATAAAATGAATGAACAGGACATCCAATACATTATAATATAATAAGATGAAAATTTAATGATCCCCATGGGGAAATTAGGTCATAGCGGCAGTCGGTGTCTGCCTGTGGCCCTGTGTGTACATGCCTAAACCCCCCCCCATTTGTCTGAAATTGGCTCTTCAATGGTGTTCAGGGCAATTTCGGGCAATATACCATTTGTTGTGTTTGTGTGTCATATGGATGTAGCCGACAGTGACCTCGGCTGGCTTGGCGCTATCAAGACTAGGGGAGGCATAGAAACGACGACAAAGCTGGAAAATGGTGTGGAGAAAATGCATAACGAAGCCAAACATATGGCAAACAAGGCCTGTTGAAAAACAAGGCTGAACTTTGCCATTACTTTTTATTATAGCAGACTGGCTGTGCTTACAATCTGTTTCTTCAATACCTGTGGCAGCTTCATGTATGCTGGGGACTTCACCCTCAGGCTAGATACCGTCTCAAGGTAGACAGCTCATCAAGATGAGTGACAAGTGTTGGGGCCTTAGGAACTGACCAACTGAGGGGGGAGGCGGGACAAACAAAACATTTCTTGGGTCCTGTTTTCATGAGTCAGTGGCGCTGGCACAAAGTGGAGTCACGACACAAGGCGATGAGCATGGCGACTGTCTTTGTGTCTTTTTGTGGCCATAGGTATGTGGCACATCTGTGGGGCTGTGGGAAACAGCATTAGATTAGATGGAACGCATTATCCGTAGGTGTGGTAGTGGCTGCTGTCAGTCATGGTGTCATGGTGTCATGTGTCAGTCATGGTGTCAGTCATCATCAAATCAGCACCTCTCATTCCCTTTAAAAGCAGTGCCTTGGCGCCATGACGTCTGACAGTTTCATAAGGGAGAGGAGGATCCAGACGGGCTTCACCCAAGAGAAAACCGATGTCCTTGCTCAGGGTTAGGGTATACAATCACAAGGTGTGAATATATATATACGGCCGCCCATATGTGCCACCAAGAGCAGAAGTTGTCCCTATTGAAGCTGAATTCACATTTCTGGATATTTTCAAAGCCCAGTCACCATGTTTTCTAAGCATGATGCTACGCACTTACTTATATTTGGCAAGACACCGACTAACACAGTCACCACAGATACAGCTAACCTCAGAATGCAACAAAATTGTATTTTGTTGGTAGCCTATAAGTAATTAATAGGGTTTCATTCAATTAATCTTATTTTGTTTACATGTACACAATAATGTGACTACAGCCAATGGTATGACTAAAGCAATAGCCTGGTTAAGCCGTTTACATAATTGCATAAACTAAAGCTCCCGATAATAATTCCATTTACATCGCTGAAGTACGTATTTCAATTATCCACAGAGCATTGTAGAAACCAGATTTTTTTTTTTTGCTAAAAAATAACTTGTTTCCTGTCCCGGCACTATCAAATTTAACCAAAACAATTACATCCATGATTGCTCCACCACGCCATGTTGTTTGTCACAGCCATAGGCTTTTCTCTATTGCAATTAAAAATGAAACACTTCACACTAGTTTTGGGAGCCACTAATTAAGCCAGCAAGTTTGGTGTGTACAAAAGCAAAGAAGTTCATCGCCTTATTCTGCAACAGCCCGGCGCTAGTTGCACAAGATTTAATCAAGGTACCCGCATTGGAGAGGTATGAGTAATTGTACTGTGCTTCAAAAATACATACCACATTCCACAAATTAGAGGGTGTAAATGGAGTGCACATGCCACAGACAACTATATGAATTTAATCAAGCAAACAGGAAAATACTTACATACCCTACAAGCAGTTATGGATGACAGATAATGATAAAAGAATCATTACTTAATGTGTACTAGGACAGACTCTGCCTAATTGGCATTATTGCCTTATTTGCATTATTTTTTTTTTCTTTTTTTGTGCATCTTAATGTGTTTATATCAAGGTGAAACAGGCACAACATACATAAATAAGATGAGTTCATGCTTTTTGTCTGGCAAGTGGGCACTGCGAATGTAAATGCTGGTCATTCTTAACACCGAAACTGCACAGTTTCTACCGCATCCCTCTTCCAACTTTGGCATAGTCAAGTTCAGAGCGAGTTGACAACATATCATGCACAAGGGAGGGAAAAACCTGTGAGCACCTGACAATAATATATCACAAAGACAGGGCCTTGCCTCAAGGTGAAAAATTGCATATTATAGTTTTAAGTACGTAGGACTGCTCTCGACCTCTACTAGTGACCCTGAATTCGATGGTTAGGGAGTTTTTAATCCAAAACAGAGAATGAGCTGGAAAGTGAGTTTTGAAAGCTAGAAATGTCAACGCTTGGCAAAGTAAGAGCTGAGTCTTTGGTATTGATCAACAACTCTATCAAACCCCTGCAGATATATTTGGGGTATTTTGTGCAGTGCGGCAGTAAAATCTTATGGCACTTTTAATGCCTAAACACTGCAGCATGCTCTGTGACAAGGCTAAGTAAAACACAGTAAATGATTTTTTTTTTTTTTTTAATTTTTCATTTCCTGCATTTATATTAAGCTGAAGGCATGCAAAATATTGACTTCATATGATATTCCACACTGATATTCCATACTGATGTAAAGTTGCAAGTTCAGAATTGATCAGTTCATGTCTCTAAATTTATCTCTGGGTGATTTTTTTTTTTTTTCTCTTGCATCTCTGAAAACGAAATACTGCTGCTTCCCATTTGGCGCAAGAGGGAAATTTTCTGTTTTACTGAATTGCTGCTGTATTTCCCATTGAGTTGGTAAGGTCCTTGAACCGCAGTGAATTCTGAGATATCCTCAACTGACTGTGAGAAAGCCTTAAAGCCAGAGTAGCTCCATTCCTCTGTGACTCACTGGAAATAAGGAAGTGCATGTCAAACCCATACAGTACAATTCTAGTCCCTCAAGTGCCATCCATCATTGAAGGGCAGAACACTAGTTAGAGGGAGGTTCAGCGACTCTCGGTCCCCATCACACTATGATGGAGAGATGACCCCCAGGGCCTTTCTCTGATGCCAACTTGAGCAGCCTGACCAACTGAGGTTGAAGTGGACTTGGCCCACAGCCAGCAACCCCTCCCCAATGCACAGAGCTCTACCTGCTCTGCGAATCTCATCTGGGGTGAGACTGGGTAAGACCCACTGAGAGCAACAGAGCACTACCACCACTTTCTATTTCTGCCTCCATAATTATCCTTAAAGTTTCCACTCAGGATCCCATGGAGCAGACACTGGACACTCAGCTTAAAGGAGCCTCTCCAATAGCCAGGAGTGACGCCGGACTAATTAAGAAATTTTTCGCCATGTCTCTTTACAAACTCATACTCTCAAGTCCAAGTTCACACACTTCTAACCACCTCTGAACCTGCAGCTGCAGCTTGCTGTTGCCCGGTCCTGCTGATATGGCAAGAACAGGCACCGTCCTATCCAATTTTTGCCTGCCAGTATGTACAGAGAGCCATCCACTTTTGTTAGAGTAATTCATGTGCACATCTAAAGCCTAGGGATGCTGGCTTAGGGATACTGGCTCACTCGTACACTTTACAGGCTTAGTGCAAAGACCAGACATTCGGGGTGATAGCATGGTGTTAAAAGCACTATTTATGGAACCTAATGTGTACTTACACATTAATATTGTGTAATAATGTGTACACTTTCATTTTGTTATATAAATAAATTATATATTAAATTATATGTATATTATATATGTATTATATATAGTGCGTATGTGTACATACATACACAGAGTCCATCAAAATAATATACCACTATAATCAAAATGATTTAGTGATTTAGCGTGTGATGCAGCCTCCTCCAATATAAAACTGAATAATAATAATAATAACAATAAAGTCAGTGATCACGATTTCTCTTTTCCACTTTTCCTCTGATGAAGACTGTGATTACAATTTAATTTAATTCAGAGAAAAGATGATTTTGTTATTGAACAGTCTCATATTCTCCCATTGTTCTCTTTTTCAAAGAATATACTACATACAAAACAACATTGATGCTGATGATAACAACAAAGCAAATGAATCAAATAAATAAAGGGGGAGAAAAAAAAAAACATTTATACTGACATAAATGTGACCTACAAGAAACACAGCGCAAATAAATTTCAGATTCCGTAAAAAACATTCTATTATCAGTGATATTATCAAAGTCTTCAAACCAACTGGACAGACATCACTAGATGATGAAACTGCAGGGAAATCACTTTTATGTGTATAATAAGGTAGTACGAAATTTTACGCAATGGGTAGATTTGGATAGTGGGATAATAGGTCTGCATTCTATTCTGGTTCCATCTAGATTTCACATGTAGCTGCAATCTGTGCCACACAATAATGTGCCAATCCACTGTAAAGGACAGTCAGCCAATTACGCACCACATTACAGTCAGTATTCTGGGCTGTGACACCACGTCCTCTCAATCATTTGACAAATAAATGCAAAGTTTGGGATGAGCGTATAGGTCACATTATTAGTGAGCACGGAGGCGAAAACGCATTTTGAGATTCAAACGGGGTGACGGAGACCTGGATATATTCAGAACTGTGACACCCTCACACATCATCAGTTCCATTTAGGATTCAACTGCACTGTGCCATAAACTCATTGATAAAAGGGCTATAGTAAATCACTGTCCATGGTGTCTGATGCAGCCTAATGCAGGTTAGAGAGTTTAATTCTGCTCTAGTTAGACTCTTTCAGTGACCTACTTGCTCTGAAATAAAATTACACACAATTGGGGGTAACAAACATTAGCAGCTGATTTGAGCGGAGCACAACACATGCTCTAGAATGCACTTCAGATTACAGGCGTATTACCCATGACAACATGCCTCAGGGAAAACATTTGTATGGGAGTGTGTATTTTTTCACCCAGCCCTAAAAAGCTACGAGTCACATGGCCTGTCCCATTCCGGGTAGTGGCAGCTCCAGCATCAGCTGGCACACGCCGCTGTGCTGGTATTGTCTGGCAAAGTCTGCTGAACTCAATGCACTAATAGGTAGAGACCCTGACAAGGCACAATGACATCTATCTGAGGAGACCCATAGCTAACCCTGCCTCACTACACTATACTGGCACCTGGGCAGGAGCCCAAGCTGGCACTCACAAGACAAACAAGCCCCATTAGACTTTCATTCTGCCTCACATTCTGTATGCTCTCTTTCTCGGAGTCTTGCTTCCTTTAAAATATTTATCACCCTTTGTACATGTACATGTCTCATATCGTTTTAGTTCACAAACAACGCGTGTATCCAGGTGCATTCTTGTCAAACTAAAAGAAGTAAATGGCTAAAATCATGGTATCCTGGATGATACTGATATGCAAAGCTTTGAAAAATGAGGAAATCCCTGACAGGAGTTCAGAGGAACAAATATATGAGGCTACATGCATCATCTAAGACATCTAAGGGAGAAAAAATCAGACAGCATTACTAAAGAACCTCATTATCATGCAAATGCCATTTATTCCATTTTATCTCACCCTTCTCAATAGCCCATATGGCAGTGAGTCCACACAGAGGAAGACACAGAGAGACCTCATGCTGGGCACCCAGCCACATCAAAATTCCTCCATCTGTGGTAAATTGAGTTTATGTGTGTGCACCCTGGTACCTGTCTTCAATCCACCGGTATCCTATCAGTACTAGCCCTCGTATCACAGCCAGGATGCCTAACCACTGATCCCAGTAAGAGTCATTATTGGCTAGGTCATACTGGACATGACTGAACTGCCAGGCAAACTCGAGTCCCAAATAGAGAGAGGGGACTTACTGAGGATCCCAAATGACTCAGGCTCAGCGTTCTGTGACACTGCACTCTCACACACTTTATGCTAAGTGTTTTGTGGGTCCAGGTGTGTGCTGGGGCTCAAAGGTGGTCTCCATATGGCTTAATTGGCTTGGGTTGATGATGATGATAAAAACGAGAAAATTAAAGCCACGGTCACTTTTCTTTGTCATGAAACATAAAGGCTGGAGGAATTCCAGAGAGCCGAGGAAACCAAATCAAAACAATTCAATTAGCAGTTGAAGTAAATTAAATCTGCTGAAAACCACTGTGTGCGTTAGACAGATATGCTGTCTTCTAGCTTTATCTCATGTAATATTTTGCCAAAAATGACAAGAAATTCCAGTTTAATGATATGGTGTTTTGATTAGGCTTTAGTTCTGAAACCCATTTATCAAAATGATAAATTTGGCAATGTGATGTGTTAATTGGGTGTAACACTGATAGTTTTCAATACATAAGAGGGGCACCTGAGGAGCTTAACCCCAACACGGGCTGCCCTGGTGGTGTCACTGACTAATTTGTTTTTAATCTGGGTGTCTAGAGCCATATTTCTACCAATACATCAATTAAGACATCGTATGCTCAATGATCCAATGTTTGTGTTGTGTGGGATCATGTTTTCAACAGATAAATTTTCATATCTTAAGGAGGTCTGGACAATAAACCCTGATATAAATTAATGCATTCATGCATAATGTAGTGTTAAAATCTGATAAGTGGTGTCTGAGATATTACATATGACAGATAAGCGAGCAAACACACAGGCAGATGGACGGACAGGCAGACAGACAGAGAACAAACCATTGTCCTCCCCCTATTCCAACATGGGGGACAAATCACTCCAACTTGGCAGCAACCAGACATACAAGATAAGCAGTTTTCATGCTGTCTGAAGCGATCAATTTCAAGAGAATTACCAAGCTCAGTGATTACAATGAGAGTCCATTAAAATAATATACCACTATAATCAAAATGATTTAGTGGTTCGGGCCGTGATGCAACCTCCACCAATGCAAACAAATATGTGCGTGCATACAGGTGCGTGTCCACAAACACACACATCCAGGGAGTAAATATTGTACATGAGATTAAACAACAATTGAGCAATGCACATTCTATGCACGTGTACATAACAGTGAAAATATGCACATGGGAAAACTGTAATGTAGTGCACTACAGCACAGCCTGAAGACAAGAATGAGGGGGCAACGGCTCCAGCCTACAAAGGAAAAGAAGTCCAGAAATCAATAGCTGCAGATCAGGCACCGTAGTCAAATATCACAAATCTCACAATTGGAATATGAATCTAGTCTGTCTGAAGATGGAAGCCAAGCATCAGAAGGGAATATGTTCACGTCTTCAGTCCACCAGAGGAAGTGTCAGACCGCATATCGCTTTCTTCTTCACCATCCCATCTTAGAGCACAATATCCTATTAGTTTATCCTACGAGAATCCTCAACAAACAACACAAATATTACAGTAAGTCCTGTAATATAAATTTACAATTGCTAGTTAATTTGTGGGTAATGAGTAATTTACTTCTCTATTGCTAATATAATTAATATTAGCATGGTAAATTGTCCATGAATAGGGCAATTGTGTGGATTGGGATACAATTACACACCAATTTTTGTGGAAATTAATTACATAAATTCCAGTTGTTCTTAAGGCAAATATTATCCAGTCCAAATGCTCTTCTGGCCGAGGGAGATCACTCCCCAGAAGCCGACTTAATGTCAGCCAAATATAGTAAAGGTCACCCTGGTACAAAAAAAATAAATAAAAAAAATACTACACTGCTGCCATTTTCACAAACAGATTCTGAAAGGGGGCAGTTTTGGGGAACAAAAAGCTAAAGTGGTTCATGAACTACACCCCTCTTTGCTGTGGGCAGTGGACACACTCCCAGAATGTAGATCCACTGTTGTCAAAGTTCACCCTGTACCATAAAAATGCATCCGTGTCAATGTTTTCAGGGCCCAAAGGTGCAAAAGCTGAAAGTCTTGGGTTCACATATTGCTTTTCATCCAAGTTAAATAGAGTGACACAAAGATTGCTCACCTCCCCACTTTTTGCCTGTCAGTCATCTCTACTGCAATGAATAAAGCTCTGCACCAGTACAGCCTGTCACTCTGTCACTCAAGTTGTTAAAAAAAGCCTTCACGTCACCATTCAGGTGGAGCTGGGGAGGAATTCCTCTGTCTCTTTTGATTTCTCTCTAATCCTTCATTTTCGACGGGCTCTCTGTTATCTCCCTGAAGTGAGAATCACATTTTAATTAGGTCTATCCTTGGTTAGCAGTTCATCTTTCCATCTCCCTGTCCTATGTGTTCATCCTATGGGCTTTGCTTCCTTGTCAGAGCCTCTCAGTCCCCACTCCCTGTCACGATCTAACATCTCCCACATCTTGTGCCATCTTTTCATTCTTTAACTGCTCCATCTCCACTCGCAATCTTGTTCTCCTGCTGCCGACAACAAAGAGCAGCCTGCCTGATGCAGACCTGTGTTCTTGAGATCGGAAAAACACAATAAACAGCCACAGCAACAGAAACGGAAAATGCATACATTACACTTCACAAATGTAGAAAGTGTATGGAAATGTACAACTATTGTTGCCGTGCTGTAAACAGCAACTCCTTGTGTGCGAGGTGACTGATTCTACCTATTAAAGGACTTTTACGTAATGTATAACCTCTATAGGACCAGAAAAAAAAGCATGCAATAACATCGGCAGAACTTGCTGCTCCCTACACAAGTCTCCTGCCCTTTGCATCGTGCTTCCCTCTAACTGACACAAGACTGCAATTTCACATTAGACACAAGTAGGCAATCTGTTTAGAGCAGCGATCCAACAGAAGTGGTCAAAGTGAAGGGGTTATATATCACAGAATACTGTAGTAATAATAACAGTGCTTTGTCATTTGCTGTTTTGGCTTGGGATTGAGTGACAGTAGGCGCTCATAAATAGTACCGGCCTCCATCGTTGAGCAGTCGAAAATGCACGGGGAGGAGGTGACTGGGGTGGAAGAGGTATGGGGGTTGGGGAGATTTAGTAGGTGGGGGAGGGGACTGGGGTTGTAAGTGTCAGACAGGGGGCCGGAAAGTGCATTTTCAAAACCAGAAATCTCAGCACCTGCACTGTCAGCACCTGTGCTTGGGCTGTATCTTTTTATTTATTTATTTATTTTATTTTTTATTTTTTTTTTTTTTTTTTGGGAGGGGGTGGGGGTGGGGGGAATGATAGTGACAAAAGGTACAACTCTGTATATTTTTTTTCTGAGAGCGTGGCGAAGTAGTCATTGGTATTGATCAACAATCCTATCACCGCCCCAGTAGATATATTATGGTCATTTTGTGCTACAGGGCAGTAAAAACCTTACTTTTTTCTCCTTTATGTCCATATGTTATATAGACAAAAGAAGCAAAGCATTCCTTGAGAAATAAAACAATATAACCATTTTTCCCCTTAAATTACAAAATAATAATGATCTACAAATACAAGGGGGATGTGTGAAGCAGTAGGTGAGCAGAGAAATGTCTCCATGTTGAAGTGTTTAGAGCAGTGCAATGCAGAGTACCATAGTGACTGGAAATATACCATGGGAATCACTTATCATAGTGTGTTACAGGACGGGGGAATGGATTATGTTTGGCAGCTTAAGGCAGCAAAATTGTTATTATGATGCATGGTCGGCAGAATAGCAGGTATAGCTTTCGCTATTAGTATTTTTTTCTCTTTTTAATATGGACCTATGCTGTGACCATCAGCGTTCAGCCTGTGGATTGATTACTGTTGCTTGGAAATATGGCTCCTGTACACCTAAGCTGCAGTTTAACTTGGCTCCAGAGAGAGGGCAGGAAAATGTTTAGAGTAAACATTGTGTTGTCGGCACAGATGTCATAGTTCAGATTTATTTAGAGGGCAAATGCTCCATTAGTTGGGCTTTTTAATTAGTGCACTTGTGTGAGAGGGTCATTAAGGATGTCTGACAGAGGACCTGCTGATGAGGAGGATGGAGACACCGCTAACTCTGGCTCTGACACTGCACAAACACACGCATACACACCCGCAGACACACCAATAAAATTTCACCAACTCACTGACAAACACAGCAGGTCACTGTCAGGGATGCCACAATGTTTCTACTCTAAAATGGCCGCAGAGCACAAACAAATCTCTCACAAATGTCTCCATGGCCAACTTGACACACACAAACAAAAGCTATTAGACGCATTTACATTTAAATACATATTCATAAAGAACAAGACAGAATAGAAAAGAGTGTCACTGTACCGTTTTCAGGGTGCTCAGTCTCTCCAATGCTGCCATCTGGAGTGGTTCTCTCATAGTGGTCCTCAGGCAGGGTCAGGGGTCCGATACGAGGACCAGACGATGACTTACTGCTGGGTGTCTCTGATTCCTCCAAGCCACTGTCATAATAGCTGTGCTGAGAGGCATCCTGCAGGTCCTGCACCGGGTTGGTCGTGGAGAAGGTCACTCGCCGGTGGGGATGCTGAAACAGAGAGACAAAGTCATTTCAGATTTCCTTCTACATTAAAAAAGTAATTTCTTAAAAAAATAAATAAATAAATAACTTGCATTGAGCTGAACTTATTGTTGACGTGTTTGCTGGCAGCCTGATGGTATAATAACAGCAACATCACAGCTTCAGGGCTTTTTGTCTGAATTTTGCTGGTTCATAAGTCCACTCTTCAAGTTCCAGATGAAATAGCATTCAATATTAAATAGTCTTAAATATTAAAGTCTTGTGCATTATTATTATTAATGTTATGTTAAGAAGAAATGTAAGAAAGAAAGTACGAAAGGGTATGAACTACAGTCTTATGAGGGCGTGCAAATTAACAGCAGGAGCTGCAGTAGAAAAAAAAATCTGCAAATTAAAATATACCATAAATATTAAATATGTTCAGTATAAAAGAGGGAAAGTATGACAAAAAAAATTTACACAACATATAATAAGAGAGGAAAATGAGAATGAAGAAAATCAATATGTTAAATGGCAGCATATGTACAGGATGTGTGATCATTTGTACTGAACAGAAAGTGTCAAGGCATATGAATATGCGCTGTAAAAAGCTATACACCTTATCAAATACATTCTAAATACAGATGTAGATGCCATATAAAGAACATGTAGATTGGCATGTGTGCATCATTTGTTCTCCACCTGACCAAAAACTCCAGATGGAGGTACCATATGTAAAAAAATGACCATGTGCAATGTGCATGGGCATTGTTGTCTTCTTTCATTATCACAATCATACTCAAAACATATTTGTAGATGGAGATAGCCTATGAACAGATAACAGATTGCTATGCAAATAATATGCATGCATTTGTACAGACTTGATTCCGTGAAAGCAAGTGTCACATAGATTAGTCAGGGGTATTGGAATATGAAAAGTGTTATTGTTATTATTAGTCCAGCAGTAGTTTCATTTTCCGTCCTTGTCAAATATATTGTGATGCCAATGATTGATACAATATCAGAGGTCCCAGTGAGCTACTTTCTATCTGCATATTTTAATATTTCCCCTTTTCACAGCTGTTAAAAGCGTTACATAACGGAATGCTAGAAATCATGTTTGCCATTTAACCGGAAATTGAGCCCAAGAAAGTCTAAACAAGACTAAATGAAAGTTCAGAACAGAACATGGGAATATTGTGGGTTACAGTTAGCCTTTTGTCAGCATCGGACTGCCTCATCAGATCTGATACACCCAAGGAATACAAAGAAAGAGCACATTCTGATGAGGTCGATGAGACAACCCTGAATTCAGTAGCTTTGAGAGGAGCAGATGAGCGTGTAATAAAACATTCAAGATCCCACCCCTTATCAAATCGAGAAGGTTGTAAATACCGTTATGTAATGATTCAATTTCCCCCTCCACAGATCAGTTTACTAATGGCTACTTACACTGTTCACCAAACAGAAAGTCGACTCCTATAGCACGCTTACAATCACAGTCTGCCCACCCCTACACGCGAGCACCCCTCGTAAAAGTCAGAAAAGCACTGATACAGCAGAACAGCCTTGATTCTGCTGCACGAGTCAGCCTAGATCAATAACATGGGTCTGTGCTTTCCACATTCCAGCCACACTTTTCTGGCAGGCAAATCCATTCTAGAAATCATATGAACCCTATCCTTTATGCTTTTAGTACATACACACCATTGAGAAATGCTTTTAGAGCTTGAGTGCTACGAACACCATGGTGTTAATAACTTAGAGGAACCTTAAATTCTCTCAGAAAGCCCGCTCACCTCTTTTCTTAACTGTTCAATTACATATTTTTGTCTTTCATCTAAATAATCATAGTGTGAATCCTGAAATACATTGGTGTTTTCCTCTACCGGTACTATTTGTCATAGTGGCACACATTATATGGTAGATAAAGTGAGTGTGAGAAAACTGCCTGAGTTTTATCAGTCTTTACTATATCTATGCACAGTGGCGCTGGTCTATCAATTGTAAAAATGTCCTTATCGGCTATGTATGGAGCTGCACATGCAAATATTCGATTAACAATAGGGAAATAAATAAAAAAATATATATATTATCATGCCTCATGAAGAATGCAAATTGCACTGATTGATCTCACAGTACAGAACAGCCTGATAGACTGTGCATGGTGGGGAGGCTACTTGCTTGGACAATGGGTTATACAATAGCAGCGTTGTTATATATTTAAATTAAACATAATATTGATTCACATGCCTGGACCGGAGAAATTACATTCTCAAGGAGATTTCTCAGAATATGATTGGAGGTCTCTGTGGCTCAAAGACTATTTAAATGTGAGGGGGCATTTAGTTGTTTAAATATGGATTCTTGCTTAAACTGCTCCTCGAGGCATCACTCCAGAGAGTCAGCATGTTTCTGGGTATGAGAACTAGCTAAGGCTGCAGAGATGGGAAATAGATTCTCCTTTTAGTCAGAGCACAAATCCTTTGCCAGGCCTTGGGGGCTGCAGGGATGCGGCAAGATGGAAGGATGGAAGAGGAGGCTGAGCAGGAGTGGGGAGTTGGTCAGGCAGACACGGACAAAGCTTTGGCTGGAGGGGACAAGCTGAAGGATTAGATTCTGGGAGACCGGAGGCTAGAGAGTGGGATTGTTTGGGTATTGTGGTGGGACTAAGAAGCAGTAGGGCTAAGAATGAGAGAGGGGCGGGTGCTATGATGGCATCTGAATTTATAACCCCATTTAGATCTAGCTTTAACGGCATCGTTTACACCCCATATTAAAATCCCAAAGCAGATAGAAAGATGTGGTAGGATTCTGTCTATATGAGGCACCAAGACACATTTTATCACAGGTATAAATACACAAGTCAACCACTACCTAGCTGGGCTCCCTTGGCTCCATCGGGGCCCACTTTTCCTGTCACAGTGCCAACAAAATTATGTACTTGCTACTGCCTCAGAATAATTTCAACCAAACATAGTCACATCTGAATATTCATGTTAATACGTTGAAATGCAAAATGGCTAAAAAGAGAAACTGAACAAAAACATCACTCTGGAGTTACTTCTCTAAATAATTTTTTTGTACTGTACGCACAATTTGAGGAATGATCTCAGGGTCACGTTGAAGATGAAAACCGAAAAAAAAAAAAAAAAAAAAATGATCAAGTGCATTTTTTATAAATGGGACCCCTTTTCCCTGCTGCTCTGTATAAAAGTGAATCAGCTCTCCTTCACTACTCAAGCACCTGTTTCCTCATAGCTCTCATTCACCAAGCTGGATAGTACGAGGGATTTCTTTTTTTCTCGCCCTGATGACAAGTGCATCTCCATCATATCAAGTTAATAACCAGCCAAAGGAACGAGAATGGCTGCCACCTCAGCCTAATTCCCCTAAGTTATTCAATGCCATAGTTCTCACACTTGCCTACGCTGCAACTACCCAACCCTCTTAACTGTAGATTGTTTTTGCGTTACTGCCTTGAACATAATACATCTGGGGGTAAAAAACACTTATGAACAACAGACTAGGCTTTTATCTCCTTTCTGCAACCTCGTAGATATAGCTCTCAGTCTTGGGTCAGTACCTGAATTAGACACCTTTGAAGGAATATTATCTTTTATTTTATTTTTCTAACGCCTGCTTGTTATGAATCACATTAGCATAAATTGCATGCACACACAATCACCTTGATACAAGTGTCCCTCACTTGCTGTAAATTTACCTTAGGAAAAAAAAAAAAAAAAAAAAAAAAAAAAACGAGGAGGGAGAGATTTCTCTTGATATTTGATATAGCCTAATGTATGCCATTCCATTAGGAGGGGACTATTAGCCTATAAAAACTTGCCAAATGGGATGAGCCTGTATTTGAGGTTGTTATGAAACTCTAGGCTATTCATTCTTAATTAAGAAAAAAAAACTATGGCTGTAATATAAAAAGTCTATAATGATCTTTCGTACCCTTGACTTCACATGAACTACATGCACTCCTCATACTCCCTCTCCATTTGCACACAGCACACACACACAGGCACACACACACAGGCACACACACAGGTGCACACGCACACACGCGTGCGCACACACACACACGCACAGACGCACACATCTTGCAGGCCGGATTAAGAGGTCCACACTCCAATAGGTGAAGTGGACTTCTTTTCTCTCCTTTCTAATGCCGGTTAGGGTGGGAAAAGGATAGAGATCTGAGAGTCCGGCACATGCTTGCGACATGAAATGAGCCTTTATTTCACTGGCTACAGACAGCAATTCATGTCTGCATATATTCATTCAGTCATTTATTTATTTATTTGTGTTACATGTTCAGTTCAGCTATTTTAGTTCTGTGAGTTCTGCTGAAGGAGGTATAGATATATAGGTACATATCAGATACTGAAATGATATCTGACAACAATAATATAGCATTAAGTGAGGATTGTAAGAATGATGAAACTGGTAATGAGTCAACTGCAAATAAATGAGTAAATAAATAAATAAATAGCAACCCTGTCTGTAGATGCAGCCTACATTCACTCCACTGCAGTGTATTGTGTGGGACAAAAAGCCAGGTAATTGCTTTCGTACTATCTACATACTGAATGGGCACTGCCATTATGGTTGCATAAATGTAGGCACTGTCCTTCTGCTGCAACCTTTTTCATCTAATAGACAGGAGTGTGTTGGCTGGCCACATTATATTAGTCAACTGATGTGGCATTTAATATAATGATAGCCCATGTATATACGATATTGCAGGAGCGGATGTAAAAGTCACTTACATTAACAAGGGAGGTGAGAGTTGGTTAGCTGATTGTCTTCATTATCTTAGCTGTGTATCCTTTGAGATGAAAATTAATAATCATTATATCATAAAATAAAGACATTAAAAAACAACAACAGGAAATTCCTGAGGCAAATAACTGTGCCAAAGTGACAAGGATAGCATTTCGGAGACTGGACTGTGGAGCATCTCTTTTGCCATTGCTGATTTGCACCACTGATCCCTGATGGGAAGGCAAACCCCACTGCTGTTATGTTTTCCCATAGCACCGAGTTCCTGGTCCATTCTGAATGCCCTGGAGCCATCCAGCACCACATTGCTGTCAGGAACCCTGTCATGCAGCCAAGCCTCAGTGATTGCCAGCACACAGGGCTGCTGGAACTTGGTGCAGGTAGTGTTGATTTTCTGTCGGCTCCTCCACTTCCCCTCATTTTGAACAGGCTCTTAGTAAAGTTGCAGGTAAGTCTGACTCAGTCTTTTGAGTCTCCATCCCATGCTTCCCGGTTTGCATCTGTGTTGTGACTCATCCACGTGTAAAAAAAAAATTATGATCAAGTTAGCGACAGCATTGTCTGCTACATATGCACTTGAATTACCTTGTGGGAGAAATTCCCCATTGTACTGTATTTCACAGCCGGCAACAGCTTAGTAGCTGATTCTACATATGGTTGGACTAGATATAGTCAGTACAATCTAGTTCCACAGTGGAAGGCCCATGCAGCAGAGTGTTTTGGCAGTGAGCTATAAAACAGAATGTTTAAAAAAAGATAATTCAAAAAATGATAAATTATAAAAGCAGATAAGAGAAAAACACAGATTCATCAACACATTGCAATGTGTTTACCATTTAACATTTGCATACCATACCACTTTGTCACCCTATTGCTAGTAGTGGTGGGGGTATGTCAAGATTTTACATATGTACAAATTAAAATGGATGGATAAATAAATAAGTAAATGAATAAATGGAAAAACTGACTTTGTTATCAGGTAAAACTATGGCTTCATTTGATATGAATTTTAGAATCAAATGTAAGTATGATTTCATGTTCAATACAATATATTAGGCATTTGAAGTTCTAGGAAGCATCAAGACTTTGAGGCATTAACCTCTAAAGTTTAAGCTTAAGTGGTCAATACTCCGTTTATGCCACTCTGATTGCTTCACCATTTATGTGTCTGATTGCTTGCTTCAAGATAGCTGGCTCAAAGTCAAATATTGCATCGTTATGAATTAATCATAAAATTAATCTTTTTTTAATCAATCTCGTAATCCATTTTCTGCAAAATGATAGCATGTGATAGACTGCTGTGGTGCAGTGCAAAGTAGATTATATGATATTTGCTACAAACTATCTAATTTTACCTCTCTAAATTTTATTACTGTGCAGAGGCGTAAAAGTGTTCATTTCCAAAAAAATCGAAATAATCAAGAGCTGCACAAGCGCCTCAAAACTGCACTTAAGTAAAATATTTAGTTGTTTTCCAGACCCAGTGGGTAACAATGTATTTGTCACAGTTTGTTTGTTGCCAAATGTTTTTATTGAATTTTTCATTACACAAAGGTATTCTTTAGGCTGAGTCACTGTGGTCAGTGAAAACATGCTGATAATTCAGAATTTCTCTTGGAGGAGCAACGCACCACAAAAGCCTGAGTTTCAACTTTGAAGGGGATGCATGAATGTGAATAACTAGACTAGCCAACATACGCAGTTGAGTTAATAGCTATATTGCACAGCATCTTGGGTAAATCTGGAAATGGAGCACTGAGCCTTCGCTGAGGCAGTCAAGCTACAGTTCCCATTCTTTTCAAAAGGTAAACTGAAAAAAATGTGACACTACAGAGGGCAAAGAAAAACGTACATGCCACAAGCAAGGAAAAAGAGAGAGCGAGATATGAGTAAGCTGGGGAGCAAGACACTACATTTCATTTAGTTTACAGTGGACTGTTTTAAATAGGTTGTGAAGCCAAATACACATATGGTATATTGTATTGGAATGCCCTCAACTTTTCAAGTTGCAGGAAACCTATGTGGCCCTGTTTATCACTCTGAGTTGAGGTATATGTATACTGCAGCTGCAAGTCAGACTTTTCCTATTGAATCATAGTTATGTGCCTCTCAGATATTATGAAATGGGTTTTCTGCCCATGTTAAAGGAAACGGCTGATGTCTCAGTGCCCCTGTGATATGAAAAATTCAATTTAAAAGGATGAGAGAAAGAATGGTGCACGGCCTATTTTCATTCCCCCACACTGAGAGATATGAGAATGATGTTCTATTGTGTGGAGGAAATGATGCCAATCGTGCTGCAGAGAAATTCCTTCATAATTCAATTCAATTTCTTCTAAATCCCAATGGCAAGCTCCTCTGCCAAAGAGAGGCAGAATGACAGAGACAAAAAGGGAGGGATAGAGACTACGATGGAAGAATAGAGACTAAAGACTGAGACTGAAACAATTGGGAAACAGAGAGAGAGAGTCACAGGAAGAGCAAGATTTACTGAAAGGTGAGACGGGACCGAACATGTCGCGAGAAGGAGGAGAGGAGATAGAAGAAAAACTACCGTAGCTGTGATTAGTTTTGATTACTGTGGCATTTCAGATAACTAATTCCCTCTAATTACCTCTCCGCAACTTCTTCTGGATATGGCTCAGAAACAGTGAATACAAAACAGAATACTTGTTTTTTGTTGAGATCTAACAGAAGAGAAGGCTTCAGCTACAAAATTATTGAACCTGTGCAGAGCGTTCGCTGTATACAAGTGTTATCTCAACTCTAACATTAGTTAGAAAATGTGCATATATAAACTCTTTGATACCTTGTGTGATACCCTGAGTGTAAGACCAAGCATTCACATTTAGTTACAGTGTCTGTGAGTGCGTTCTGGCTCTGGCATTTTGGGCGTGTATGCAGGAATCAATGAACTGCTGCCTCTGAAGGCACAGAAAAAAATGAGCTGCACCAACAAATATGACAGTGAAGAAGTGCACCTCTCAGTATATGCAGCTAGCATAAAATCATAGAGAGTGAAGCAGTAGCAAAGGAAATGCATATGGAACTGTTTTTATTTTCCATTTCACCATTATGTCCTCCATTTTTGTCCCATCTATTGCTCTCTTCTCTCCCTCTTTCTGTCTCCACATGCACACACACACAGATGCACACACACACACACACACACACACACACACGCAGTTGTTTTTGTAGGTGCAATAGCTCCAAGGCAAGCAGCGTGGAATTGGAGTCTTCAAAGAGTCTTGGATTATCAAAGAGACACAGCTACCAGAAAACTAGGGGACACGATGGAGAGGGGGAGGGAAGAACATAGGCAAGAGGCGGGGAGGGGGGAAGAGTGCAGAGGAGTCAGCATGGGTTTCAGTGGAGGATGAAGTGATCAGACAGTGGAGGGGGGTGGATAAAGACCAGTCCCTTTATTCACATACTGTAAATGGAGTAAAAAAAAAAAAAAAGAAAAGAAAAGAAAAGAAAAAAAGAAAAGGGCTGAAGTGAATGCATTAAAAAACAATCACACAGGCCCTAATGGTCTTGATAGGCAAGACTGAATTTGCATTCCTCACTGTCTCTGCGGCCGCCTATTCTGGGAGTACATTTTTTTCATACACAGAGAATTTCATTTCAATGGGAGCACTGGCCTTGAAATACCATAATGTTGTCACAGTAAAACCAAGTATTACTGCAGCAGGACCCACCAAGTGTGAATATAGCTGCCACATCTAATGACAAATCTGACTGTTCACGCCATTCCATATGACAGGATGTGGGAGTGCTGGTGTGAATGCATCACCCTTCGACAAAAAGCTCTCTGTCAGCCCCTCTGTCCCACAATGAGCTATGGATGTCTTTTTTTTCCATTTGGAGAGCACTTCTCACTATAGAACACACTTGAAGTGAGTGTATGAAACTGATTCTAGTCGGTTCACTGCTGCCAGCTCCAGGGCATCATCCAGAGTTAACTGTGTCTAGCTAGGCAACCATCCTGTCCCAATGCCACAATCACCACCCTTAAACCTCTTGTATGTGCCCTGACCCGGTTTAAGCCAAATCAGACTCATTAAACTTCAGATCAAAGTGTAACACACTCCCAACACAAAAATGTGAAGGAAGTTACAGTGTAAAAATTCACCTTCTTTTCTCTGGAGGAATAAAGTTCTTCAAAGGTTTGAAAGGGTAAAGGAAAGCTACTTTTTAACTCAGAACAAAACACAGCAGAGGTATTCTGTTCTAGTCTCAAGGCCAGAATGATTAAATATATAACAGATCATGGGTGTAGCATGTGTCTGCAGCTTCAGGACCGCAATTCTAAGACCACAGGTGTTGTGGTCATTTCATGTGTGCATGTGATCGTGTCCTTTTTCAGGTGTTGGTGCCTAAACCCAACCTTTCCCTAATCTTAACTAAGTGGTTTTTATGCCTAAAACTAATGTTTCCCTGACCTTAACCAAGGGGGCTTGTTGCTTAAATCCTAACAAGTGGTTACCAATGCTAACAAGACTGGGTCCTTGGACTGCGATCTTGAAACTGCAGCTTCCAGTACTGCAGACACATAACACTGGATCATAGAGTCTGTTTTAGACCTTCACTGATGCAATGCACAGGTTTTTTTTTTTTTTTTTTTTTTTTTGCTTTTTTTTTACAAGGGTGTCACAGTCCACTGACCAACTCTACTGGTGCACATAGCCTGAAAAGTGATGTAAATCAAGGTGTCTCCACCTTTGCATTAAGGTACATGGACTTTGACTCTGACCCAGGTCAATTTCTACACTCCATTCCTTACACACCCAAAACACTGCATATGCCAAGTGCTTACATCTGTAAAACAGTAAATGTGCACATTAATAAATGGCAAAGATATTGAACAGAATATGAAATGTTGAGTCACAAGAACTTGGAAGCAATTGCCCATGAAATAAAATTAACTAAGTGCCCTAATTTCATGCTGGTGCAGATCAAGTGCAGTGACCTTGTACCAACAAAGTATCGATTTTTTGGGGTGTAAGCAGAATTTTTTTGCCCCGCACCTGTAATTTTCTGGCTCCCCATGATATCACTTGTACCAACTTATGGTTGTCCCGCTGTCTATTCAGACTGCATCTTAGTGTGAGCAAGTATTGTTAGTGCAAGCAAGTATTGTTGTTGGGTGGAATATTTATGGCATTAGTTATATGTTTTATGTATTTTTTTTTTTCTAAGAATTCAAACAATTACAAAAAATTGATTAATTGAAGTAATTATGAATTCTTTAAACAATGACAAATCTAATGTAAGCTTATAATTTCTTAAGTAAAACAAACTGCAGGCAACCTTTGCAATGAAGGAAACATTTTGTTGTACTAAAATATGTCTCGAATCTACATATTTTCTTATGGTTAGAATTATGATCTTGTATCATAACACAGTACAGTGCACACTATCTGCCCTTGGCAATATGTGCAGTATGTATGCACTTTGGGAATCTTCACATTCTCTTTCTCTTGAGAGAAGGGTTTTTGGGGTAGCCAGTCTCGTCTCTCCTCATCCATTACAAAACTGTCATCGCATCGCTGGGGAGCACACTGTCTTTAAAGAAAATGAGAGGAGCCAATTGGACAGGACATGACTGACGGCGGCCCATACCTTCTGGTAATTTATCAGTCCTAATCTAACCCATTTTACAAAGGCACTGCAGTTGCCCAACTGCTGCTCTAGTATGTGCAAAGTTTCAACACAATGAGAAATGTAGATGGTGATAGTTGAATAGAAAGTAGCTGCCCTCAAAAAACTATAACTGTATAACTATAAAAACTGTATTTTTACAGGATCCAAACATCACAGCTGCTGGATCTGCAGGGTTTTCTTTCACTTCTTCTTAATGATAATCTGCAATGTTAAGTATGAGAGTCCCTTAGTCTCCACATTAGTTCGATTGTTTCCAAATTGATCCCGCTACTCAGGGATAAAAACATACACCAATTGACCAGATGGAAACAACAAGCTCCTTTACATTTCGGTCAATAAATTCCTTTGGATGCAGACTACTTTTTTTTTTTCACTCAGATCCCTTGAAAAAGATTGGGCTGCAGCTTTGAAGCAACCAGACGTCCACAGCAAAAGGACCCTTGTCCTTCCATGACAAACAAGGGCAAAATCTGTGGCAATGTCCCTAATCATGTTGTTGATGTCAACCATCATTTTCTCATAAACAAGGCCCAAACCATAACCTTACCCAAACCTTAACTGAATTTTGATCTGAACCAATTAAAACAATAATTACCCTGAAACCTAAGCCCAACTTTGACAGTCCTAACCCCTAATCCTAACCATTAAAAAGGGCCTAAACCCTGTCACAACCTAAACTTAACCATAATCAAACCTTGGTCATCTCAATATAACAATGCAGCATGGGGAAACTGGAAAATCGAATGTGACCACTCCCTGTGTGTGAATGTCAAAAGACAATTCCTTCTTATTGCTAATTAACCCCCCAACACCTGAGAGTATGAGAGGAAGAGGAACATACACAATATGTCCCAATGGACCTATGCCCAGGTATGTTTCAAACGTACTCCCTCTTGTAATAGCATTGGGGTGATGGGGAAAGATTTGATCAGGCCAGTGTACAATGTCAAGATGAAGGCATGGTGGTGATTCCATAAGGCTGGGCCAAGTCTGACACCTCCAGCCACCCGGTGCTGGGCAGCAGGAACTGCCACATGGTTTAATATTAACTCTGATCCCAAGGTGAGGCATGCTGCTCTTCAGGCAGGTGGCAGTTAAGTCACAAATGTGGATCAGTGCCCTTTCTCTGTTGAAAGGCACCTGTACGACCAACCCCTTACCCCTAATGTTTCCTGGAAAAAAAAAAAAAAAAATGTTTCCTAAGATTACAAAAATATGTAATAGCCCTATGGCAGTGACAGTTGTCATTGCTGCGGTCTTCTAGTTGTGGGTGGGCCTCCTGTTTTGGCTCCAAAGTTGCAGACAATTGCTATTAGATACCATAACTCAGGATAAATCAACTGAACACACTGGTTTTCACAGCCATTATAACTGTTTGTCTGACATTTTGAATTTCTAACTATTTCTTCAAATTATTTTACACTTCATTGTGGAACAGCCAAACTGGGATGGTGTGTCCCAGCACTGTAGGGCCCCAATAAGGCAAGCCCTGCCATAACACTCATATTATTTATTTATATTACTCCTGCAAGGTTAGTTGACTCAAGCTCTTCTCAAATTCTACACACAGCTTATTTCAGCTGCCTAAATTCTGGCAATTGCAGAGAAAGAAAAAAGATGATGGCTAAACAGAGACATAGGAGAAAGTCAATGCTCAAAGAGGCCAAAAATTTAAATAAGCCCATGCACACGCTTGCTTTGGGCTGATCTGCATGTTTACTTTATATACTTTGCATCTCTCTCTCTCTCTCTCTACATATATATATATATATATATATATATATATATATATATATATATATATATATATACACATATATATATATATATATATATATGTATATATAATTTATTTATTTATTTTTTTGACCTAAAAGGTTAAGATTTTTGGTAAGAATTCACAACACTGTCTGACACAGATTACACTGACAGTCACACTTTAGAGCTTCATTAGTATTTGCTCGAAGCTGGCTAGCTCTAGTTTGCAAAACCATGAATGCACAGTGGGACTGTGCAGAGTGTGTGCTTGTTATGAATTCAAGTTCCATAGAGCCAATCAATATTTACCAAGTTTCTGAACCCGAAGCAAGTTCTTCAGTCACCACACCATGATAGCTGTCCTTGGGAAAGCAAATACTTTCTCATTCCACTCACATCAGCAACCAAAGGTGAGCTTCTATAAGCCATAGGTTTACTTCAGTATGTGTTTTGATCGTTCTTGAATGGTATTGTTTGGTGGCACAGTGGCCCTGGGGTTAGTATTGTTGTCCTGCGTTTGAATCTCATCTCTGATCCTTTCTGTGTGGAGTTTGCATGTTCGCCCACATGTTTGTGTGGGTTTCCTCTAGGTGCCTCAGTTCCCTCCCATAATGTGAGGACATGCACACCAGGTGAATTTAAGACTGTAAATTACTCATAGGTGTGTGTTTATGTGTGTGTTTATCCCTGTGATGGACTGGTGACCTGTTGAAGGTGTTGCATGCCGGGATAGGCTCCAGCCCTTCATGACCCTGAATAGGTATAAGTGGGCATGGAAAATGGATGGATGGTATGGTGTTCAGATAGTAAATTACCTTTCCATTTCCCAGAATTTACTGTAACATAAACATCTTCGTGACTATAGTTCAGAAAGACAGATCCGGAGTTAATAACACTGAAAGGGAAAGCTAGAAAGAGAAGGAGATTGGCTGATGGAGGCAGTAAGAGCCAGACATGAGAGAAATTAATCCTCAATATCCAATCCCTGCTGGGTACCTTATTGCCTCTCAAACTTCCCATCTTAAGAGTTAATATCTCTATTCCTGCAGCATCTGGCTGAGAAGCATGCATATACTTCCATTTGTTTGAACTGGAACATAATTGGATTGGGGAGAGGGATGAAAAAGCCTTCAACCATACTTAAAACTTTTTTTTTTTTTTTTTTTCCTGGGCATCCTTTATTATTGTGTGAGTATTGGTGTCTGTGTGCATGCATGCGAGTGCCCACATGTATGTGTCACTATTAATAGCATCTTTCATGGTCTCGCTTGTCTTCATTTGTTACCCTGCATCCAAGATGTCCTGATTGGCAATACATTTCGAGAGCTGGAGGATTTTGGAAATGTCTCTGCATCTCATCCCTGTGCTCAAAGTAATCCTTTCGATACAGCCGGATGGGCACCCCTCATGCTCCTCCATCTTATCAAGGAACTGAAAGATCATGCTTAATTAGATTCAGAGTGACCTTTTTCATCTCTGGCAATGAGCATCCAGTCACTGCCAAAGCAGTGGGATGTGTTTTCCACATTGATCTATCTGCAGATCCAGGGATTGAGAAGAGCCCTAGCACAGTGCAACGAGGCAGAAAAACAACATACCAAAAATCATCAGATCAAGAGATTATTCTATTTGAGCGAGCTGCTCTGTCTGTTGAGGCCTCTAGGAGTTAGCGTGCTTTCGGGAGGAGAGTTCTGTTTAATCCACCTACCTACTGCATCCCAACCATAGTGCAAACAAACTGGCACACCAGTATAAAGCCCCCCCGTCTGCCTCATCACCCATTTGCCAGACAAGGCAAACCTGATCCTACTCCATTTCTCCGATCACATAACTTCCATTCACTTGTCTCCCACATCCCACCACCCTGCTTTCTTCTTGTATCTCTGGGAGGTGTTGTGGTGGTGTGTGTGCATGTGTGTGGGTGGGTGCGTTTGGGGGGGGGCATGTATAAATTCAGTCTGCAACTGAGCAATGGCATTTCCTCGCTGCAAGTGAGCCAAAGATGCCTTACAATTTCCATACACAATTTCTGCATGCTCATTCAACTTCTCCCTGCTTATCTTCCTAGCCATTTCATGGCATGCTCCCGTGTTGTTCAGTCCAGGACAATAGCTGCTCTGTAATGGATGCCCTGCTGATAAATCCTGAATGCACTGATCTGACATTTTCAATCACATGGGAATGCATGGCCGCACACAAAGTTTGAAAATGCACTCATTCATGTACTTGTGGCTGTGGCGCATATCGCAAATGATGTTCCAGAAAGTTTTTTTACAGTTTGAAACTCCAAGTGTATCATCACGAGGACACATCTCACAATGTCTAAGCAAACTGCCAGGACTATCATAATGTAGGGATACTTATTCTGAAATCTTGAGAAATATGAGCAGATTTGTGTTTGTCACAGTCTCTCAGTAGCTTTGCTAATGCTGTGGGGGTATGTGCTAGACAGAGTTGATATAGATATGGTATGATATTGATGACAGATTTGATTAATCTACTGCTGAAATTTTGGTGAAGCGCACCACAATACTCCACCCCAAAGCACAATATCTAGTATGAATACTCTATTGCCATATCCTTTCAGAGCTCATTTGAGTCATATCTGACATATTTATGGCTCATCATGTCATATCGTAGCCATCAGAGAACAAGCACCATGAACCATTTAAATACTGTGGGCCATGCTGTCAACTCTTGTTAGTAACATATGTCTGATAGATGCATAAGAAGAGGCACTCAACTTGACTCTTTGATAGTGCTGCTCAGAAGCCTGAGTCCTAAGTTGATGAATTTAATAGCACTAAGGAATTTGCAAGAAGGCCTATTTAGCACTCCCAAATAACAAATTGACCTCTTCATATTGAATGGAATGCATGAGGGACAGGAGATACTGGCTCTAAGGGAAAATGCAACAGACAGAAGCCTTATCTGGACACAGAATGGTGCAATATCCTTTTAAAGAAGTACAAGTTAGCTGTTGCACTCAAGAAATCTATAAAGATTCTTTGTGTGCACCTTAACAGAGTTGCCTGGCAACAGAAGTAGAGCTCGGCAGTGAATTAAAGTGTCAAACTAAATACATTTGTAATCCAAAGGCAACATGGATTAAATTTTAGACAGTAGGAGTGCCTCTTGGACAAGATTTTCAATAGCTAAGGTGGGTGAAGCAAATTGGAAAAAGGTAAATTATTTTCTGCAGGTTAATAACTTTCATAACGCAAACTCACCTGAATGTGGTTGGCTGAATCAGTGCAAAATAAGCACAATTAGTTGTATACATTAAAATATACTCACTTAATGGAGACAGTTAGTCAACTGCCTTCAAGCCGGATCTATGATATATCATTAGGGTGGACATGAAGTTGATGAATCATGATAGTATATAGATCACTGTCGTACCTCTATCCCTCTGAATTATTGATTAACTCTTACACAGAGCTCTTGGGTGAAAACACATTTCCTTTTCATACGTGGACACTAATAACTACTTGATAAATAACACAGCAAAGCAAGGCTTTGCAGAAAACACTGCCTATAATATAGGAGCTATATATAAAATGAAAATGAAAAAGTCTCCTCCTACCTCGTCAATGCATACCCCCCAAGCCCCCACCCCCACCGCAGCCTCCCCCTTGTCTTTCATCTTAAACACACATGCCCATATATGCACATTCATAAGTGAACCTATTTTATGAGTGCTATTTATTTTTTTTTTACTGAACAATGTTAAGCATTTACACAAAGGGACCCAAATGACACTCTGATTGAAGATGGAATCAGTGCCCAAGCAACCCATCACAGAGCCTCTCAATCCCACATATGCATGATTAATACATCAAACAACATCAATTCTCTTCCCCCTTCCTCTTGTCAATGAGCACACACACACACACATGCACACACACACACACACACACACACACACACACACACACACACACTGCATGTGCAAACTTTAGCACATGCATGCACACACAGCTCCACGCACACAGAGACACACTGTGCCCAAATCCTTACAGGACTGAGCATGAACACACACACAGAGACACTGCCCCCTCCTTCATGGTTAATACATCAAACAGCATTAGCTTCCTGGATTCCTGAAGCTTAGACAGACACGGTTCTGACAACCCATGATTCCTCACTGGCTGCCTCCCCCTCCAGCCTCCCCACTTTCTTTATTCCCTATGAAGTCTGTTTGGGTGGTTACAGAACATGCTGCCAAAATAGATTCACTTACATATTACCTTTGCTTTTTGTAAGCTTGTATAATGTCATGTTAGAAAGCAATCTCTACAATAAGATGACACTGCTGAGGAGCTTTATGTAGGCTCGGTAGACATAGCAATAATAGCCGCAAGCATTGATCAACAAACTCTTTATTTTATAAGATTTCCATATTATTCTGACATCAGCAGATATTTATAGTCATTAATACCCAGAAGTCGCTTTGTACTATCAATTTATGGAAATGCAGTGAAATCCCAGATCAACATCAAAACCAACAGGCCATCAAATGGATTTGAATCTAACCTTTACAATTCAAATGCTGTTTTGTTTGTTAGCTATACTATAACATCAATGAATACTCACTGAATGAGGTTACTGAATGAATACAGCAGGTGGCTTACTGGATCCTGGTCTAAAATGGACGTTCATTAGTTTATCTGCAGTATAAAATGCTTTATAATTACTACAAGGGTTCCAAAGCCTGCCTCCTGACCATGCACCATTGCATATGTTCTCCATTTGATTTTCACAATCAGTAGGCTATTGATTTGCACTCCATTTTAGAATGGGATCTGTGCTCTTTTAATCAGTGCGCAAATTAGCAAACAAGTAGACAGCATTTTGGGACTTTTCTGTATTGCATACAAACCACACAGGATGTATTCTATCCTCCTAATCATATTGGCAAACCATATATTTCTATAAGATGCTTTCAACATCAAATGAATGCACATGCTATTCACCGTCTCCTCCATCTGTCTCCATTTGCCTGTGTCCTTTGAATTGTAATCCTAATCCTAAAATCTTAAATGCATCTTTGTAATCTGAGGCCAAATCATTCAACCATGATAATATAAATAACGGCATGCTGTTATCTAAACTGGAATG
This sequence comes from Myripristis murdjan, assembly GCF_902150065.1. Taxonomy (NCBI): domain Eukaryota; kingdom Metazoa; phylum Chordata; class Actinopteri; order Holocentriformes; family Holocentridae; genus Myripristis; species Myripristis murdjan. The sequence goes on from NC_043993.1 coordinate 24,578,619, forward strand.
GGTGTTGTCTTTGATTACTGATTGTTTTCTGAATGAGGGGGTAATCTGTGAATCAGTTGGTTAGGCAACAAAGACAGGTGCAACGCTTGCCGGGAAATTTTCAATACTAAAGACAATTCCCTGACTTACAATAGTGACAGAGGGGGTCAAATGTTATGACACTTAGCAGATGGCTGTATGTTTCTGAATGACATCCGATGAGTGTGGCCTCTAAAAACAAGTGATAAACGATAAACGAAAAGAGGGGATGGCCCTGGTGTTATGGATAGCCCACTGGGCTGCTGATAGTGTAGCTTAAGTGCAGAGAGACTCATGCGATCTGCTATACTGCAAATCCTCAAAAAGAGGATAAAGAGGCTTTAAAATCACATTTACAGCACAGGAGTAGCATCCCGCTGATAAATACAGATCATGGTATTTGACCCTGTCCATCAACACACTGAAAGGTTCTGGCTTCTACACTGTAGTCACAAACCACCGTGTGTCAGTGCAAACTAGCAGGACCTTGTAGATACAAGGGTACGCTTTAATAACTCCAAATAGCAGCAGTTTGTGAGTCCTGGGAAACAAAGGGTCAATTAGAATTTTATTCAGTCATTTGACAAGCCACTGTATCTTCACACAATGACATTAAATTCTTAATTTTGGGTCTTAGGGCTGGATGTTAAAAAAGCAATACCTTAATACCTTATTTCTGCTCTGGTGAGGTTGTGTTTTTGTGATCCCAATTATTCTCATTTTCCCATTTTAAATACATTTTCCTGCTTATTTTTGAGTACATTTCCGATTTAAAATTTCCAATTTATCACTTCCAACCCCTTGTTATTGGATTTGCACACCATGTAGATGCAAGCACGGTCCCATCAACCAGCATAGTGTCACTTTCTTCCTCTCCTTCTTCTTTTTTCATCTCAGTGACCCTGACATCTGCTTTCCGCATAAAGACACCAAAGCCAAAGGAACACATGTATGGAGGCACAGCTCCTACCAGCTGCAAGAGTTCCTATCAAAGAAATGCACATTAGCTTGTCAGAGAATTAAATAATTAAAACAAGATGGGAATGCATCCTACATAAGCTAGAACACAGTATCCTAGCTACTTATAAAGTTTGAGAAAGCTCCACTCTGTGGATGACAATAATAAAAGGCAACATTTTTTTTTTTTTTTTTTTTTTTTTTAAATCTAAACTGATTTACTTGCCATTGAAATTCCAACAGTGTAGATCATCAGATAGGCCTGGGTTGATAACTGTGGTATTTGATGGAGATAATGAACAACCACTCGAGGAATTCAGTCATTCGGTTCTCTTTCTTCAAACACTGAAGACGTGAGAAAAATAGCTCTATTTCCCTGGTGGCATTTTAGTGACATTTTGATGTGAACCGATAGGTGGGCATAAATCTAGTGTACACAGTACAGTATGTTTAAATGTATGTGCTCCACTTGATAACCGCCCCATATCACCTAAGAACTAAAATCCAGGTGATCTTATAGCTTGAATCAGTATGAGAAAATAAAATGTGTGTTCTTCATCGTTCTAGTCTCGTTGCGTTGCTCACATAATGAAAGTGTGTATTTCCATTGTGCTGGTGGGTAGGCTGTTGTTAGGCTGATGGAAACAGCAGGACAGAGGTTAACTTTTAGACTAAATGCAATAGTGGCAGGTTTTCACTAGTCTCTGAGGTAGGTTTGTCATGCTTTTCCCTGTTCCAAAACTAAATGAGAACAGACCAGGGTGACTCAGTGGCAGGCACTAGTGGGTTGCTGCTTTATTTATGAGAGTTGGTGGTTTTCTCCTGCATGTCTCCCAGGCCCAGTGATTCATGAATGGACGAGACAGCCTGAGCCTGCAATTGTGGAGGTGCACTGGGAGCGGTGGATATTGAGGATTAATTTCTTTCATGTCAGGCTGTTATTCCAAACCCCCATCAACCCATCTCTCTCTTGCTCACTATCTACAATGTCTTCCCCATTTCTTAGTTTAATAGTGTGAAGCACAATTTCTTGTCTCCTGACTTACATGGTGTGAATATAACCACTGAGAAACCTTCTGAAATACGATAGTGTAGTTTTTTTTATTGTTGCTCAATTAAGCCTGCCTGTAGCGGAAATGGGGAATTTCTCTGCTCTCAAAAGATGAAGACTAAACAACATTGTCCTGGGGAACAAATGGGAAATATCCACTCATTTGATTGCCTCACATATCCCCCCCAAAAAATCATGCTACATCTTGTCACAGTTGGAAGTGTTAGTTAACTTGAAATGTAGCCTGTGTCACCTGGATAGTCACAGTACCACAGTAGGTGTCCAGAGGAATCTCTGAAATAGATAAATATGTCCTGGTTTCAGTAGAATGTGTCCCCCAGATATTCCGTTTTGGCAGATTGTTAAATATTCCTTACTATGTAATGTTCTTTCTGCAGCCTGACCCACAAAAATGACATCAATCAAACCAGAAAACAAAGTGTGGGGTTATTGCTACAGCTGTTGGCGGTTGTTCAGCTGCTGGCATGTCAGTCACTCAGAGCAAAAATAGTTTGAATCATTATCATGACATTGATTCTGAAGCAACTCTTGCTGTCTGACAGGAGACACTGCTGACATTTTGCATTTCAAATAGCTATGCCAAAGAAAAGTGTTCTTTAACACGAGCAAGATTAGCCACATCTTTGTGCAAGAGTATAGCGTTGAGACCTTCGAAACTAATGAAAACAATTTACATTGGACCATTTGGTGTGTGTTGTTGTGAGACGCTTTCCTGCTGATCGATATGCTAATTTGATTTACAAAGAACAAGATGTATTGGACTTCAAAATGATTAAGGACTGCACAAAGCGACCGGTTCTACAGAAAAGCCTCATGCACACTATTAACATAACGCCATTTTGTGTCATACAATAGGTTGGATCTTTGAGGGAACAGATGCAAGCTCTATATACATCCATTTACATTATAATCCCATTTTGTGTCATAGCTTGCATCTGTTCCCTCATGGTCCAGCAGTCTAATCTTGTGGATTTTGACATGGGAATATGAAATATGATAAGCCCAACCTTGTCCAGTTATGCGTCACCATCACCATCTTTGTCATTTTTTAAATTAAACGTATTATTTTCCAAATGTAGGATTTAACACCGGGATATGAAATGGGGGAATCAAGCTTTCTGACACTGAAAACTTTTTTTTTGTCTCTCTCCTTCTTTCCCCAATACAGAGCAAATTAATCTATTTTTTGTGACATACTGACAAACAAGTTTAATCTCTTCTCATATGAGCGCAATTGGTTTTTGACACTTTCAAACTAAACTTGTCAGAATCAGCCTACATACAGTAATTCTAAGTCATAACTTCTTAGTATTCGGCTAAAATAATGTGCATGGCTGTTTTGACTAATTGAAGGAAGATTGTTTTGGGATTGTTATATGCTTGGATTGTTATATTCTTGGCAAAATGCACTGTCAGGGCATGATGATGAGGAATAAGCAAGACAAGGTGTTTACTGTCTATTTTGATTGAGGGATGGAAGTTTTACGAGAAGAGGTGAAAAAGTGGGAAAGGAGAAATCACAGAATATGTACACCAGAGATGCAAGGTAATGCCACGTACACACACACATGCACTTGTAAATTAATTAAATGCCTGATATGTGTTTGTGTCTGAGTGTGGGCACATGTGTCATCATTTGAGATTTTATAATAACTGGTCACTTTATGATAATTGTTTTAAGTTCAAGGTTAAATAGAGACATCATTGAGACAGAGTCTGCCTAAATTTAGGCATGGAAAAAGAGTTGTGCAAGTTGGCTGATGTTATATTTGGAACAGCAAGAAATTCATGGTAGCCTATTGTCTGGGAATCTACTGCCCCAACCTCAAACTTCAAACCTAACAAAAAAAAAAAAAAAAAAAAAATGGTCATTGACCGTGCGGGAGAATGCTGTAAGCAGGGAGAATGCTGAGCATTGCTGTTCTTAAAGGCTATTTGGGCTTGCCATCATCATGCATTAATATTATTTTGCTTACATTTATTAAAATGACAAGCAAAATGACTTTTTGTTCAGGGTCAGCCAGGGAGGATGATTTATTAACTCACAAGATGTCTGAGAGACTGTTTCAAGACTTTGCAGTATGAGAAATTCATTGCTTGACTGCTGAAGTTGTTTTTACTTGATGACATTTGCTGGTAAGAATACTGCACTTGCTTTTAATTCTGGGCATGCCTGGTATGGTTACACTAATATGTCCTTATAGTTATACTAAATATTGGCACACTATTGGCCATTAGCAGCTTAATAAATATGTTGTTTTTTGACATCAGCTTTCAAAAAAAGCCTATACTGGTCAAACCCTAATACCTAGATAACAACACTCACAGAGAACAAACACACACACACACACACACACACACACACACACACACACATACATACATACATATATATATAGATAGCTATTAAATCAGCCAAACTTAGATAGCCTCAGTACTTAAAAGTGGAAGCGATTCTTTCCAGTAGAAAATGATTGGCAGAGAGTAACAGATTATGAGCCGCCCGTGGCTGTTGGCTCTGCTGGTTAATGGATTAGGGATATGTTGGATATGTTAGATTTTTCCAGCTGTGTTGATAATAGATTTGGCCAATAGATTTTCTTTTTTCATTCAGAAGGTATTCTCCTACTTATTATATAAGTGGTCAAGGGCACTGCCAGACTTAAACAGGCCCCCAGCACTCACATCCCGAAAATTCAAGTTTAAATCTACATCAACTTCTCAAAGGGAGCATTTTGATCTAGGGGTGCCAGTAACGGAGGGGGTTAAGTGTATACTAGAGACAACATGATGACAGATACTTTGCCTGAAAATGTTCATTTGTAAAAAGAAATAGACAGTACAGCACCTTGCAAAAATATTCAAACTTTTTGACTTTTTGTACAATTTGCAGAAATGTATATTCTTATTAAATATATGAGTATATAATAAAAATAACAGAACACAGCTATTTCACAGTAACATTCAATTTCAATGACGTCATGTGGACTAACATGTCCCATTGGCAGAACATTTCTTATCATCTGGAACTCAGATATACTGTTTACATACAGTACAGGCCAAAAGTTTGGACACACCTTCTCATTCAATGCGTTTTCTTTATTTTCATGACTATTTACATTGTAGATTCTCAGGAAGATTCTCAAGGAATCAAAACTATGAATGAACACATGTGGAGTTATGTACTTAACAAAAAAAGGTGAAATAACTGAAAACATGTTTTATATTCTAGTTTCTTCAAAATAGCCACCCTTTGCTCTGATTACTGTTTTGCACACTCTTGGCATTCTCTCCATGAGCTTCAAGATGTAGTCACCTGAAATGGTTTCCACTTCACAGGTGTGCCTTATCAGGGTTAATTAGTGGAATTTCTTGCTTTATCAATGGGGTTGGGACCATCAGTTGTGTTGTGCAGAAGTCAGGTTACTACACAGCCGACAGCCCTATTGGACAACTGTTAAAATTCATATTATGGCAAGAACCAATCAGCTAACTAAAGAAAAACGAGTGGCCATCATTACTTTAAGAAATGAAGGTCAGTCAGTCCGGAAAATTGCAAAAACTTTAAATGTGTCCCCAAGTGGAGTCGTAAAAACCATCAAGCGCTACAACGAAACTGGCACACATGAGGACCGACCCAGGAAAGGAAGACCAAGAGTCACCTCTGCTTCTGAGGACAAGTTCATCCGAGTCACCAGCCTCAGAAATGGCAAGTTAACAGCAGCTCAGATCAGAGACCAGATAAATGCCACACAGAGTTCTAGCAGCAGACCCATCTCTAGAACAACTGTTAAGAGGAGACTGCGCCAATCAGGCCTTCATGGTCAAATAGCTGCTAGGAAACCACTGCTAAGGAGAGGCAACAAGCAGAAGAGATTTGTTTGGGCCAAGAAACACAAGGAATGGACATTAGACCAGTGGAAATCTGTGCTTTGGTCTGATGAGTCCAAATTTGAGATCTTTGGTTCCAACCGCCGTGTCTTTGTGAGACACAGAAAAGGTGAACGGATGGATTCCACATGCCTGGTTCCCACCGTGAAGCATGGAGGAGGAGGTGTGATGGTGTGGGGGTGTTTTGCTGGTGACACTGTTGGGGATTTATTCAAAATTGAAGGCACACTGAACCAGCATGGCTACCACAGCATCCTGCAGCGACATGCCATCCCATCCGGTTTGCGTTTAGTTGGATGATCATTTATTTTTCAACAGGACAATGACCCCAAACACACCTCCAGGCTGTGTAAGGGCTATTTGACCAAGAAGGAGAGTGATGGAGTGCTGCGGCAGCTGACCTGGCCTCCACAGTCACCGGACCTGAACCCAATCCAGATGGTTTGGGGTGAGCTGGACCGCAGAGTGAAGGCAAAGGGGCCAACAAGTGCTAAACACCTCTGGGAACTCCTTCAAGACTGTTGGAAAACCATTTCAGGTGACTACCTCTTGAAGCTCATCGAGAGAATGCCAAGAGTGTGCAAAGCAGTAATCAGAGCAAAGGGTGGCTATTTTGAAGAAACTAGAATATAAAACATGTTTTCAGTTATTTCACCTTTTTTTGTTAAGTACATAACTCCACATGTGTTCATTCATAGTTTTGATTCCTTCAGTGAGAATCTACAATGTAAATAGTCATGAAAATAAAGAAAACGCATTGAATGAGGTGTGTCCAAACTTTTGGCCTGTACTGTATGTACCTCCGTATATTGCATACAGTAACTGTGAACTATGTTTGCTTTTGATTTTGTGTGTGTATGTATGTGTGTGTGTGTATTTGTGTTATACAGAAGGGATAGAGACACAATACATCAATTCATATATGTTTCTCATGCAGCCAAGAAGTTGTTTGAGCTCACCCGGCAGCGTAGTGGACTTTAATGCAGGAGCTGGATTTTAACTCTTGAGCACAACAAGCACAAAATGTTTACATCATGCTATTTGACAGGGTCAGTTTGAAATATGCCGCCTATGAAATATGTTTCCTAATCCATATGCTGAGAAAAAACTCAAAGGAGCAAAATGAATCCTCTTGTTCGATGACACAGATTGATGCTGCACACAGTCACTAATAAGCCTACTGTACATAACAGATCTCTGAACATCCTCGTGGCTGCACACTATAAATACATGTAGGCCTACTTCACATTACCATTTGTAACAGTGGCCAGATACAATGCCCTGGAGCAAGCTTATCATACATGCTTATTTGAATATGTCTATATACTCTGGGATCAACAGAGTACAAAAACATTTCTCATCTTCAGTCAGTTCAGAAAGCAGCTGCTAGGCTTTTATCCCAGCTCCGAAGGACATGACCACATCACTCCCATCCTTGTCTCCCCTAACGGGTTGCCTGTGAGTTTTTGAATTTATTTTAGGACCTTACTTTTAATTTTTAAAACACTTCAGGGCCTGTCTCGTAGCTATATTTCAAACTTGCTTATTCCATATGAGCCTTAGTGAGCTCTGAGATCCTCCAGCATGGGCCTTCTGACTGTCACAAGGAACTGTCTTTTTACAAAGGTGGACAGGACTCCTACAGCCCTGCAGGCTGTGGAAATTAAACGAGCAAATCCAGTATTTTGTTTTAAATGACTTCTTAAGACCTTGTCATTGTTTTATAGCATTTCATAGCATTTATAGCCTCTACCTTTCTTTTTCTTATTTTATTTTATTTTTTTTTTTTTTTAGTGGATTTGTGGCGCTTTACTGTCCTTGTTGAATATTATTGTCTTCTTTTTATTGCTGCAAAGCACTTTGTAACTTTGTTTTGAAGAGTGCTTAGAGTGCTTTAAGAGTGCTAAGGGGACTGGAAGGTGGAAGGTGGACTGCACCTCAAAATACTCGCAGGTTAATTCCAGATGTGACAGGGGGGCTTCATGGAATTTGTATTGAATACAAGGAGCTATAACCAAAAAAACAAAGTTTGAAAGGAGAAAATTGTTCAGAACCAATTTAAATATGACATATGAGTAAAAGATGATAAAAAGTGCTGAGGATTTTTTTTTACTAGTTTGGTAATTAAGCCCAAAGGCAGCCAAGGGGTAAGGGGTGAATTTCATTTTTATACAGTCACATAAATTTCTTCGTTTTTGCTTTCTCTTTGACAATAGAGGGCTTTGCATAGAATGCAAAATTGATATTCAAAATACATCTCGTTGTGAAATACCTTAAAAGTACAACAAAATGTGCCACAAGTCAAGGGGTCTGAATACTTTTGAAGGGCACTGTATCTGCAGGCACATGGAACATTGCCAAAGTAAGCTTACCAACATGAAAGCTATATACACAAATCAGGACACATAAAAAAAAGGACAAATATAAACTGGAATTATCCTGGAATCAACATAGTATGGATTCAATAGCTTACGCAAATCAGGCCCTATCAGAAAAGCAAAAATAAAAAGGCCAAAAAAAAAAAAAAAAAAAAAAAATGCAATGATCGCAGTCAACAGAACATAAAAGGTTAGTCAGTAACTACACAAAAGTTACAGACTGGGCTTAAAAAGGGCCAAAAAAAGGGGTTGTTGTCTTCATCATCGATTTCCTCAAGTGTTCTCAAGTGTTTTTCAGCTCCTTTGTTTCAACTGACTGACATGGGCTTTTTTTTCCTTTTCTTTTATGCCTACAATACAACTTGAGTGATGTCACCTATAGTTGCACTATTACTGTTACAGCTGCTTAAGGGTCAGGGTCCCTGTACATTTCCATTTCAACACCCCATACCACTTCCAAACATTATTTTCTTCAGCTGAATTTGAAGATTTTAGTTGGTGGCACTTAGGTGGTAATCAGGCCACAATCTACTACAACCAAAGGTTATTCTTCATGTCAATAATAATAATAATAATAATAATTCATTTTAATTAGTGGCGCCTTTCATGACACTCAGGGTCACCTTACAAAGCAAAAAACTCATTAAAACAGAGTAAAATATCATTGCATACATTAATATCACAATATATGATACTGCTGTTGTGGTCTAGTAGACATTAAACATCAATGTGTGGCATTAAAATCAAAGAAAATCAGCATCTGCTCTAAATTACTATATTCATTACTAATTACTTGGCCTCTTGCAGTATGAGAGTCGTCCTTTGTAGATCCCTTACTCCCCTGGATCGAGCTTGTTGTTATTGTTGGGTTTCAGCTTTCTAACTTTCTTTCCTGCACCAAAGCTAAGCACCTCCTCAGCCCTAACCTGAGAAAAAACAGCCTCCGCATGCAGCTTCTCGTCGCTCACACTGTTTTCTGGTTGCTATTATCTAAGCAATGGCTTAGATGCAGAGTCAAGTTAATGACAAAAAAGGACCAACCATAGAGGAAAACCTTTCTGATACACCAAAGACACCTCAGTAGCTGTCACAGAAAGTAGCCGACAAAGCAAGGTGAGGAAACAACATCGGATTGGCCTTTGAAAGGTGGCATGCAAGAAGGACTGAAAACTGATGCAGACATCGCCCTGTTTCCTCTGGGTGAATGAGTTGACCTATATTCTCTCAAACTTTTTTTGGCAGAGGAATATGGGCGTGCTGAGGGAGGGAGGGCTTGAGCTGTGAATGTATTCACAAATTCTGTTGAGATCGCTGCTGCTCGCTGGTGGGCAGGAATTGACTGATGAAGCTCTAAGTCATCTGCAGCTCTGTGATTTGAGTAGGTTTTTTGTTTGTTTTATTAAAGTAATACAACTGTTTGCCAGAGAACAGTAGTGGTCAGCACAGAGCTAAAGCCATTATATAGTCATTTGCATCGGGTTGTTGGACACAATGCACATACACATTCATTTTTAATGGTCATTTTACTGGGGCATAGCAAAATATAACTAGCACATGTGGAGTCCAACAATGCCCTTGTGAATAGTTTCAATGTAAATCCATACACAGCCAGCTTGTGTGGGAGTAGCAGGCTTTCTTCCATGTTGAAAATTCACATACAGTAGAATTTACGCAGGATGGGCATTAGCCAAACCAGCATCAATCAAAACTTTTGGTTTTGCCTTTTACTGGTCTTGCCAGTTACGATATTGCATGTTATGGTGTTCTTATTCCCTTGACACAATATAAGACACTGGAACTAACTAAAATGAATGGCAGATCAGCCAAGTACCATTTAAAAAAGGGTTTCTTTTTAGGAAGAGAACTCCCACTGGGTGAATGGAACGTCTCTTCTTTGTCTGCAGTCAGACCCAACTAAATAGCCAGGGGGGCTATAATGAGAATAGAGCCAGATACCCTGAAGCTACCAGTGAGTTTATCATAAGGTAAATATTAGAAGAAGAGATGGAATAATTTCAAGCAGCTTGATGGTGTTGGAACAATATGACCCAGCCACTCTTTCTCATCGTGACATGTTCTTCTTTACTGTCAGGGAAATAATAAGACAGAATTTCCTTTCTTCGACTTTTCATGTCTCACTCTTTTGCCCTGGTGCTCTGTCACTCACTGTCTGCGGTCTGCTGGGTGTAAGAGCATGTCTGACACATTCCCATTAGTGGAGAGACTATTCAATTACCTTAGCTCAAGATATTTAAACCTTGCCAATTACTGAACATCTTCCCTTTAAATTATGCATACACAGAGCTGATAAGGTTGTGTGTAGTGATTTCTCCTTTTGACACAATGTAGTGTGTTCTGCTGGGTCAGATTGAATTCTTCAGAGAGAGGAAGCTCCTGCGTGTTTGTTGATGCCTCAGTGCCATCCATCCAGGCCCAGCATTTCACAGTCATGTTTGACATCCACTCCTCCTGTTTGCTGTTATGTATACGGTACACGTTATGGTATGGAATACACTCTAGTCAAAACATGGGAGGGGCGTTATAGTGATGATCGAAATTGTAAACCTTTACAATATTTATTTTTTTGCTGGGGGGGCATGCTGATTAAGCAAAAGGTCCTACGATCATTAGATCTGTTTTACACAAGTAATAACTACTGCCTCTCATTTTCTTTGTAATTTTCAAACCCAGTCTACAAATTCCCTGTGTATGCTCTCCAAAAGCATCTGATCTCTTGTTCCCCTGTATCCTAGCAACTCCCTCCATTTCAAACGACACAGTAACATCCACACATCCTCCTACTCAACAATCGTACATACCTCTCTCCCTGCCCTCTGTCTATGCTCTCTGTACCTGACCTCAATCCCCAGGTGAGAAACTACCTCGAATCTTTTACCAGACTTCTTGTTCACCTTCACCCTCAACCCACTCACTGTTGGTCCTGTCTTCTATAGAGGAACACATAGAAAATAATAAATATGGACCTTAATGCTCCTCAGCGTTTCTCGCTCTGCTTTGAGGCAAACCATACTATACTTCAAAAGCACATATCTCTACATTTATATGGTGCGTACTCACTGACACATCAGTGCATAGTAAATGATGAGTTGCTGTTCAAACAGCTAGAACTCGCTATTGTCTCGTACAGTAAGCGGAATCTGGACACTGGGGACAAACCTCCCTTAAAAATAAATTCCTTTCATATTTCAGAAGAAATCCACAATGACCATCCTCTCTTTTAATTGTGTGATGGAGGAGAAACAGAGAAAGAAAAATCCTTTTTTGGAAGAGAAAATGCACTCAGGATTGGACAAGTCTTCAAGAACAACGCAGTAAAGGAAAGAATATGTGCAGCAGACTACGGGATGAGGATAAAAAAAGGGTCTTGTTTAAATTTATGAGAGGAATCCGAAAGACAGGATCTAAAATTTAACTACTCTTCAGCTTAACGAGACTGGGTGGTCTACAGGAAGCCGGATCATTCTGGTTCTATGGTGAAAGGACTTTCTTTCTAATTCTCCAAGACTTTTGTTACTTTATTTGCAGCCTTAGTTATTTAGGATATGTTCTGGTAGACTAATCAGAACCCAGCACCTAACAGGTTTGTCATGTTATTGCAGTTTTATTATTGCATCAGTTCTTTATTTATTTTCCTCTTTTGCATAACACTGTTGCCCTCTGTTACTTATTTACTGCCAAAACAAATAATCTGGGTAAACCCTTATCGCCATCACTACAGATAAACCCCTCTTACTTTTTAATCATGCTGCTTATCACTTACCATGCTGCGGTCACACCATTTACAGCAGAAAGAAAACAATCTGCTTGTTGGCAGAGGTCACTGCTCTAGATATGCCTGAATTTTAAATCTGCCTCAGAAGTAAATTTTAATAATTACTGGCAAACTAATTAGCCAGCCAAGAAGCAAGCTGACTTCCAATGTGGTATTTGATGTAGTAGTGCTGTTACAGATGCCATTTCTTACAGTTAAACACCATCAGTCTATAAAATAATGTATCTCTTCTGCCATACATATGATGCTTAAATGTCCTATTTATCTGATTTATGTCTGTAACACAGTAAGAAAACATTTGTATGAAAGCACCTTATTATACAATCAATCTAAAGAGACAACTTTAATTGATCAAGCACATATAGAACAATTCCACAAGTCTTCTGCCCTCCGAAGTGATGGTTTCCAGGTGAGCTAAGCGCTGCCAGGGAACACTGATGTGTTGTGTCATGTTGTCATTGCTTCCAGATGAAAGTACAGTAACATGAAAGCAGAGTGACATTCTTGTAAAATCTAATATTTCATCCGAACACAAAATTTGCTTTTCAACAGGAAATTTGAACATACTAGCTATATATGTGAGATAAATATTTTGTGTGAAATAAAAATTGCACACTTACATTTGTTGTTTGAAATCACATCATCTTCAGCACCAGGAACCCTGTCTCCCTCAGAGCTGAGCATGACATATGGCCGAGGAGAAACAAACTATGTAGAGCCTCAGTTAATAGTATTAAAAGTATACTACCTCGGCTGCACAAACCATACCTACAGGTATCATCACCCTGGCTGGCACATTGGCTGACTCCTTTCAAATTCTCTACCATGTTAAAGTTGTTCAGTTTACACTGACACAGACCAACCTCTAAGGCAGGTCGATCAGCCTGTGGCTGCTGGCCTAGTCCAAAAAAAAAAAAAAAAAAAAAAAAAAAAAAAGCAAGGGGGATCACTTCTCAAGGAATTCAAACCTGCCCAGTTCCACACTGTTCTCTGGTGAAATCCCTCAGGCTCCTGAAGACCTGGGTATAAACCTTGGCCGACTGCTGATACCATCACAGCCATTAATTCTTAGGAAAAAAATGCACAAGCCCTAACAAGTACCGGGGTCAGCCTTGAAATGCTCAAGGCAGAGGAACAATTAACGCCAAAATTCCCTTGTAGGATTCTTCAAATCATCTGAGATACAGAGGAACTGCTACCTAAAAGGAAAACTGTATTATCAAACTGTAATAACTGGAGGGCCATATTGAAATCTCCTTACCTCCAAAAATATTCAGTGAGCTTATCCTCGAGAAAATAACAGCCACAGACCATTTCATGAGGACAAGAGGCTGATTTCATGGGGAAGGGTTGCATGGATGACATTTTTGTATTACTACAAATATGGGAGCAAAGTGCTGAATAAAATAAGACTTTGCACATTTTTTTCGGAGACTGAAAATGACCTAAATGAATTCATACTGTGCAAAATACCCCATTGTTAAGGAATCACCCACATAACGGTAAATTTCATCAAGACCATGTAGGTGTCATATTGTCTGGAACGGGCAAGTGGCATATTTACTGAATACATGCAAAAGTGCAAAGCACGTAATAAGCATAAAGGCAGAACAAGAATGCATTCCAGGATTCCCACACTATAGCAAATATAAAATTCTCTAACTTGTCCAAAGAATGTACTAAATTTCCTGATTTTCCCTGTGTGGAACAGATTTCCACGACTTTGCAGAGATGCCATGTCCTGTGTGAACCCTGGCATCCTCTGCATACACTATTCATCATTACTATAATGACTGGCTGGAGGAGAAAGGCACTTAACAAAAGGGTAGAAGCAGGGAATTACAAACATGGACTCTCAGTTAACTCTTGGGTCCAGCTCATGTTGTAATCCTGCTCTCTAGAAGACAATTTGATAAACAAAACAAGGCCTCCGTAGTAACTCATAAATCATCCCAATTCAGTGGAGTAGATGAAGGAACTTTCAAAGCAGAAGTCAACAGCAAAGGCGTTCTCTTGTGGAAAGCTGATGCCTCTCATAGGAATGAAGAATAATATGTCTGTTAAGCGTTATTAGTTGTGAAATCAAGGAAATTAATTGAATCATGTTCAAATCATAAAGGTTTCCCATAAATAATCGTTTCGGAGTCGGTGACAGTTTCTGACGGCGAAGCAGACAAGCTGAAAGATGCAAACAAGCCCTCAGCTGGAAAGATACATGCACAGCGTCACCGAATCAAGCAAGGTACAAATGGCTATAATTAAATACATACCCTGGCAGTATGAGAAGCACATAGAGCTCCAGCTCACGCCAAGCCTTTTTCAGACAGATTTGATCAAAAACATAAACCTAATGAAATAAACCAGACACCATTATCTCAACGAGACATCTTGTACACCTGTGTAGCAAGATGACATTTTGGCTTTTCCAGATATAAATACATGACGAATGGAAGGAACAATTAGGACCGTAACCCTTTCCCTGAGGGAATAAAATATATACAATATAATGCCTTTGGTGCTGTTCACAATAAACTTTCTCAGTGAATGTCCTGTCCTTGAGTTTGGTGTGATTGTAGCTTGTGCATAAGCTTATTTCCCCCATGTGAAGCCCGATTTGTGGCATCACTGGGGTCACACAGTATATTGGTATACCTATTTTCTTCCTCCAGAAAGCAGGATGTACATTTATAATCTTTAGGCAGACACAATGTTATGCCAAGGGGAGGGCAGCGCCTCTCATGCGCAAGTTACAAGCATTGCTGAAAAGGTTGTGCATGCTGGGGTCTTACTTGCACAATCCCCAAAGCCATAAAATGTACAGTACTAACTGTACTGTCTGACGGGCAACCAAGGGAACGTCCCTGCTTAGCACAAAAGCACAGCCATGATAAGAGACACACAACTCTCCACTATAGACAATAATCCATAAGCTTAAAGAAATTTACGCAGCGTTAGGATCAAATACAAAGTGTTAAACAAATTCACAGAGAGTGCTGATCAAAGGCACAGGCTTTATAGAGAGCAATAATCAAATGTAAGGCTTATCACACACTTGCAGCACATTGATTTAAGACACGAGCTTATCAAGCATACACAGAAACACCATCAAATGCCCGCACTCTTTCGAACACATTCTTGAGCCGGGGTTGTCTCAAACAGACCCCAAAGTGTTCAGGTTTTGAATGCATTGTACTCAGGCTTATCCATCTGCACAGACTTTCTAATAGCCAGTTAACAAGGTGCAGCTGGCAGGGAATATAAGAGGCTTCTTTAAGACAAGCCCACAACAATATACTGTAATGAGTGTGAATGTTTCAGGTATATTTCCCGTCAAATGAAGTAATAAACTATATGCATGGTACTTTCTTTCTTTTTTTTTTTTTTTTTAGCTCAAGAAGGAATATGCATGGTTACCTCATTTGCTGAGTTGGCATTGGATAATTCAAGGGGCCACATAAGAAAAAAAGGCAATACCTACTTGCTTCCTCCTAGGCATGGTGTAAAGTTTCAGGCAGTTTTATTTTTTTTTCTTTCAAAAAATGATACTCAAACTGCCTCTTTCAGAGTAACTTAAGATCTCCTGATTAATGCAAATTCCCATGAGAACTCAGCGAAAGTTCTGCTTGACCTAAGCACAGCCAACATGAATGATCACGCTGCTGTAATTGATAGTTTGAGGAGCTGAGTTGACATCTGGGACAGCTCTGGTCTGGCTGTCATCTTATCTGTCAAACAAATAATTTTCTCTGTTGATGGTTATGTTTCCTCTGTTTCACAAATTAGGTATGGAGCGTGTCAAGGCTCAATTCCCATGCCAATATTTGGGTATATTGAAAGCATTTCTTTTCACTGCGACTTGCATGTCTCGTGCCTGACACCTATCAAGCCTACAAGAAGAAGCTATGAGGTAACTTTGATTTATATGTCAGCTGATCCATGTAATTTAAATACATGTTTTCACATTTTAGTGCCCACTCCACATTATAGATTGTTTTTCTTGTTGAATGCTACTTAGACATATAGACTTATAAACAGTTTTAAATTAGTTTAACTTTACGAATGTCACACCATGGTCGCCTGACAACTGTGATACAACTCCAGATTGTGGCAATAATAGTCAGCTGTCTGATTCCATAAAGTGCAGCAGAGGGCAATTTTCCCCTATTTTTGCTTCCTTACACTGGTCAGCTGTTGTGTGTCATTTGCATGGTGTGACAGGATTTATTTTTTTGGTGACAAAGGGGAAATGACATCTAATAGGTAATCCCTTAAAATGTTTCCCTTTAATTAAACTCATTGGGTTAGATAATTAAATTGTAACTTGATCTTCCCCCCGTTTTAATGTGTCTGGAATGTCTCTATTGCAACTGCAAGGCACTTTCTCAATAAAGGATGTTGTAGTCACACCAGTCACATACAGTATTATAGTTGGAAATTATTGATATAGCCTACACAAGTGTTAGCAGATGAAAAAGATATTAATAGTAAGTGAAATTTAGGACTCCTAAGTCAGCAGCTCAGCTACCAAGATTGGTGTATGGAGATATCATCTTAGACACAAGAGCTGAAAATTCAAGGACAATCTCAATATGGCATCAATATTTCTGCGATTATTTTGATAACATAACATATTTGAAACAGTCCTTGCAGCTGTCAGTCCACCACAATGAATGCAGCTGCAGTGGATACATGCTGTCTGAACTGAAGTGGAAGTTGGACAGCCGTCCTACTGTAAGATGCCCTGGAGCTCAAACTGTGCAGCCACAAAAATATCAATGCACAGGGCAAAAGAGGCCTCAGATGCAACCCCACTCCAGCTGTGCCACCGAACCTCTTCACAGCTGGAACCCAAGCCAGGAACCGTGGAAGGCCTATTTGATCCCCATTTGTGCTGCCTATAGAGTAAGTACCGGTTTATCTCAAGATGGAGCCATGATGTTTTGTTAACAAGACAAGTAAATTATAAAAGTTAAAGCAGCCATAGTTTAAACAGTGACAAAGAAGCAAACAAGGTCAACCGGACTGAGGAAGTTCTGTGAACTGAGATAATACCACATACTTGATTACCAGAGAAGCACTGGGTGAATCAACTAATGATGCAACTGTATCACACACACTTATTTCATGCTCAAACATAAAGTGCAGCTGTGAGCACTGTTAGTAAGAGAGACAGCAAGAGCTCCAAGAGCACGAGGAGCATTACATCATTCTTGTTGCTATGCAGATAAC
Organism: Myripristis murdjan; assembly: GCF_902150065.1. Classification (NCBI taxonomy): domain Eukaryota; kingdom Metazoa; phylum Chordata; class Actinopteri; order Holocentriformes; family Holocentridae; genus Myripristis; species Myripristis murdjan. The sequence continues at coordinate 24,595,957 of NC_043993.1, forward strand.
TAATTAGTGGTTAGCTGGCTAATCTGAAGTAGCAAAGAGGATAATGTAATTGAAAGTAAATATGGACAAGAGAAAGATTGCCCTGCTTGCTCTTGAAGAATGGGATGAGCAGCACATTCCAAAACACAGGACGGAGCTAAAGTTAACATTGCAATATTGCTCTTTTGTTTTTCCTCCTGTCTCACACTGACAAAGTGCACAACACAGGTAAAGAGACATGTTAAAAATGGGGCGCCGAAGGTTTGCCCCAAAACATGCCCCTTCCACAATGTGAGTTTTATATATATAGTTTGGAGACATTTGCAGCTGCAAACAAACCATGTACAGTCACTGAAAAAAGGTGCAAATGTCTTCCAAAAAAAAAAAAAAAAAAAAAGGATCCTGATCACACCCTAAGGAACTGTCCACAATTCTATGCCTTGGCTTATTGCTAGAAACACTGTAATGTAATCATGTTATTCCCTTGTAGTAAACGGGCAGAAAAAAAACAGTCTGAACTGCGCAAATACACACACATACACACACATAAAAATGTCTTGCAGTTTAACGTGGCCATGTAGAGATAAAAAACGACAATAATGGCATCTACTTGAATATGCAATATCAAATCTGTTATAAAATGCTGAAAATTCATGGCCAGACAAAACAATACAATGTACAATAACTTAAACAGCATAAGAAGGCTTCGAGGCATTCTGACCTTAAGACTGTGAAGGCCTACATTCGCTCCCATGGCAAATAATTAGCTTTATCACACAATGACATGGGTCACCCGTAAGGGCTTGATTATAACAGGAGAACAATATCAGACAATATGCGGTTCAATGGAGCTCTCAAAGGGGATTGCTTCTCCATATCTTGTCACATTCCAGATGACAATTCATATGACTGCAAACCAGAGACAATCCTTCCCTGTATGAGCCACTGCCGCTTCTGAGAATCATTACATTGAAAGCTGAAATTCCACACTGCACTGCCTTAGTCTTCACTCTGAGTGCTTTGTTTATACTGACACTTACCAGGAAGGGAGAAGAGTAAGAGAGAAATCTTATTTCTAAATCAATGTTGTTGGCAGGGTTTTCTCAATATAACTTGAAGACTATAAATCAGGCAAGCCAAAGTCAAGCTATTGAAACTGTATAAATATATTAAATGTCGCATTGTTTGCTATTAATGTGCACCTCTAACTGATTAACAATAGCTATATGAGATTGTATTATTCATTAAACTTTCCATTACCCATGGTGAATCATTCTCTTAATGACAATACATATCGTGGCTGCCCAGAGGAAATGGTGTGGCAAACATGCATATTTTGCTTTTTTAGTCAGACTCCAATCTGTATAGTATTGACCATTTGTTGAATAATATAGCCCACTATTTGTTATTCCAATTACATTCAGTGCACAACATTTTTTAGCTCTGCCTGATGGATTTGCACTCATCTAATGTGTGCACAGTGTACCAGTGTGCTTTACAGACTAAGAATTTGCATTATAATGATTTAGAACTCCAATGCATTTTTAATGCTCATAAACAACAGTGTGTACTGTAAGCTTTTTCAGAGAGTATGTTGACTCCACCATATAACTGTGTGTTAGTGACATTTGTAGCAATTCCTTGGTATGAGATTGTGAATGCCTCTATTAGAGACTAAGCACAATGGAATTGTATATTAGCAGTCACAATCACAGAAATCTAACTTGGAGCCTGAAAGGTAAAAGTATGATAACAGGACTGTTAAATTTATATTGGCTTCCTTCATAGCTCTGCGGCAAATGTGATACTATACGGAACTAAACTTGCCCCAGGGAAACATTTTTAATTCTCAATTGATCTTAGTTAATGGCTTGTCCTTATCATAGCTAGAGAGATATGATGTTTCGACGCTGATCAGATTTTCATAAAGCTTGGCAGAATGATGCATCTAGTTTCAGCATTTTCAAAATTACAGTGCTTGGGCCACAGGGGGCGCTACCTTGTCCAGTCATTTAATAAAGCATTGCACGCACACCACCACTGATTGGATTTGGTGAAGCGCTGGAAAATAATGCATCTCACCGCATTTGGCCATTTTCAACTTTTCACTGGTTGGTGCAAGGGGTGCTACAGTTTTCATTTGCTCATCCATTTGTCACTAACTGACAACTTAAACACATTTCCCAGTGAGTGCAGAGAAAATATAGAACATAGAGCACCAAGTCCAGTGCTATGTGAGCATTATATTCACTTTAACAGCTGTCAAGAGTCAGTATATATAAATGTATGTTAAAACAATCCAGTTTGATAAACATACTTTCCCTACATATTTATGTGAATATCACATACAATGCACACCATACACTGTGATTTCACGTATCTCTCATATGTCCTCATATGCTCCTCATTTGTTACACTTACATAAATTATACATATGCACATTTACATATTTACATATTGCTTATCTGCATATGATAAATATTTTATCCATCCGTATGTCTATCTATCTATCTATCTTTTTTTTTGTTTGTTTATTTGTTTGCTTATAGTAATATTTAATGGGGAAAGTGTGGGCACACTCATTAATGAGGCAACATGAAAAAGCAACATAGCAGGCTGTAGGCTCATAATAAAAGGAATTCAGTGTTAGACACACTTTAGCTGAGTTAACAGAAAGCCTGTAATGCCTTTTCTCCCTTTTTGTAGCTTTTTCTTGTTAATAATAATAATTTATCAACGAACATCATAGGATTTCAACTAGCAGTACAATGCAAGTCAACTTGTACAATGCACCCATAATAAATGCCAGATATTCAGAGAGTTTCTTAGGGTATCGGGGTGGCCCTAAGCCTTTATCTTATCAGGTTTCAGTCCAGCACACATGGGGATGGGGGCAGGGACAAAAGGAAGCCAAGCAATTAATTGTCTTCTCTGCTTGGCATCTCATTTCAACACCCCAGAAGGTCTATTACAGGAGCAAGACAGTCATTAAACCTCAACAATAATCACTGCTGAGCTATGCCTTCATCCTTTGTGCTACTTCACTGTCTTCTGCTTAATGGCACCTGGCTATGACAATTTCACTCAACTACAATAAAAATTTTGTTATATGCAAGGCAATTTATAGTATTTAGATGTTGTGCTAGTGGCATCAGTAACATGATGCAGAGGCAGGAAGGCAGAAAGGTTAATTACTGTCTACTAAAATCAGTCTTCGAAAACAGCATCCAGTGAAGCCTCTTAAGATGCAAAAAAAAAAAAAAAAAAGCTCTGTTACTTCTAAAGCAGCAGAGCCAAAAAGAGAATACAGAAAATATAATGGTGGAAGACAGTGGAGTGAGAGAGCATCAGGGGGAGTACAAAAGAAACGGAAGAATGTAGGACAGCGGAAACCGAGGCTGAAAAAGAGCTTGGTAGGTGAGAATGAGGGAGATGGGGGTTGCTCAAGAAGAAAATGGTGGGGGAATAGGGGAGAGACTGGGGGTGAGAGAGGAGTTTGAGAGGGATAAAGCTGGCAGTTGGGGGAGAGGAGATGGTTCATTTGTCACTGTCAGATCAGTTTGTTTCTCCTTCATAACTGCAAGGACGAGATCTGGCCCACAACCCAGCCCTCGATCCTCCCCATTCTTAAGCCAACCACCCATCACCATCTATCCTCCAACCTCTGCAAGCACCTGCCCTCTCTCCCATCGCTGGAGATGAGGATACACCCCATGCTACAATGCACTCTGTACACACACAATTTTGTCTGCCTGCATGGGCATGCTCACTGAGCTTAATCGAATGTATGTCCCAGTAACAGCAGCAAGCTATAGCCCGGAGTAAAACCATCTATCCAACGGCATGCCTGAATGATATTAGCATCTCTTTCAGAAGCAAATTTAATAAGGCATATCCATGCAATTGTAGTACTTTGCAAAACTCACACATTCTAATTAAAAGATGGTTGTTTGAATGATTTTTTTTTTTTTTTTTTTTTGTACGAATACAGAACAGCTGCTTATGGCCCAGTTCTTCCATGGCCCCGTCTTTCTTCTCTATATGTACCTCCTGCAATGAAGCAGCGGTAGCGCGCTGATGTAGCAGTCCTGGATGCATCACAAGCAGAATTCGACAAACTTTTATTGGCTGTGCGTCCACCCCAACCTGTGCCCTGTAATGAACACTGTGTTCCTGCTTCCTCAGTGAAAATCACTCAGTTGGAGCTGGAAAAAAATACGGATTTTGCCGGGGAAGTGCGGTGTAGTTGTCAAACACGGTGCATGTTCAGTCCCCAGTGGGAAACGTGTCTGTGTATACTTCACCATGTGTAATTAACCTGAATTGTCCATAGTGTGTTGAGTCGGCAATTATACCAAACTGCGAGATGGGTCTGTTGCTCATGCAGTTATCCAACAAGCAGTTCAACAGTTTTCAAATGACAGGAATGGGCGTAACTATTTCCAGTAAGGATATAGTTCATTACTTAGGCGTGATTTTTTTTTTTTTTTCTTCTTCTTGCTCATCGATAAGAAGTGTTTTCCTACTAGGCTTCTTCCGCCTCACCAGAGAGTGGAACTATTTATTTCTTTATTTCCTTATGGCATCTTATCTACCCAGTTTCTTAATTACAATGTGTGAAATTTCTAGGTCATTTTAAAGCACATTGATTGGTTTTCATCATTCAAGTATTTTAGCATGGATAATTATCACTGATGCCTTGTCCATCTCTTTTACCCAAACTCTACTTCTATCCATGTTTTAACATGCTTACAATTACAGATAAACCCACTGTGAAATGGACTGCAGCCCCAGAGATTGAAGGCAGTATGGGCATGTTCACAGGAGATGTACTGGTTTTTCTTGGTAAGTTTCACAGTGATAATGACTTGTAGTCAAGGTGCTTGTGACTACAAAGCAGTACTTAGATGTAAAAAGTCTAATTGCTTCTTGGTTTTCATTAAGCGGCAGTAAGTGTTCGATGCTTCAAAACATTCTCCAGCGAAAAGAAAACAAATCTGATGCAGTCTTAATTGCCTTCAAAAATGTCACAAATCACAATAAACCACTTGAATGTTTCAATGATAAGATTTAAATTGTTGGTGAACTAATCAAAATTGATTGTTTGGCGTTGCCACTATCAAATGACAGATATTTCTGACAGTTTTTTTTTTCTTTTTTGTGTATTTTACTGATTAAGGTAAAACGATCCCTGAAATAATTTCTTCTCGATTTGAAAATTCCAACTCTTGCATCAACTGCAGGTCTCTCTCCCAAGTATACAAGGAAGTGAAATCTTTTTTTTTACCCAGAATTAAGTGGCATGACTGCATTATTCTAGCGCTAACCTAATTCATTTGGCTATATCAATTACTTCCTAGTGTCCATTTTTTGAATTAGTTTACAAAGTCATCCTGTCATTACATTATTCATCATTTATTTCAACAAACCATTGCTCCCTGTAATTAAAAAATATGATAGTCTATACTAAGAATGTGTCACAAGTTACTAAAAACACCTTAATATATTCAATATTCAAGAAGTTATATCTGTACTGAGATTTTTGTACCCATTGACATCATTTGAAATTACATCCAAACATTAATTATTTTCACAAATTACAATGTGTGAATGCAAATGATGATGGACTGTCAGGGAAAAAAAGTGCAAAAGAGAATGTACACCAAACAAATGAGGGGATCCACTTTGAATGTAAAAAAGAAAACGATGGATTCAAGTTAACCGTTGCAAAAATCTAAAAGTGCACTGTGGAACAAAGATTATGGCTTTAGAATTCAGAAAAGTCACAAATCACAAGTTACAGTGTTCATCAAAATATCATACAAAAATGAAGACGCAATTTGACTCTTGACTGAGAAAGAATCCACGACAGTATCCATAAAAACACTGCCCTATATAGACAAAAAGGATTATTCACAAATAGATGGGTAGATAACACATTCAAAATTTGGAAAAATATGTGTAAAACTCACAAAATACATACCAACTTGGCGTTCTTCAAAGAAATGGCATGGGCTCTTGAGCTGGGCGATTAATCAAATTTTCAATTTTTGGCTTCCACCAATTATGAAAACAAGATAATGGAGATAAAATCATTACTGCGCTGCTTTCCATTTTGCAACAATGCACTTATTTTATCTTATATTGTAAATCAAGTGCACCCCTCTCCTTTGCAGCTGTGTTTTGCCCCTCCCTAAAAGCCCAACCTCACTCTCAGCCAGGCTGTGACATGTAAATATCTAAAATAGGAAATCCACTGTTACGAAGACATTTTTTTTTTTTTTTTTTTTAGTTCAATAAATGTATGATGTTTCCATAGTCAATGAGTAATCTTTTTAAGTAATTGTGATCTCAATATTGACCAAAATAATTGTGATTATGATTTTTGCTATGATTGAGCAGCCTTAACGAGCTCCCCAAATTGAACCAAACATAATAGATTACATGCTGCAACTCTGGGCAACAAAAAGATTAAATACAAGTTCACAAACAAACAATACCGTAAACTCATTTCAGTCATTATTTTCCAGATATGGTTTGGTACAAACTCATTTTTAAGGACCATTCATTCAAAATTAAAAACTAAAGAAATACACCCTTTAATTAATTTCTTGATTAAAAACCATAACAAGGTAATTACAAACTTTCAAAAATATATAAAACTCTTGAGAACAATATGGGGAACAAAGACCAGAATAGATCAGCTGAATGAAAATAGCTCATTCTAAAGAGCTCATTGAATTTGAGCATTGTGCTGTAATACTAATGTAATAAGATATATCCACTGCAAAAAAAAAAAAAAAAAAAAAAAGTCAGTTTGTTAAATTCCTTCCCTCCTAGATATTCCACCATCAACTGTAAGTGGTATTATTGCAAAGTGGAAGTGTTTAGGAACCACAGCAACTCAGCAACCAAGTGGCAGACCACATAAAGTTACAGAGCGGGGTCGCCGAGTGCTGAAGATCATAGTGCGTAAAAGTGGCCGACGCTCTGCTGACTCAATAACTGCAGAGCTCCAAACCTCCTCTGGCATTAACTTCAGCACAAAAACTGTGCACCAGGAGCTTCATTGCATGGGTTTCCATGGCCGTGCAGCCGCATGCAAGCCTTACATCACCAAGCACAATGCCAAGCGTCAGATGGAGCGGTGTAAAGCACGCCACCACTGGACACTGGAGCGGTGGTTGCAATAAATGTGGAGCAATAAATGAAACAGCGGTGCAACGCACTTCTCATCGGGATCCCCAGCAAGAACATCCAGCAGCTGCAGTACGTTCAAAACAGTGCTGCAGTGCGGAAGCATGAGCACATTACACCCACCCTCAAATCCCTCCACTAGCTCCCTGTTCAGCAAAGGATAGAGTACAAGGTCTCCCTACTGTCCCACCAGTGCCTCTATGGCTCTGCTTACCCCTCACTCCTCCACACGCCATCTCCGCTCTGGGCAAGCCAACCTCCTCAAACCTTATAGGACCAGACTCTGAACGATGGGTGACTGTGCCTTCTGCTCCGCCGCTCCTAGTCTGTGGAATGCTCTTCCTGACCATCTAAGGGCACCACAGACTGTGGATGCTTTTAAGAAAGGCCTGAAAACCCACCTTTTCAGTATAGCATTTGGTTAGACTGTCTACTACCCTAGCCCTCTGTGGCCTGTATATATTGTCCAGCTATTGTTTAGCGTTGTATTTTTTAAACCATGTTGCTCTCCAGCTTCCTGTGCTTTTTTGTTTTTCTTGTTTTTGTTACGCCTACTAAACCTATGTACTGTGTTTCTATCTTAGTTTAAATGTTGCATTAGTTCAAATGTTTTTATGCACTGTAAGCACTTTGAGATCATTTGTTTGATATAAAGCGCTACAAATAAAATTTATTATCATTATTACTATTATTATTATTATTATTATTATTATTAAGCATTACTTTCTTGGATTATTTGAGGCGGCTGTTGGATGACAGTTAATTAGCTGTTAGCTCACCAATTAGCTCACCATCTTTCCATTCTTCCTATGTCTCTGTTTATTATATTTATTTTTTTTTTTTTTTTATTATATTTATTTTTTATTATTTTGGTGCTGCCATCCTCAATTTTTGGTTTTGGCCCATCACTGCCAACACTGAACAATGGAGTCTTCACAGTGATGTGTGCCTCTGTAGTGGTGAAAAAAAGGGGGTTGCATCTCCAGGAATTGGATATGTGTCCAGTCAAGGACCAAAAATGGCCCTAATCTGATTTGAAAAGATTTTTGTCTTCCCACTGCTCAAAAAAAATGGATCTCTGTCACCTGTGAATGAATGAATGAATGAATGAATGAATAAATAAATAAATAAATAAAAACTTGGTCCACCTGAAACTTCTAAAATGCTGTTGCCTGTTTTGTTTTTGTTTTTTTTTTCCCCCCACAAGAAGAACCCATAACTCTACTCTGAGGTACAGTCATGGACTGTTAACGTGAAGAGATATAAGTATATTAATTTATGAAGAAGAATTATTCAGTATGCACTCTAAATGCCTAAATTGCATAAATACATTTAAATGAGTTGTTCATTTATGGATGAAATACCTCATGAGTAAAAGAGAGTGTTTTTCATGTGTTCATCTATCATTAACTCTTTGTAACCATTTAAATATAACCATAAAATAATGATATTAACAATAATAACAAGAGTGTGATTCAGGCCATGTAACAAAAATGAATCTGGATTCTCATTCCAGTTAGATTTTGATCCCATTTGAAGAATTCCCCAGTTGCTGCTATTGGCAAATGAGCTTGAGAAAGGGCATAGGATATCCTAAAATTGGCCATAACTCCACAGGTTTGTCCAATCACTAAGAACAAGGCTGTCGTTTAGGGGGGAAATGTGATGATAATTCTAGGGACCCACAAAAACCCCAGTAGTCTATGATGTAGATGTCTATGACTCAAGTATTATGCATAATAGGCTTAAATTCATATTTGTACATCAGAGTTGCACCACAGCCATGACATCATGCGATATGAAATATGTTTCTATTTTTCAAGAAAAAAACAGCATCCTTTAAAAACGGTTTGGTGCATGGTTCGCTCAAACATGCAAACATGCAGGTAATGAGTGTTCTTGCATACTGTGGAAGGCAGCAATGTGCCTAGCTGCATCTAGCCAAGTGGAAATTAGCAGGAAAAGAAGGGAAGGAGTGATAGAGAGAAGAAGCTACTTTCTTCCACCAAGGGGAGCACAAAAGTGTACTTTCAGGGGGCCCAAAATTCCTTGCTATGGCCCTGAATAAGAAACTCAGTAGACATGTACTGTGTACATAAATAATTATGCCCCAAAAGACAATTTTAAACAACCAATAAGTAATCAGTAATGCTACAAATTCTGAGGTGGTGTATTCCTTAGTCTAGTGAAAAATAACCAATGGTTTTGTGCATGTGGATCTGTCAGTTTATTCTTTTATGTTTTATAACTTGGTTTGGACTATCGTTTGTCAACTTTCTTGAAAATCCACCAAAGGAGACCAATATGGTACATGGGACAGTGCAGCTCTTTGAGAGCCCTGTGACTCACAGAGATGCACTAGAAATAATAATTTATGGCCAAGTCAGGGATTCACCTTTGACTTGATCTAGGATTTGGAACCTCTAACTCACTGTGAAAAACGTGTCTGCCTCTGGAAGATTTGGGTCAGACTCATCAAATGTAATAAGCAGCACTCTAATCACATGAGAGGCAGTATGCCGAACCCTCACAGCTGCCTGCAATTGTTCCAAACCAAGGAGGGGGAAAAGAGCTGCCATTTGCTGAAGAGTGTATTCAGCAGGAAAAGCTCAGCGAGATCTAAGCCCAGATCAGTTTTAGGTCAAAGATGGTTATGCCATAGTGTTAGCACTGTTTACTTTGAAAGCCTGGAGCAAATGTTACATTTGTCTTGATAACTGTGGCTAGAGTTGGGGGAATGGCGGCACAAAATAATGCATTATAGTAATCACATCATTTTTTTTTTTTTTTTTTGTCCTGTTCCAAAGTAGGCATTGATGTTTCAATTCCAGTCATCACATTAAAGATATTGATGTAACAGATAGGTCTTCACTCATGTTACATTTTTAAACCTTCTTAACCTCTCTATTGGCATAATGTCTATTGAAATATTTCCCTTATCTTATCCTGTGCTCAAGTCATGTCAGGAATATTGTAATCAGGAGTAGAAATACAGCTTGGAAAATTAGAATTCAATGCTGTAGGCTCTATCTTTATGACCAACCTTAAAAGCAGTATTTTGTGTCTGTCACTTAGACTACTTACACTGGTAAAGTGAGCTTATTTATTGGTGCAGTGAACATAACACAGTGATACAGGTGGCAACACAGATGCAATGTAACCAGTAGTGTAACTGTTAGTTTTCTTAGGGTGTTGTAAGTAAAGTAATTTATTACTTTTTTTTTTTTTTAATAAGTAATAAGTAATGTGTAATTTAGTACTTTTTTCAAGTAACAACCTCAGCACTAACTGTAGCGTTATTTAATGGTTTGCTGACTAGATATAAAATGTGCTGGCAACACAGTCATCTATCACCAAACATCACCGGATTCAGGAGTGATTAAGATTTGCTGCTATATGAGATATAACTACCATAATTCATGTCCCAACTATGTAAACACGAAAGAAAAAAAAAGTTTATGTGAAATATTCACTCTGCAACTAGGAGGTATAGTAGATGTACATATTGTACTGACAAGTGGCAAAATGATTGCTTTGCACAAATCAGATATGAACGAATGGCTTTTTTTGTGTGTAAATATCTCCAGTGACGGGTGTCCCCAGACGGATGTATTATGCAAAACATGTCATTTCAGTCACTAATCAAATAAGTTTTATACCATTAGTAACCGTGCACCTTTGTGGTTGTCTGGCCTTAAAGGTGTTTGTGCCAGAGTACTTGCCTAATGGATCTTAATGGGTTTTATGGTGCACTGCAGGGCTTCTAATGGGGTAGTATGTCTGATGGGGATGCTGCTCTCTTGGCCCTCCTGGGCTCAGTCTCGGTTCCTAATGTGACCTGGAGAGGGTAACACATTATGTATCACTGTTTCTCTAAGTCAGAGGTTAATACCCACAGTTAAAGAAAGTGAGGAATTTGGGGTGGTGAAAACAGGAAAATGTAAAGAGAATGTGTATGAGCAAGAGGCAGGGAAAGAGAACCCAGGAGTTAAAGCAGCAGGAGAAAAAAATACCATGGCATATTATTGAGGGACACTTTGGTGCTAAGCTGCTTATTGATAAAAGCACTAATCTGCCTGGCAGAAGGTAAGGAGACTGGGATATGTGGCGATAAAATATATCAGCTAAAGGCAATGCCATCAGGGAGCTGAGCCTCCACACAGATTTACCTAAAGGAGTTTCTCATTTTATTTTTTTACATAAAAGAAGGAATCTGACCATGTGCCACTTGCAGAAAGCATATGAGCCTGTGGAGAAATGAGAGCTGAGCATTGAAACCATTGGCTTTTCATTGGCTTTTCATCAGGTACACCAACAAGCAACTCAAGCAACAAGCTGCAAGGTGATCTGATAGAATCAACAAAGCTTATGGTTGGGAGTCATGGCTAACTGTAGATAATGATTTTTTTCTTTTTACTTTTTTTTAGTTAGAACTAACTATTGTATCAAAGTTGGTATACAGCATGCTATGTGCGTTTTATGAAGCTGACAGTCAGGTTTTGTGTTTATATTTTTTCATGTACTGTTCCAAGGAAAAAAAAAAACAAAAAACAAAAAACAAAAAAAACAGTAATAATTTCTTAAATCATATTATTAGTAAAACCACTTGGCGAGATGTAACTATGGTCTTCATTGTGAGATTTTTCATACATAAATGAACAAATTTTTCATAAATGATTAGTTTAACGTCTCCTAGTTTAGATCACTCAGCATTTGATGAGTTGGATCAAATACAACCCTTGGAACCTTACACCATAACCCTCTTCAGAGAATCAACAGAAAATTCTCTAAATTGATTGTTTCACTCCCACGGCAGTACACAAGTACCATAAATATTCTTTGCATGTTGCATATTCTAACTACTTCATCTTGATGATGGTTAAGGACCATCAGAACTGACAAGTCAGCTCCAGAGAGTTCATCTATACCTGTCAATCCAGCAACACAAGGCTGGGCCAACCAATCTCACAGGGCCGACTCAGATCATTCAGATAAGAGTGCGGGGCAAATTAAATCAATCCCTTTGTCCTGGTTCAAAGAGCCGCGCTCTCATTAGGGCAAAGCCTTCTACTTGAAGTCATTTGCCTCTCTACGGTGTCTCTTGCCCTCACCATGTTGACCATCACTCTAGCAGGATGCTTAAAGCTCCAGATTGCATTCGAAGTATTCAGAATCAATACAGGCTTAATTAGGCAAACTCTGCTATTACCTGTTAACAAAATAATTCCATATAATTGTCTATTTCTAACCTTTTTTTCTAATGGTAAACGGCTGTTTTATAAATTTCCTAATGTTATAGTTCAATTCAAATTGATGAATTTAGCACAATGTTAAAATAAATTTAAAATAATAATAATAATAATAACAATAAAATTCTTCTGTGACCAGAAAACGCCACATTAGGCAGCAGCTAAATGATTGTGAGTTGGCAATACATATTTATTTTTGGGGGTTACATATGCCAGGCTCAGAGTAATAACTGCTTCACAGCAGTTCTGTGATAGTTCAGACAGGAGCATGAGGGCCACATCCCCTGATTTCGGCATTTCCAATGCAGATTCCTGCACGCACATCCAACCACCTCACAAAAACAACCCTGACAGAGCTTTGAGCCTTCGGGAGAGTTAAACAGATTAAGAAAGTCTGAGTGACACTGGCAGAGTGAGGTACATATACATGATCGCATAACACGGTGCTGTACTGTAAGTGAAAAGTTAGTAAAAGTCCAAACTCACAAGCCTCAAAAAAGGGAACTTCAAATGAGCAGCGTGAACATGTACATACAAATCAAGATTTAGAGAGTTCATACCAAACCACTTGACTACTGTAAATACTTATAGATCATTAGTCATTATTGCTTAAACACATAGGATATCATTTTTTTAACCAAGGAAAGCAAATCTTTACTGTCCTATTTATTAGCTTTTTGAAGTTTGAAATTAGTTTCATTTGGATGTTATTCATTATTATGTTCTGGTAAGTGTTATTTATTTATTTTCAAATAGAGGATATCGTTATTTAAGGCATTTGAGTTGATGAACATGCAAATCCAGGCATGTCCACCTTCACTTCACGATACACAAATTCTGACTTTAACTAAACTCAATTTGTAAGTTCCTTCTCTAATTTCCCAAAACTATAATATAGCTAGCGCTTCCATTGGTTTCCTCATGTAAAACAAGAAATCTACATACATTAGATACATCAAAGCAAGTGCAATTTACTAAAAACAAGAAGAAAAGAGGAAGAGATACTGACCGTCTAACTTTTTTCCTGCTGATTGGCCTCTGAAGAACTGGAATAGCTTTTTGAATAACTGGACAAATCTCAAGGACTAAGTAATCAAGATGTGTCCTGCTGTGTATGGGCTAAGTCTTTAAGGGGACATCAAACGGAAGCATTAGTAGGGCATCCAGAAGGTGCCAAAAACTGTTAAAATGTGCTGAGACCAACAGACGCCCGATGCATAAAATGTTTACGTATGGATAAGGCCTCAATCATTGAGCTGTGGCGTCCTCTAAACTTTTCAGAGCCAGATTGCACAGCTGACACTCCTCTCCATCTTACTGAAGGTAACATGCCCTCTGCATCCTGGTGAAAGGAGATATCCAAAGATGGTTAAGGGATATCTCTAGCCTCTCTCCTAAATTTTTTAACGAAAATGAGCTGGACACACCAACCCCTCTGGTTTCTTTTGGTGGCACATTTGCACAAAAAAATCATACATTTTGTTTTTGGATGAGGTTTTTCTACAGCTTCCAATGTCCGGCAGTGAGCTGCAATTCACTGAAGGTTAAGCTTTGAAAGTAGCTGTATGGCAACAGTGCAGACACACATTCCCACAATGACCTGCCTGTGGATTTTAAGATGGAACTGAAGAAATAACAGACAGACTGATAAGTGTCGGAGTTTCAATTACACTTAAATGTTTAAGTAGATTCATTCACTGGGGTTGTGATTATGCCCAATTATGCCCAATCTCATTTGCCAATTAGGCTATTGCTTCCTTTTATAGAATCACACTGTCATACCCTAAAAATAAAAATATATGTATAATGGCCAGACACTGGCATGCAGTAATGCACAGTAAAGGACAGATTCCATTGTGCTGCAGCCTTTCCAAATGTCATACTCGTCATCAGCTGCATGCATGTGATCACGAGGCGCCAAGCGTACAAGGATGAATTTATATGGATAGGAAAAGACATCATTCCATGAACATTCATTTGGCAACAGATGAAAACGTGGCCATATCAAAAGCTTGGGATCTACCTACAGTGCGGTGCCAAACCTTTGCAGTTCTCTAGTTTGAACACAAAGATTAGCAATACAAATGGGGAGTGGCTTGCTGGTGCAATGAGAGGAAAGCATTTGTCATTAAGAAACTCAAAATGTGGAATAGCCGGAATCGTTTCAGATTATGTGAAGTGCATTTTGTTTTGTTTTAATCCAATTATTGCTCCAAGGGCAGAACTCAGAAATAAACTTGTTGTTGCACAGCCAATGTAAGTCAAACCTTTCTGTCTCTTTATTATCTCAAAAAGGAGACAGATAAAGCAATTTCAAAAATTGTTTTACTGTGCATTTGACTCCACTGTCAAATGAGCTGTACTGCTCATTCACTAGCATCATACAAATGTGTCAGTTTCTGTATCTGTATCCTATTCTCTCTCTCTCTCTCTCTCTCTCTCTCTCTCTCTCTCTCTCTCTCTCTCTCTCTCTCTCTCTTTCTCTCTCTCTCTCTCTCTCTCTCTCTCTCTCTCTCTCTCTCTGTCACTTTCTCACTCTCTCACACACATACACACACATCACACACATTCTGCTTGTATTTCACTTCACCCACTGACTGCTACAACAGCTCACATACACACATTGTTAGGACTAACAAGTCCTTTGTGTGCTTCATCCTGCACCCACATGTTATGTGCTATCTCATATCACAAGAGTTCCAATTAAATTTTTGGTCAAACCTATAAATGCCACCTCCTGAGACGCTGCTCCTGTCATCTTCATGACTATGGTTGATTGATCCAGCCGGGCCTCGATGGAGAGCCAAAGTATATTCACCATAGCCTTCAGCTTTAAACAGCTTTTATTTCTCACAGAGTAACAACATTTGTTACCGTGTGAGGAACCCACCTTATTGGCTACAAGACTATGGCTCTCCAAAAGCCAGGGAAGAGCCTTGTGAAGCTCTGACAAATCTCATCATTTTCATCATTTCTTTGCAAAACATTTGGTGGGTGTTTTATTCCTAACGATCATAACTATACTCAAAAGGCCACCCTGGAGTATAGTTAATTTATTATTTAGTGCTATCAAATTCAGCATAAACTTTAATTGACACACTGGTAGCAGAGCTGCTACAGTTTAAAGACTGGGAAATTAGATGGTATCACTGCAGCACCAAACACTTGATTTGCAGCCACTACTGGATACAGCTAATTAGTACACAGTAGGAGTTTCCAGGGGAAGAACACTTTGACAAAGGTAATGTGTTGTTACTGATGATGATAAAGACACAATGTTGAGTAATGTATATACTCAAGTGTAAACCAAGGCCACTAGTTTTGGAAAGCCATGGTCAAACAATTTGAAAATAAGATTGTTAGGATGTGAAATGGTCACGCAGTAATGTTGGTGATTGAAAATTATATTATTTCTACACAATGCAAAGCCAGCACAATCTATGGCATCACACGTTTGTGCTATAAAACAGCAAACAATACATGCAGTATAGGCAGGGTAGATTATTCCAGTTTCTCTACAGTGCGTTTTCCCTCGCTTTCCTACTTGCCTTCCTTTTGTGGGTAATCAGCTAGGGCAAATATGTTGTGCATGCATGCATGTGTGTGTTTGTGTGAGTGTTTCTCGATGTCTGTAAAAATATCGGAAGGCCGATAGATAGTAAGATAGAGGAAAACAAGTCAGCCGCAGCCCTCGCATTCCCAACTTCTCAGCTGAAATGCAGATGGCATATTTCCGATGATTTCTAGGTTTGACTGGTCTGCAGTGTGAGCGTGATACAGAATTATGTGTCACAGTCTTGTAGAACAAGTGCAGTTTGCCTCGGGCCTCGTCTATACCTGCTGAGTTCAAATAGCAGCACTGGGCTAAATTGGGCTAATCCCAGCTCAAAGGGATGCCTAAAGTTCAAAAAGTGTAGGCCCCTCTTAACGATGAAGCGGGTTAATTAAAGTTCACCCTGACTTCCAATGCCCCTTCCTTGCCCATTCCTTTGCAAGCCATCAGATTGGTTTGAAGTAGCTGCAGACCGAGGTTACAGATGAAAAAAGACCTCACTGGGGGGCAACAATCAGCCATCTTTGACAAATAAAACCTTCTAATTGTGTGAATGTATATTACAAATGTATAGCTTCAAGCAGTCATCACAGCCATTTACAAATTGAACAGGGAGGTCATTTCCCTTGATCTCTCTTGTGTTTCATATTGCCATATTATGTTTTGTCCAAAGGTGGGACTCTCATTAAGTTTTGTGTGAAAAGAGGTGTCAGATCTTGGACCCAGCAGGGCTAATTATCAGCTCGGAGGAGTGAACGTGAGCCACCGGTTTCCCCAGCAACCATGCAATATACATTTAAAGGTGTAAACAAGGACAAATGAGGAAATACAGTGTGAGATGATGTAATTGTTGATGTGCCCCGCCTTGCTTTTATCCTGTATTAGTCATGCAAGAATGTCCAAATAGCGGTTTGTTAAGATTTGAAAACTATGTGAAAAACTGGTCAGCCATGATGGCTAGTGCTGTACATTTTAATTAACTCAACAGCTTATGAATGAAATTGAGCTAGTCATGATTCACTCACTCCGTCAAACACACAGTTTTCAAATACAGACCACAGTCTTCCACGGTGAAAAATGGCTGTCGGTGTGCAATGACTCGTGTGTGCATGTGCTCTTGTGTGTGCATATAATGACGGATTTGAGCCATAATCCTAACAAAACCTGGGTATACAATTCCTGCCTATATAGCCTGCACAACACATGCAATTACATGTAACAGGATATTGCCATATTGATAGTTAGCTCCTCTGACATGTCTGCAGGCCTCTGCTCATTAATGACTACCCACGCTCAATAACAGAATTGTTAGAATACACGTGAGAATGGTTCACCGAGCCAGTCGAGGCCCAAAGGAAAGTTTCCAGCCTCCCAATGTAATCACAATATTACCTACACAAGCGCAAGCATTCAGAATATGAAAGCCATTGTTTGCTGTGTATAGCTATGGCCTACAGTGCTTGTATTTGTTTACATGTAAATAATTAAGTCAGTAAAGTTTATTTGATACAGCACCTTTGGCTGAGAAAATGTGACACAATGCTTCACAAGAGGAAAATGTTTAAAATAAATAAAAATTTTAAAAGGACCATAAAAAATTCACACTCAATAATAATAATACTAATACTCCTCCTCGCACTACTACTACCACTACTTCTGATAATAATATTAATAATAACAATAATTTAAAAAATAAAATACAGTGTATAAGCACTTTAGTTTTCTTTCTTTGTTAGCTTTCTACCTGCAATAGCTTGACATGAAATAGACTAACTTCCTAGAAATTATGCATTGTCATTAATGCATTGTCATTCTCTGGGCTTGCGCAACAGTGGAACAATTTAACACTAGGCATTTTGAATTTCACAAATGATTGGTATAATTCTAAGGCACAAAAAGGGCTTACAGAGAGGTATCAGCGTTGTGCACAGTATCTGAGTGGATCATCATTCCCTTCTTGAGTGAGGTCAAGTGCCTCCACCTGCACCCACGTTTTAGTTGCAGAGTAGAGCGCTGTCCATGGTGCTGAAACCCATCAGCTCTGGGTAAACATTTGACAACTTAACAATACTGGCTAATGGTTTCTGAAGCATATGTCTATTGCTGCCACTTAGTGGTTCATTTGTGAGCAAACAAATGAGACAAATAAAATTTGGGGGATTTTCATGTTTTTTTTGTTTTGTTTTGTTTTGTTTTGTTTTGTTTTGTTTTTTTTTTTGTTTGTTTGTTTGTTTTGGCCCAATTGCCTTTAACTGCATGGAGCAGCAGTAGGGTGATATCCCTAATTTTGTGTTTCAGGAAGTATGTGCCTGAAGTAAGTTAACCTAAAGCAATTAGAGGGGAGATTTTTTTTTTTTTTTTTTTTTTTTACTATGGTGTCTTGGGAGATGACCAAATTTTTCTTTTTTTTTAGTTGATAGTGCAGTAGCACCAAATACAGTATATGATCCTGTTATCACAGTAAACAGTAAAGATGAAACAAAACAGAAAAAATCTACTCAGGGTTTAAAAGCAAATATGTGTACATTACAGAATAGGCTGCTACAGGCTGTTGTTGGATTTACAATTGATTTCATATAGCTTTCACTTGTTTAGGTAATACTGTAAACAAATTAGTACATCAGTAACTCTGCTAAGAATTTTGGCAAGCACGACAAATCACTCTTGAGTGTACAGTATTTGACAATTTTGCTATTCAGCCTGAGGTTCGGCTGTTTCTCAAGGCTGGCATTTACATGTGGAGACATTTGTAAGGAGATAACTATAAAAGTGGAGATATCCTCTAATGCATAAATGCATGAACGTTTACAAAATAAATCTAGAGTGGTGTAAGCATAGCACAGGCATAATTTGCACTCCAAACTAGCGCTACATGAAGACTGCATTTATACCACACCTGAACGAAAAACAGTACATAAATGTTACACCTAAACTACATGTTTGTTAAAAATGTCTCTGTTATTAGTCTATGCAAATTGTTGGTGTAATCCCGAGGTTTGGTCACATCTTACAGGTCTTGATCTGATCCTAGGTGGGTGCAGCAAGAACCGTGCCAAAGGATTATGGCAGACATGCAACTTAATGTGGATTTGTGTATGTGTGTGTGTGTACATGTATGCATGTCTGTGCATGTGTTTACCATTTTGTTGTCACTGTATGCATATAGAACAGCAGACTCACAAGCTTACACACACATCCGCACATGCAACCACCCACCCATCCATGCACGTGCGCGCAAGCAGACACACACACACACAAACACACACACACACACACACACACACACACATTTAGACTGTACATTGACTTTATTGTACCCAGCAATAGATGGAGCTCATAATAAGTACACTGGCTTTAATTGGAGCCAGAGGGAGTTCAGAAAAAACACAGTAATGCAGCAAACAGTGCTCAGTTACAGAATGTTTCCAACTGAGGTAAAATCTATTTACAATAAAATTCTACAGAATCCTTGGAGTAAAAGAGAAATTTGTATGCATATTGTGCAAACAATTTAGCAAATATTAAGGATTACAATGTAAAATGATTACAATGTTTTGTTTTGTTTTTGTTTTTTTTTTTCTTTCTTTGTATTTCTGGAATTCTGGGTTATCTTTGTATAGGACAGGCAAACATAAGCCTTGGTTTCAGCCTTTTCCTTTTCCGGTCACTGGTTGTGTGAAATTTATTGTTTAAAATGGACTGGTGTAAACATGTAAGACAATGTTTTGTCAGCTGCATATTCACGCAAATTGTTAAGTATTTGTTCCGTATAATGTTTGACCAAAATAAACAATTCATTCCGTATTCAAATATATGTTGTGGCTAATGTGTTCTCATAATTTGTAAAGACACCGGTTGTAACTTGCAGCTATAACCTGGAAAAGCGCAGCACTAACCACAGACACCTGACAACATCCCACTGAAAAGGCATTGTTGAGAGAGGCGTAGTTAATTAAAGCAAGGGCACCACTCTACATCTGTCACATCACTTGGCAGTGACTTTTATTATTTATTTTGGTCAATCTGTTCATCCTGATGTGAGAGGGGATGCCATACATAAGACAACATCTGCTGATGTATGTCACATGAGCTTCAACATCTGTCCATGTTTTTGCACAAGCTGTCAATCACCTGAGTCATGTCTCATCATACTTGCCAGCCTTCCTGATATTCCCAGGAGACTCCCAATTTCCACGTTGCTCCCTTGTGTTCTCCCATGGTGTAATTCTGCTCAGATTCACTATATTTGTTAGGTGTTTCCAACAGGT